>NC_088686.1:94667500-94969913 GCF_028017835.1 Emys orbicularis | reverse complement strand
ATATTGTCTGTTTAAATTATTCTTAATTTTGGTGAAACAGGTAAGGAAAATAGTAAATAACTACATTTAATAAGTATATAGTCACATGATGCCATCTATTGAATATTTGAATTGGTTTTTATTGTACATAAATTAATTATACTGTATGGGTGAAATCCTGGTCTCACTGAAGTCAATTTGAATGTCCTCAGTTCCTTGCTGCAGCTGTTTGTGGTGCTTTGGTACAAAATAGTCGGAAAAACAACATAACCTGTAGTGAATCCCTGGCTGTGTTAAGTAATCCAAATACTTAAAAACTAAAAAAAAAAAAAAAATTGGATAAAGATTTCCCCCCCTGTTTGTAAAGCCTTTTGTGTGACCTCTAAAACGACTATTCAGATTATAAACTCTGCTATTGGACTTCTGGTTATTTATCAAAGGGAGTATATTTTTCGGAGATTCAGGGGTGAACTGCACAAATGTGCATGGTGGTTTAGAAAGATTAAAGAAGACAAGGTCCCTGATCAGGGAGCTTGCAATCGAAGGGCCAAATCCAGTTTCACGTGAGTAGTGTAGGGCCTTTGAAGCCAGTGGAAGTACTTATGTAAAGTAAAGAGGACTTGACTTTAAGGGTGCAATCCAACTCCCATTGAAGTAAATACTCTTTTTTACTTCAGTGGGAGCTAGATTGGGCCCTGAATTAGAAAGATACAAATACTGTAGGAGATTACAACATTGGCATTTGTGGAACATAGGAGAATGAGAGAGGAAGTAGGAGGAATTGAAAGCTAATATGTAAGTAGGAATGAAGCTGTGGAGAACTTTATTTGTTAAAATCAAGCAGATATTCTGTACTGCTTGACAGCTACAGTGTACAGTAATTATTACTGAAACCTGCTCCTTTTTTAGCTCATACATACCAATATAGCACTGATCCAGTTTGCCAATGATATAGAAAACGCATTTATACTATTTCATACATTTGTTTCTGGGAAATTGGGAAAAGAGCAGATTTTCATGGACATATGTATGAAATAATTACAAGATAAGCCATGCTAGTGTTGAATATTAGCGATTGACTTGTGAGGGACTGCCTGAGAGTGAGTGTTTAGCTGGGTGCTTTGTGTAGTGCATAGTGTTTGAGATTTGGGTGCAGCATTTCTAGTTAATGAATGATGCTCTATATTATTTTTTTTATAATTCAGTTAAGATATTATGGTTTCCTTTAATAATGGGATTTCTTTAGGATAAAGGAACCTCATTTAAGGTTGCTATCTACAGCACATAGATCTGCACAAGTTGTGAAGATGCAGTACAGCAGGGCTTGAAAGTAGGGCTGTCAGTTTAATACATTGTGTGAAAATTGGGGCCGAAGGTCACCAGTCTCCTGATACACAAATCTCCCTCTGAGAATCTCATTTCATTCAGACTATCAGTTAGATTAGAAATACCCTAATTATCCCACTGAAATTAAATTACTTTATGTAAGGGTGATATAATGAACAACCATAAAGAAGCTATACAACCAATCATCCTATTAGTCACAGCAAGACTAGACTACTATACACTAAATGGCTCTGGTTGATTATTGCAGGCTGGTTTATGCCACATAAAATAGAGGGAGGGAAGAAAAACAAGGAAGATTTGTTCTAACTTCTCTTGTTACATTTTTACGATTTAATTTAGTGTGTGTATTTTTAGAGAAATAGGTGTTGGGTTGATTGTGGTGTAGGGATTGTAGGTTTCATGAGTTACAAAGAGGTTTTCAGTTCCTAGATATACCCTGACAGCAACCCAGTAATGATTCTGAACCTGAAAGAGTTAATTGCTTCCTTGGTTGGGGGATTTCAGAAGTTTCGTTAGTGCACAGGAGCAATTATCTCTTGTGTTCCAATTCAAATCTAGCCCAGGACTCTATTTCCTTCTGACAGTTGTTCAGTGTAGCAGTCAGTCTGCTACTGGTCAGGTGTTCCTATCACAAAAAACTCTACCACAATTAGTATCAATTAGACCTCAGGGCAGAAATTTCCACAGAGATAAAAAATGAAAGTCCACAGAGACTGAACTATCCCTTCTCCTTTACCAGTTATCCATCCATATATGGAAGTATCATGGGGGGGGGGAAGGGAAATAAAGGTGTTTGGGATGTCTTACCAGCCTGGTTTTTTCTCAGTCTGTTTTTATGAGAACTTGTTTTATGATGTGCTGCAGGTCTGTTCTAATCATCCATGGTCTGATCCTGCAGAGGTGCTCAGTGGATGTTGAGGGCCCATGGCACATTTCTGAATCAGATGCCAGTTATATTCATGAAATCATTATAGTCCAGAACATGACTGCTACTGAAGAAGTTTGGTTGTCTCACTGAAAACCTTTTAACTTCTGTGATGCCTACCTTGTACCCTGCTGAACTGCAAGTTCAGTTTTTCATCTCCTCTATCAGGAATCTTATGATAAAAGCATAACATGGGTTATGAGACAGATATGGCAAATTATCCTGTGCAATCCTCCAGTAAGTCTTATAACCACTTTTGATGGAGTTCACTCCATATGAAATAATATATTGATGCTACTGTGTTATTTAGGCTTTATCTGTGAATAAACATATAAAGAAATCATGTCAGGGAAAAGCAGCAAGCCATTCAGGTACTGTAAATACCACATTATATTGTATATCTTTAAGAGAAAAGAACAATGTAATATTGTTAAAGATGACTGGCTGCTAGATTCCTTACTTTATCTAAACACACACAAAGTAGAAGTGTGTAACATAGCACTTAAGTTGATCAGAGTTGCAAAGGGCATTCATGTTGAGCAAATGTGATTTGATTGGTAATACAGGCTCTATGCTAGATATCAGGAACTGAGATGGAAAGGTACAGTACCAACTAAAATCACTTTTATTTTATCAGACAATTACCAGGAGATAAACTGTAAAGTCTTGGGAAGGAAAATAAGAATATTTTGGGTGAGGAGTACAGGAATTATAAAGAAATGACTCTGTTACCAAAATCTAAGTAATTCTTGATGCTAAATTCATGGCTCAAGGCAACAATATAAAGGGGGGAAATTTGACTAGAAGTTATGAGACACTAGCAAAGAACTAAACCTGTACAGAAGCCTTAATAGAATATCAAGCCTGTTGTGACTGACTGTATGTGGTCTCTAGTCAAGTCTGAACGTAGTAAGGTACAAAGTCATTTAGAAATTCTTGATGAAATTCCATTACATTGTGCTTTTCAATTTAAGGGAAAATTACTTTAGCTGGAACTAATATGTAGTGATTTAATCATGGAGGCTAGAGGAAACACAGCTCTCCAATTGCTTTAGACAAAAACTCACACTGTTTTCATAGATTGCTGCCTGATCATCTATTGCAAATCATTCTGTGGTTGTTGCATTTACTACTGCACATCCCCTAAGTTTTGCATGTTATCGGGGGGGGGAGGGGAGAGGAATGGATGTGAAATTAATGATGAGCCAGCTGGTGAATGGAAATGTCCTGGAATTATAATAGCTTGAAAATAAAAAGCATGGACAACATTGAATGGAAATGGCTCTTCTTACTCCAGAGTAGTGTAGTCAGCAGCCGGTTCTATAGCTGTTTAGTTCAAGATTTAGGGCGATCCCATGTAATGACACCAAGCAGCAAAGGTTGTATTTTAGTCACTCTGGAAACTAGAGAGTCAGGGAAAATCACAAAGTCTGTACATGTCCAGCAGCTTTAGTAAAGAATTACTATTGTATTCATTACAGCCGAGTCCTGACTTGTTGCTATCACAGGAGATACTACACCCAGTTCTCATGAAGTCTGGGTCTCTGATTTTTATTCTCTGCCCTTTGGTTCTGGGCCCTCAATCTGATGTTCATGTTTTCATATCATTAGCATCACTGTGTCTTTCCCCTGGCTTGGAAAGAGAGTCACTCACAATGCCACTTTGTGTGTACAGTGACCTACAAAGGATGCTCTAAAGACTGGCTTGGAGCCAGTAAGGGTGTGTGAGTCTCTAGGCTCTTTATGAGCCCGGAATTTCCGTGCGGCATCTTCTACATGTTCATGCCGTGATAGTGAAAGTGGTCAACATCTTCCTGAGAGTTGGTGCATTTCAATAAAATACATTTGTTTTTCTTCAACTTTAAAAAGTTAAATATTTGAAAAGATTTTAATCCAGTTAATGATGATGCCCCATGTTATCCTTCTGGAGGGATAAAAGCACCTGGAACAATATGTGCAGTGTACCCGTGCAAGTTTCTCACCGTGCATTAAAGCCATATCAAGGCGAGGTTGCACATGATAGATGAGCTTTTTAGATAAACAAAAGTAATTGTACAGCTTAAAAATCTTTCCTGAACACACACATTTCTGTAACAAGCTATTCTGAAATGAAAAGGATCCCATTCTGCAGATACTTACATAAGTAACTTTACTCCTGCAAGTAGTCCTGTTGATCTTGGACTATTCTCATGAGTAAATGTTTGCAGGATTGGGCCCTAAACTGTCCATAACATATGTTAAAATTAACGAATGCTACCAAGAAGGGCATTATTTCCTAGATAAAATTCCATTAGAAACTAAATGTCATAACATCATTTGCTCAAGAGCATAATTTGGAAAATATCTCAGTTATTTAATAATTAAAAGCTTCGTCTACTTTAGCTGGAAAGTCAATAGCAAGACTATAAGTTGGATGAGAGTAGTTTGGTAGTAGGTAGGTTGAAGTTAAAGTTTAATGTAAAGTTTTAATTTAAAATAAAATTTAGACTGTAAGTTCTTTTGGGCAAAGACCATTGTTTATTATGCAGTTTTACAGCACAATGGGACTGTGTTTCATGGCTGGGGCCCTTAGATGCTACCACAGTACCAATATACTAAAGGGTTGGATAGCCAGCTGGCTAAGTCACTTCTGTTAGTGTCTTATGTTATGGGTGTCACAAGTGTGAAACACAGTAACTATATATAATAGTGAAGAGAAAATTAAATAGGAAAATACAGTGCGCACACACAGAAGAGGCAAACAAAAGAAATAGGAATATTGCAATAACCCTGGTTCAGCAAAAATAGAATTAACAAAACACTAGTCCCTATATAGTTATGGGGTTGCACCCAACATCATTAAAAAAACCCACACCCTGATTTGCATTTTGACATGTCTGTTTCTTTGTGTTACTGTAGCTCAAAAATGGCTTATTAGTACCCCTTCAAACTTTCCACATAGTCCAGTCACCACACATCTTGTGCACAGACTGTAATTGAGGAGAGTAGATTGTATTTAAACAGAATTATTAACACTTTTAATATCAAATTGTAATTGTTCTAGTATATTATGAGCAATTTGCCCTCTGGTGGCTGGTTGCAGTTTAGAGACTTCAGCACTACAGGAGAGATTTCCCCTTAGCTTATGTGGTTGTGATTTGCACAGCATGAAGCGAGTTACATTTGCTTTATGAATTCTCCTGAATATGGAGTGACTTGGTAACAGAGTAACTGTGTCTGTCTGTGATCTTACCCTCTAGAAGTTGACTCAAATAGGCTATAAGGATCATCAGCTTCCTCTAGCTCGAAGAATTATTTAGCACGGGAAGTGAAGTGTTTTGTTTCTGAAGCTGGACAATGTTTCTAGCCTCAGCTAGTTCCTCATGTGCATGTTAGGTTTATATCGTAGTTATCTGTGACCTGAAGTACCTGGATTTGTTAGTGTGGAATGCCTAAGATTCAAAATGAGCCAGTATTGTTAACAAAGAGATTAACTGAAAAAAAGGTTAACAAAAATGTTGCTACAATGTATAAATGCTAAGTAATATTTGAGTTAAAAAGACTAAACGTTTCAAAGGATAGAAAAGAAGATACGTCCTCAAATACTGTTCATACAGTCTCTTATGTAAATGTACCAGTGTAAGATACTTCAAAAACAAACTTAATTCTGTACCAGTAAAGGTACCTACCATTCATCAGAGATTTGCTTCTGTAACAACCACCACAAATCTTAGTTATTTGAAGTCATTAACCAAAAATGGAAATGTAATACATCTACAGGCATGTTCTCTGTGATGGTGAAACAGGTTAGTCTGAGGTCTTCAGCCTACAGTATGTGTAAAGTGGAGTTTCTGAAGATAAATATGAAAGGCTGATGTAAATCAGCATGGCCCTCAACTTTGGTGGCAAGAATTTTCTTGAGTTGGTCCTACTCTCATCTCTCAGACTGTGTCTATCCTATGCAAACCGAAAAATCTCTGCATGACTCCCATCAGAAGATCTAACTTTTCTTGTCTTGTCCTTGCGGTTTTTTGATGGAGCCTAGATTAGAAGACATGTAGCAAAAGAGAATATCAGAAGATAGGAAAGTGAGACTGAGATGGATCCAGCAGCTGGGATCGGATGTTCTGAAAAAACTGTTTCTCTTGAGTTCTCTTAATTGAATCCACAGCTCCGATGATAACTGTCTCATCTCCACTGTTGGTGGTATCACTTTTAGAAGAGAAGAAATGGACACTTTGTAGGCACAATGTAAGAAAGCAATTTTTTAATCTGAAGTAGGGCAAGAAGAGAAACTAAAACAATGGGATCTTTCTTCAGACTCAGATGCTTGTTCACTGGCCTTATATTTTTGCACTGCTGTATTAGTTTTACTGCAGACACAGGAGATGCTAAAGTAAATTTCTTAGTTTGTGTAGACATTCCTGCACTTTTAGCCTTCAAGGAAACTAGCAGAGACTCTAGAGGACATAGGAACTGATCTTTTTTTTTATACTGGGTTTTTGAAGTAGATCTGGAGGGGAGAACATGCCCCAGCATTGCAAGAAGCTGTTTCAGGAAGAGTGGAAACTACATAGAGTATATCATGCTTCATCAAATCTGCCAAGTTTAATCTGCCATTACAGAGAGAGAGCTGGCTAAGGTATGGTTAGAGTTGACTGACAACACTTAACTAACTACTAAGAATTATTTTGTCTTTGTAGTACAATACATGTCTTTCCACCATGTCCATGTGTATAGTATTTTAGAATGTGGTTAATACGAGTGATGAAGACTAGTTTTGAGAATGTGCTTATCTTTGTAAAACTGTGTCAGAGATCTTTCTATTTATGCTTGTCACTACTGACATTCTGCTAGTAACTATCTCAGGATGGCGCCCAATTGCAAGATAGTTAGACAGCATGTGCTTTTTTGGGTGCAAGCTTCCTCTTTCAGTCCCAAACAAAAGCTGATTTTCTTTCATGACTGCCCTAGAGTGTCTGCCTCTGATGGGCTAAACACATTAAACAGAAGTTAGTTTTCTTTGTTTTAATTTGTGAATCACAAAGGTGAGACCCTCATGTCATCATTTGTCATTAGGGTGCAGCTCTACCATTAAGGAAGAAGCAGCAGGTGTCACAGAATCTTTCTGCTCCTCATTGTGAGACTGTTTTCTTAGATCTGCACTATAATGCTAATCATATGCTGCAATTATGTGCTATGCATATCTCCATAAGCAGCAGAAACCACCAGAGTGGCGGAAAGGTGGAGTATCCCACTAAAAAGAAGAATTCTGTCTCCCAGGGAAAACTGGCTCCTTTTCCACGCCTTTTATACTGGGATAAGAATGTCCCAGTGCCATTAGTTTCTAACAGCACCCAAGGAAAAATAATGTTTGAATGTAGGGTACTAGACCGAAGCCACCTTGACCTTTTTCAGTAATTATACCCTAAATTTGAATTTGATCCAATTTACTAAGCACAAAGTTGAATTCCTAATCAAATTGAGCTTTTTGGGTCAAACTGCTGCTCTTGAGTCTGCTGTCAAATTCTTCACCAAACTTCACTTTAAAAAGCACAGCCTTGCACCTGTAATAAAGTTACTGCAAATTACTGAGGGCGTGAGGCAATTACCATTGAAGTCTATTTCAGTAAAACTTGGATTGGGCCTTGTGGGAGCAAAAGAAAAAACAACAACTGGGCTGTAGCTTTTGTGTTCAACTAAAAAGGGCCTTTTTTTCCTATTACACAACTGTAAATGCAAAATAGCTTCACTAACTTTGATGAAGTTGCTCTGCATTTAGGACAGTGAGAACAAAATGTAGCCCATTGTCTTAACATGAAAAGAAATTTCACCTCTAGTTATCATTTTTGAGAATGTGACGGAGCAAAGTGATCAACACATGAGCACTTGGATAACTCATGAAGTGAAAAGCCATTAAAGATTAATTCATGTATTAATAAATCAAAACAAAATAAGTGAAAGTTATAGAAGAAATATGAATTAATGCAAGCTGTGAGTGCTAAATACAGGAACTGTAAAGTAGTGGTAAATTGTCATTCTGGTTTGCAGAGAATTATGGGCAGAACTCAGCTAATGAATAAGAGTCATGCACCACTTCTTGCAATGTGCCGAAAATGTTTCCAATAATGTGTTTTCAGAGCAAAGGAGGGAATTGCATTAACAAGAATACATTTAGGTTGTATGCTTTTTCCTACATATAGTGCCAATAACTTCAGTGAAACATTTGAATTAGATAACTTTGTACACCTGTTAGTGTTATAACCATCAGGAAGAAAACCTGAGTCTCCATCTTTGTAGTGAACAAAAATGATCATTGTAATCAATGGAGGTGGCATGGGAGGAAAATAATAACTTCACAGCTTGCTAAGCCAGTTCCAAGTGTGTGTGCGAGCAGGCATGCACATGGACACTCAGAGCTTTTGAGCTGAGGCACTTCACAGGTTGAACCCACCCAACTTCACTTCCCAGGCTCCTGTTCTGAGTCTGCATCCACTTTTTCTTTTAAAGTGATCTTACGTTATAGAGCCACATTACATAATTCCAGGAGAAGCAGAGTTTGAGTTTAGTGGGTATTCCTGAATTTTCATTCGAAGCCAAAGACATGAGATTTTCCAAGAGGATACTGTGTACACTAATAGCTGAGCCTTTAAAAAAAAAAAAAAAAGACATTTTGATTCAGAGTCTTGTCCATTCATCAATCCTAGTCCATCCTTCTGTTCCCTTCCAGAATCAGCAATGTCCCATCCCTGCCCACCTGGCACCAGATGTGCTGTCAGCCACCACTCTATGTCCCTAGTCCTCCGAGTGGCAGAATGCAAAATCTCAGGTGACATTCACCTGGAAGCGCTTAGCCCTCAACAGCTGCAGCCCCTTGATTACCTTACCCGCCTCAGCGGCTTTGTGCCGCTACCATATCAATTGCTTGTCAATTCAGCTTAGCTATGACTTTGACTGACTGGAATGAGTGAAGTGGGAGTGGGGTGCAGGCGAATGGTTAAAATTAATTGCTACATAAGAAAAAATTGAAAGATAATTATTCCTGCTTTCCTGTCAGTGCTCGAGGGTAGATGACCTCATTAACTTGCAGCTTGTACACAATTCAATTACTAGGAGATGGAAAATACATTTTTAATTACCTCAGTGGCTTGTGCTCCATTCATCTCCATTTGCATGGCTTTTTTACTGTTGTGTTCTGAAGAAGCACCACTATCTTACTAAGGTTACCATAAAAGCTTGCTCCTTGCTACAATTATTGCTGTTTGAGATAGGATATTAAGTGTGTGTGATTAACCCCTTGGTGCCAGGTGAATTGGAAGGTCCTATGTCAGCGCTAATGCATTTTTAATTAGTTTGGCTTGTCAGGAAATTCCCAACTTGTAGTGTCAAAGAATTAAGTAGGATAACTTTGTTCACTTGTGCATTTTGTTACCATGTATTTTCAGAAAACGTTGAAACCAGTGCATGAAAAGGACAACCCCTGGTTGGACAAATATCAATATTGATGGTACATCTCTAGAAAGGATTCTTTTGTAATTCTTATAAAGTCTATTATGGCACTTACTGAATTAATGATGACTTAATTGTTTTAAATATATAGCTAGACAACCATTTCAGTGCACAACTTTTGAGAACTGTCAGTAGTGTGTTCAAGTGTATGGTACCAGATGGAAGGAATATGTGTTCTTCATTGTCACCTCAATTAAAATTATAGCAGCACTCTGTTAAAAATCCATTATTGGGACTCCTGAAACTTGGCATACAAGTTTTCTCGGGAAGAATTTTTCATAAAATTATATTAAAACAAACAACCCTCCCCCCCGGCAACTCATGTATGTGTAATAGTTGTCACGTTCTAGGGTCCCCAATCCGGATAAATTGAATTTCTCTTGACTTTTTAAACTCCTGTAACTCAAAGTATGATATAAATCATACCCACTGGTGCACAGAATATTGGGATGGGAGAAGAATGTATGAAACCTCTTACACATAAACAGCATGCCAGACCTCTCTTACCTTAGTACTTAAGGAATGCAAAGAGAGAGCAAGCTCACATGAAGTCTTGTGACCCTTGTCTCCGAGGAGATGTGATCTGCAGGTAGGGGTGTGTGTGTGTCTGTCTGTCTCTTGCTTCTTACCCCCCCCCCCCCCGCTAGCAAGGATGCTGTAGTGAGCAGCAAGTACTAGTCAGTAGCATGTACGGGGTGCAGTGTGATTGTACTCAGAAAAGCAGTTGTCCAGGTTGATGTTCTAGGGTTACTCATGAGAAATCGTAATCTGTCAATATCTCTGTTTTTCCCCCATGTTGCACCAGCCAGGCTAGGGATAGACTTATGTTTTTGTTGAATTGGAAAGCTCAGGGTATTGATTACGTGATACAGAGTAGTGAATTAAAATTGCTATCACATGATGGCTGTTTGATTTTAGCCCATTCCCCATGGCACAAGTGTCCAGACTGCACCTAGGACTAATTGGCCACATTGACTACAGTCTCAGCACAGAGGTCAGACTGAATAGGTCATGAAGACTGTCCTTTGATCCCTAGAAGAGTTCCCCCCAGGTCAGGACTGTGGCGTATTAATGTGTCAGCCATATGGCAATTTAGTCAGTAACCAAAACAGATTATGTGTTGTAATAGTCTGTACCTTTGGACTGAGAGACCTTACAAAAGAATGTTTCATTTAAAACCTTGTAAAACCTATTCATATGACTGTCACATCATTTCTGTTTACTTCCACAGACTTTGTCTAAGGAGTATTAAAACAAGAGCAGTTACTTAAAGGCACACTGTCAAAATTGATAGACTTAAAATTGAATACATCAAGAGCTAAACCATATTAGCCTGCAAACCACTTTCAGCTGTGACCTTCTTATCTCACAAGCTAAGCAGGGTTGGGGTGGCCAGCATTTTCATGGGAGACTTCCAAGGAAGTGCGAGATGCCACAAGATACTAGACAATGAGATGTAAGTCAGAGTCCCTTACGACTTGTCGCTTATGATATGGTTCTTTTCAGAAGAGTCGGAAAGTTGTTCTGATGTCCTGGTCAAATTCCAACTTGAGCAACTACATTTTGACTAACTGAATCTCGTCTCAGTTTCAGTTGGATATGAGACTCCTGTTCATTATATTTGCAGAGCTCTAAAACATTGATTCACATATTTTAACTACTTGTTGAAATGAAAAGTACTACAGTAATATGTTAAAATTATATTTAACTCTTACTATAAAGATTTCAAAAGTGCAATTATTTTAAATTGATCATTGCTGCATTTTATAATAAAGGAAAGAACATAAATGACCAGTTTACTATAAAATTCCACCCCATCCCACCCCAAATATGTGTGTGTAACACTTGGAAATATAACTGTATGTTGGAAGCTAAATTTGGGCTAGGATTTTGTTTCTATATTATGAGATGCAGATGTGGTATATAATATATGCTTGGGGTTTGGTTAAATTATATGTTCATAATCTTTAATAATTTAGGGCTAGATTTGGTAGATCTAATGCTGGCCAAACTCCCAGTGGAGCCAATGTGAGGTTTGCCTGCATGTGACTTACAGTAGGTAAACATTTATGTCTTAACAGTCTTCCCATTGTCCTTAGAAATGCAAACAAAAATAAAACCTTGACCCACCTTGACATGTTGGCACAATTTCAGCCAAGCCATGTGGTGTTACTTCAAAATGTTTTATGTGTAATTAACGTCATGTAAGCCTGTAAGTACAAAGCCTATAAATGGAAATAGATTTGACTTGGGAACATGGTGACAGGTTGTAGCAAGTCAGCCTGTTTTGTTTATTTTGGAAATTAAGACTTGTTTTTATAATCATTATGGCTAGGTGAAAAAAATCAGGATTATCTAAAACTTCTATTTGGATGATAGTTGAGTCTCAGAGAATGGATATGAGCACAGCAGGATTTCCCACAATGCTCTGATCTCAGTATAACACTTCCACCTGGGGGGAAAAAAGAATAAAAATAATATTTAGGGACTAATTTAAACAAGGACCTTTGACGTTTGGGCCAACTTCAGTAGTGCCAAGATATTTACAGATGCACTGTATCCATAAACTGTATGGTCTTTGGTGAGATGTGATGCATGAGGAAATATATTCAGGATAGAAATTTACTTGTTAGCTAAAGAGCCTGTCTTACTTCTGCTGCTCCTCTTTATGAGTAAAATTATCCCTCTGGAACCCTGTCTCTCTCTTTCCTCTCCTCCCCATACAAATGGTTGCCCCCTAGTAATTGTGGAAGGGGAAAATAAGGTCCTGACACTGTCTGTGTGATTGCCTGGCAATCTTTTGCCAGGTAGGTTCTTCTTTTATAGTGAAACTCTATTTGTAGTGACTCTTGTGGTGGCAAAACACTATTTCAAGGTTGTACTGTACAATACAGGAGTATGCATACATATTCACATGTATTTTAATCTGTATGACTGTGTGCTGCCTTGTATCCTGCTCATCACAAAATATTGTTCTGTGTTACCTAGTGTGGCATTGGGCTAAAAAATGGGGGATTTTTATGAAGCCATCAAAACTGGACTTCATTGTCAGCTCACAGAGAGAATTTGGAGAACTAAGGGAGGCCACTTGCTGGAATGTGTTTAGTTCAAAGTTCTGAACATGGAAGCAGATGCTTGCCTCTGGAGATATCTCATCCTAATAGTAAAGGGTCATGCAGATAAATATTATGTGAGTACATTATTCTCATACAAACAAAAAGTGTCATATGTGGAACACAAAACAAAAGACCCAGGGACAACTCCAAAGCTGAATACAGAAGTCGCCAGGAGTCCAGGTGCTGCTGCTGGAATTATTTTTCCTGCCTTGGCTTCTGAGACTACAATGACAGAACATTCCCTATATGTGACTCTGCATGGTGACCCCCACTTGTGAAAAACATGGAGAAGAAGTGGAGTGCTTTGATTGTTTTATTAAGAAGAGAAAAATGTCTGTCTTCAGATTAAAGATTGAAACGATACCTCAGGGGCAGTGGGGCTTACTTGGTATTTTGTAGAAGCAGAACACTCAAAGGAAAGCATTTTGAGTACAATGATCTATCTCTCTGATCACATTTGTAGTAAGTTGTTTTTCTGTGAAATTCCTTATTGGTCTGGTTCCTTGGCCAACTTCCAAAAAAGGATTTACACACACTGAGCTGTGGAGTGGTTAAGGATTCTCTTTAAATATCATGTTGCCTGCTAGTTGGAGTACTGTACGTTGTTTTTAAATCAAGAGTGTTTCCAGTATTCATTTTCAGTGTAGACTGTGATCTCATGAAGATGCACACACTGGGGCTCTTGAAAACCTCTGAGCCATTGATATAAGTAGGTGCAAGTCTGGATTCAACCCTGTTGTCTCGTACAACTGGGGGAAAGGGGTTCATTGTACATTTCCTTTTTGAAAACCTTTTACATTTGGGGAGAGAGTTAATTGTCACATAATCTGTCTAATTAATGTAATAAATTACAATGAATCATGTTAGAATACAGTACAATTCAATTCCATATGGGCCACATAAATTAATGTTTTCTTTTTAGAAAATGGTATGGCTGGGCAAATAAAATATTCAGAAGATTAACAGTAAAGAAGGAATAGCTTTGTGTTGTTATTTTCTCTTGTAATTTGAATTAGACATAATTACACTTCCTAAATATGGAAGTGAAATAAGTGTGATCTATAGAGAACAGACAACACCATGGAGACAAGTCTGTCTTTGTTTCCTGACCCATTAAGTGACAATTATGGTACTTGTGTTGAAACATCTTAGAAGTGCCATGAACTTCCCATAACTCTTCACTTGTTCTGCTTGAAAAGATCATAATTGAAGATCTGCTGTTCTGTTTTGTTTCTAAATGGGGTTCAAACCATCGTTGGCACTTCGCAGTTTACAAAAGAGTTCATAGAAGGATATTCTCAAATCAACTACTAATTCCATCAACTCAATTAAATAATTGCCAGAAAGCATGTAACCTAAAATGGATTTTATTTCCCTGAATAGGTGTAGGTTTGAAAGGTTTTTTTTCCTATATAGATTTTTAGTTACTTGTAGCATACTGTATTAGCCACCTAATCTTACCAATATCCCTTACATTATTGTATTTCCCATAAATATCATTACATGAACTCTAATGGTCCACACACACCAAATTTACAAATTCCACTGTGGCCCATTCTATATCAGAAACTGATTTAATTATGCTATTAAGGAACATACTTTCTCAAGTATTTTTTCCATAAAAACATCCCACCTCTTCCAGACTCCAGGACCTTATCTTTTTGTTTTCATATGATACCAGCCTGTAAAGAACCTGGCTACCTACATTTTGTTTGCTGTGTTCTAATTAAGTTGATGAGGTAAACTATAATTGTGTTGATAATTGGTGTCTAATATAGAATGAGCCATACTAGTAATGAATGAAATTGCTAAATTCTTTGTCCTTATTCATACAAGTCATAGAGTATAAGGCCAGAAGGGACAACTGTGATTGTCTAGTCTGATCTCCTGCATAACACAAACCATAGAACTTCCTTGAGATAATTCCTGTTTGAACTAGGTTCAGTAGAACTCTGTGATGATCTAAGGGACTAGATCATCTAGTCCAGTATCTTGTGGTGTGGTGTGGGGGTGACCTTAGAAACTTTTGTGGAAGGTGCATATTTCCCAGAATGCATCCATTATGCAATATTGTATTGAGATGGAATTTTTTCCTGAACTCAATTCATTCTCTTTGTGGCCTAAAGTATGAGAAGAAATATCATTTGAATTTTTATCCAGATTTATATATTGCAAATGCAGAAGTTCTCTTCTTCAAATCAATGACTAAACCCGTTTTAAATATTCCTAAAATATTGGTATCAAAAATATCTTATGGCCATGAGTCCTACTGCTACATCCCATATATTTTAATTTTTTATCTGTATTAATCTTATTGCATTTAAATTTCTTCATGTGCCCTTTGGGTTATGAGAAGGGATAACAGAAGTATCCAATTGGCTATATGTATCATCTTATTACTCTTCACATTTCCATAATCAGTAATCCTAATCTTGTTAATCTCTCTTTCCATGAAAACCCTATGTCCATTCATAAAGTTCTGTTGAACTTCTGTGTCTTTTGAGATGAGGGACCAAGGTGAAACTAAACCAACAATTAATATAACGGCATTTTCTTCCTTCCCTAATACAACCTAATTGTATTGTTAATTTTAATGTACGATGGCTGCACAATGGGCAAATGCCTACATTAAAATGATCCATAATGATGCCTAGATGTCTTCCATGAAAGGTTGCAACTAATTTCAGAACCAATGAGTGTATATTGTACACATAGTTAAATTGTTCCTTTCAAAGCGTGTTGTTGGTCTAGTTAATGTTGAAATTTGCCTGCCATTGTGTTGCCCTCTTATATGGCTTTGTTAGGTGCTTCTGGAGATCCTCAGAATATTCTTTCTAGTCTTTACTAATACATGTAATTTTGTGATGGCAGCAAATTTTACTACCTAAAAATTAACACATACACCCCTTCCACATTATAAAGAAATACATGAACAATCCCATTTTTAATCTCTGTGCTGAGAACTGGTTCATTATCCCTACTCTTTGCTTCCTGTGTCTTAACCAGGATTTAGTACGTGATAGTATTTTAATTCTCACCCTGCGAGGATGGCGATGGTTGTTTATTATTTAATATTTATAGTGTATTAGTGCCCACATCCCTGAATCAGAAGTCTCAATCCCTGCCATGAAGAATTTATAATCAAATTAATTTCATTAGTAGGCTCTGGGGAGAGGAAGAGGGGCTTTATCAAAAGACCTTTGTAAAGTCCACCTAAATTATACCACCAGTTCTCCTTTACCCACAGTTTTGTTTACATTTTCAAACCATTCTGACATTTTAGACAGGATCTATCAGACTCACCCTTTCGCATGCTGTGCTGCTTTGTCTCTATCATGTTGCATTAGTTTATTGGATTCATATGTCTCTAGTTATTTTCTCAAATATTTTCTCAAAGACTTGCTCAGGGCCAGGTTCTCAATCCCCTCCCCAATCTGGTTCCTTTGCTCAGGCAGCAGAACGCACCTGGAGAGCTGCCCTAATGGGGAATCTGGGCATTTCCCTTGTGTAGGGGGAATTGATGGGTGATGCAAAGCTGGTATGGCCAGCACTACACCATCTACTCCTGGCATTTCTGGTTAAGGAAGGCTTTTGGGAGCAGGTCAGAGGTGGGAGGGGGCATGGCTTAATACCGCAGCCCCCAGTTATCTTGACCCACAGAATTTTTTCTATAGGGCAGTTACTTATGGCATATCTTAGAGCAGTGGCCCCCAAACTGTGGGGCATGCCCCCCTAGGGGGGTGCAGAGAAACATTTGGGGGGCCCGGGCCAGCCCCCATGAAGGGCGGGGAGGGAGCCCCTCTCTGCCCCCAGCTCCACTCCAGCTGCAACTCTGCTCCCGGCCATGGCCCCAGCTGCAGCCCCGGCCTTGGCCCTCGACTCTGTGGCCCTGTCCCAGCCATGGCTCTGCTCCCGACCGCGGCTCCAATCCTGGCTCTCAGACACGGACAGATTCTATTACAGGTGAAGGGGGGGTGCAATATAAAAAGTTTGGGGACCACTGACTTAGAGAAACCCTGAGTCTGCTCTAACGTATATTAGGGGCTTGATCAGCCTCCAGTCAGCCACAGAATTCAGGAGAGTTAGAGATAATTTAGATCCAATCTTGTCCCCTTAGGGCTACACCAAGGACTGCTCAGACAGATCCAAGGATCTGGCCCATGATGAATAATTTTTAGGATCACCATTGGCACTTTTTAAAAAAAAGATGGGTGCAAGTTTGGCTATTCTCTGATATTGCAGCGTATTTTAAATACATACTTTGATTACAAGAACTGGGCCTTTCTTCCCTCCTCTGTTAGAATTCTCAGATGAATTCTAGTCCTGGAGTGCTACTGCAAATGAATTTCTTGAGTTGCTCCACCACCTCTTATTTTAGATATCTCTATGGGCCTGATCCTGACATCGAGGAAAGCTATGGGTGCTTAACCCCTTTTTGGAGTAGGCTATCTAGCAGCATCCTGCCTCCCTTTTTGTAAAAGTTTATCAAGATTGATATTTCTCTTTCTGTGGTCAATACGGATGGAAATAAATCATTTTGCTTCTCTGGGATCACCTGATCCTCACTAATTGTCCCTTTTACACATGGCTGGTCTAACAGTCAGACTGGCTCTCCTGAAGGCTTTCTACTTAGCCACTTTACTGGTTTCTCTAGCTTTGACTACTCTGCAAATTCCTATTAGCCCTTTTTTACATCTTCATCTTCACTTTGCATCCTACCTTCCAAAGCTTAGATTCACTTCTGATGTCATCACTTGAGTTAGAGTTCTACTTTTAAAGGCTATTTTTTGATTCCTTAACTTTTCTCTTTAGGCTGTTTCTATCTAACTTCCTCATCTTAAATAAATAAGTAAATCTCCTTCCTTGAAATGTAGTATGACATTACTACTTCTTGATATGATCCCCCTGCAAGGTTGTCAAACTTAACTATGGTCACTGCTATGAAGTGGCTGAACTGCACTTACACTCTGACTATCTCATGTGTGTTTGTCTGGGCTTAGAAAAGAGCATCCACCAGACTCACTTATCTTTTTTTGTTTGTTTATGGTACCAAATGTTATTTCTCTAAAATATGTCCTGATGCGATGTTCAACTTGTTTGCCACTCTAATTTCTTTCAACATTCTGCATTAACCTTGGTGTTCTGATCTGCAGGCTGATATGCTGATATATTTGGTATCTTGCCTCCAGAAATTCTGGGTAGAAAGCAAGGGCCTGCAGAATTCTTTATGTGGAGAGCAGCTCCTACATCTGTGACCTAACTTGACTACATACAAATGGGAATTACAGTATGGTATTGCTTATTCACATGCCTTCTTGTTCCAGATATATCGTTTGTCTAGATCTTTTAGTGCTCATCATTCTGGCTCAGACACTTTTGCTTTTAAGCTTCTCACTCTTATGTATAAAGATATATGTAGGTTTCTGGCCTGGTCTCCATTTCTGCATATGCTATTTGCAACTATTTGCTACAGTAATTTTGTTCAGTTAGATATCAAAGTATCTGATTTGTAGGTGCCGTAAAATAGTAAGATGTCTAAGTGCTTTAAATTGTACATGGTTAGCAAACTGTGGTTGTAAAAACAGAGGCCTCATTAAGGCTAGATTGAAAATTTGACCCAATTTGTCTGTAATAGGGTGCCCACTTTTATGGACCTCTTTTTGACCAGTTTTCATTTTTATCTCCTCTTCCCAAAGGCTTCCTCAGTACCAGATAAACATAAACCCCTCTTCTCTATTTCATCTTCTTGTCCATGCACTGGAAACTCTTAGGTTTCCTCAATTTGTCTTGCTTTTCACATGGACTGTGGAGAATTCCAGATAAAGCTGTAAAAAGATATCATAAAGGCCCTAAATTTAAGTCTTCTTCCTAATAATCTATGTTGACCTTCTGAGATCCCTCATAAATTTTTTTACATCTTTGGTATCAACAAGAGCCACGGCCATAAACTTCTGTAGAAACCTATACATGGTGTGTGAGATCCAAGAGCCTCATACTTGATAGGCAAGTTTCTTGCCAGTCACATGCACAACGGCTTTTATTTATGATGGCAGAATTCCCTATCATCATCATTCTATCTTCATAGCACAACTAGGTCTGTTAAACCTAGAAAGCCCATGCACCATTTGTTTGGCATGTGGCCACCTTGGTTAACCTGTTAATTAATCCACCTGCTTATCACTTAGTGGTCCTGAATGCAGTAAGAAAAGCGGTAATGGTTTTATTTCTGTTAATGGCATTGAGGTGTTTTAGGCCTAGATGGTTTCTCTCTCTGAAACCGTAAGGATACATACCCATACATACATACCCCCACATGAGAAGACAGACATTCTGCACTCTGACTTGCTTGCCTTCTACTTCCATTGGTCTCACCCAACTGCATCCAGTTTGTAGCTCAGTGGCTGTTAACTTTCCCTCTGCCTCTCTGAGAACTAATGATAGTTAGCTATTTTGTAAAGTGTGCATGATCTGTGGATGAAATGTGCATATATAAGAACTTGATTCAAAGACTATTGAAGTCAATGGGAGTCTTTCATTAACTTCAGCGTGCTTTGGATCAGGCCCTAAATGCTATGTATTCTTGTATTATTATTGACTAAATAATTTTTAACTTTCACCTCTCATTCATTCGCCCAGTTTGTCCACCCTGCTCATTTCCTTGTCCTTTTATTAGTATTAGTATTTTTAAAACATTACTGATGTGCACAGCATTTTACAGGCAAACTGAGAAGCTTCAGGGTGCTTCTTCTCTCAGTAAGACTGGTGATGTAATGAAAAATAATATAGACATACCATACAGAGTGGAGGGAGGAAGGAAGGGAAGACAGCAGAAAACAAGAGGAAAGAGAAACTGCTTTTTGGAGAGGCTTACTACATGCCATGTAACTGTAATATATTATGCAGGAGATTCTGACACTTAGTCCCTCTCTCTCTCACTCAAACCAAACCCTTTGAAACGTTGTCTCACTCTGTTGCTGGCCTTTTGGCTCATGATGTTTTCTATCTTTTCTATATTTCAAAGCTTTGTGGTAAATAATCAATTCAAACCAGTACTGAGTCTCTCTTTCTGTAATTCTAAAAACCCATTAAATTATATTGTTGGGGGAAAACAATAGTTGTGCTAATCATGCTCTGTGCATGTGCATCTTAATTTCCCCAGAGACCTGAATATGAATTTTTACTAACATGTTAATTTTGTGTGTTAATCAGTAGCTGTAGGCTGAATGAATGGATTGACTATGTAAAACTGTTTGATATTGAAACAACTCCTTTTGACCCCCTCAAATTGGCTTCATTCCCCTAAAGACGGTTAAAGTTAATTAAGCACTCAATAGGTTTATGGTGTTTAAATTAAAATATATTACTCCTCATTGTGTAGTCATCAAGTGGGAAAGGCATTCTACTCCTGGCTGCTTGGCTGGCTAATGGGCTTATCAAAATTCATGATGTAATAAGAAGGATTTGTTGGGGCTGACAAGAGCATACGTGAACCCTGCTGTCAGTCAAGTAAAACACACACACTTCAATACTCCACTAGAGGGCATGAGGTAGCCATAAATAGATTCACAGTCCTACTGTAAACAAAGTGCAACCCTTTCAGTTTTGTTTAAAAAGGTTGTACTCTAGGCAGCTATTGTGACTGATTCTAGGCTTTATTTTTTTAAAGCAATTGGTATTTTTTTTCCAGAGCAAATATATTGCTTTTGATGGTCAGCTAGCCCATTGTTAGACTTTTCCTATATTCGGGGACATGTTTGCAGTCTGTTAGAAATAAGGTTTATGGTTATAAAATTTCTTCTCCCCCTGCTCTATTTTTTCCCTTTTTTACATTTAATCCAACTTTTCAATTAAACTTTTGTGATGAAATGCCTGAAGCCTGCAGTATATGTTTACTAAGAAATAACTGACATTGTGCATGAAAAATATATAAAATAACACTTAACTCTTCCTTTCAAAAAGACGCATTGAAAGCTATAATAATTCATGTGCTGACTTTCCCCTCCGGGCCCTTTTAAAGGGATGGTGGTGGTGTGTGTGGGGGAGGTGAGGGGGGAGTAGGGAATGCTTCTTTTCAGATGCCATGACAGTTACTTTAAGATATCTGAAAAGAATTGTATAATGAAATAGATAGAGTGTGGGTTTTTTTGTTTTTTTTAAGGAGATAATGGTAATTCTCAAAGGAATACATGCTTTAAATTAAAAAGCCACAGTGATGCTGATGTGAACATTATACTAACACTTGTATGACACGACCCTTGAAGCTCTTTCTTCTTTCTATGCTGTGTATTTCACCCTTGAAAGAGAGGAATATTTGGTGTCCTAGCAAGACTGGTATAACTAAGATTTAATTCCCGGTCCACTTTTAAAAAATCATTTATGTTCCTGCGGTGTGGGAGATGTGGATAAATGAAGTGATTCATTGTTTTGCTAATGACACGTAAGCTAGATATGTGGAAACATACACTTGCATCTACATAAGAGCCTGATTTTTCAATAGTTCAAGGCATTCACAAATTTTGACTAAAGTCAGTGAGAGATGTACTTTGGGAAAAATCAGGATTTAATGATGTACTGTATGTGAATAATACTTTTCCCCATGACAAGTGCAGTAAGTATTGTTAGAGATGGAATTTGAATAGGCTTTACTCAGTTATGCCTGCCCTGACTTATGCGTATCTATTGAATTGATTGTAGACTGCAACAGGAAGTTTATACTCTTGGTCCTGATCCTCCAAGATACTGAGTGCCTTCTGATTAGTGCAGAGTTCCCACAACTTCCATTGAAATGGGTGGGAGATAAGGGCACTCAGCACCTCACAGGAGGAACTTGCCCCCAGTAACACACTTATTAAGATCATTAAATCCCCCAGAAGAGTCAGAGGGCATGGGAAGAAGTGAGGGAACTGAAAGCCTGATCTAGGCTTGCCTTACACGATATTTTCAGGTTTTTGTAAAGGCTTTGGGGCACCCTTTTTAAAGTGAAATTCCCCTTTTCAGGGTGAATATAGTGGAGAGTCATGCATTTCTGTCCTGTAATTTTCCCACTGAACCCAACCAAATGTCAGTATAAGCAGCAAAAGCCCCTAAAAATACAGAAAGGCAGGTTACTTGAAGGGTTAACAATCACAAGCATGTATTACAGCTGCAGAACTTTCTATAAAACCTCTGTGGATTTCTGGCTAAAACCAAGTATCAACTGAATATCTAATTCTCTGATACATTCCCTGTATGGGGATATATTCTACCCTTTGAGTGAGAAGTGAGGTGGATTCCGTGATCAAATAGCTCTTTCTCATCTATCATTCCCATTGTCCCAAAGGTATATCCAGGTTGGAGAAGTGCGTTTGATGAATGTTATTATTCAGCACTGCAGCATTTAGATAGTTACGGTTCTCTGGTTATGTTTTTCTTTGCATTTAACCTCATAGGTCTGGTCACCACTTGTCCATAAGAGGGCTTGATGTGAGTTTGCTTATGGACAAAAGGAAATATCCAATGAGAAGTGGACACTTGTACCAACAAACCCATATTGAAATCTAACCCTTCCTTGTCACTATATCTTTCTATGACCTGCTGTTTTTCAAACTCATTTGTGCTATTGACTTCAATGGCCTATTTAAGAAATGATAAAAACTTGACTAAAGGGACTGCAGTTCTTGTTGAATTCCTTATTTTTCCTTAATTTTTTTAAATTCTTAATTTTTACATTACGGAATGTCCCTTTTTTTAATTGATCACCAATCTTCACAGTCCAAATCATTAGTATTACTTTCAGTAGCATTTTTCCTAGATCATTAGTTCAAGAGGAGCTCATTGGTCTCCAAATTGCATTTAAAAAGAAACCTTTCATTGCTGCTACAAATACATCCCCTTTTTAGGTTTTGCCAAGTCTAAGGCTTTGTCTATGCTGCACTTTGTCGGTAAAACTTTTATCGGTCAGGGGTGTGAAAAAAACAAACCAAACCCCTGACCGACAAAAGTTTTACTGACGAAAAGTGCTGGTGTGGAGAGTTTTGAGTCGGCGGGAGACGCTCTCCTGCCAACAAAGCTACTGCCTCTCATTGGGGTGGATTTATTTTGTCGGTGGGAGAGCTCTCTCCTACCAACAAAGAGCAGCTACACTGCGTACCTTACAGCGGCACAGCTATAGTGGCACAGCTGTGCCGCTATAAGGTGCACAATGTAGTCATAGCCTAAGTAAAGAGGCCACATCTCTCTCTGTGCACTGCTGTGGTATTTGAGATTAGTTAATGTGCTCTCCCTAAAGATCTTCACATTTGAACAAAAGGGAGCTAGCTGGGCATTCTCAGAAGTGGGTCCTCAACTGTGGAATTCCCTTGCCCTGTTCATCTGACACAATCCGAATTTGTTAACCTTCAGGGCACAGTGTAAGTTGATCTGTTTATTCAGGCACTTGCCTGCAGGGCAGAGTGGGGTGGGATGAGATATGTTTAATACCTGGCTGTGAGACGAGGAGCCTTTTTTGTTTCTCTTTTACGGTATTGAATATTGTATCATTGGATGTGTTAATGTGCCGAGAGAGAGAGTGATGGGTGCATTAAAAATCATTAAAAATCATTAATTAAAATAACTCTCACTCAAAGTATGTGCCTTGATACTGGTCTCCTTTTCCTAGACAATATTTCTGGATGCTTCAGAAGAAGGCAAAGGAACCACACAACACTTAGCCATATGTGCATTGCTCTACATGGGTCAGATGCTTGTGAGGGAATTCCTTCAGTGAAAGGATGAGAGGATTTTAGAAAAGGCATGTGCTTAAGTCCCCAAAGTAGTATGTCACTGTAGAGGAAAGCAAGATGTTAAAATGAAGGTGTGCTAAAGGAGGAAGAAAGCCAGATATCTTCTAAATAAATGTTGAGTGTTATATTTAACTCAAATCAAGCCTTGTTTCTCTCTCTCTCTCTTCCTCCCCCCCTCCATCCCCTAAAATCAACATTTACAGCAAATTCTGTAGTCTAGCCAGGTAACTTTTCATATTAGTACATGAGTCTGTTTTGAACCTGCATATGTCTTGTCCATCTTGTCCATGCTACAATAGTCAGAGGCAAATTAAGTGAATTAATATTACAACTGTTTTATGCCTCTTGTATTTTTTGTTTGTGGCAAAGTTACCTCATGGTGAATGAACTGTGAGTGTATTTAATTTTGTGGGCTAACCAACACAAATTAACCAACATCCAAATTACAGGTAAATCAGCAAGTCTTACTCTAACAAACGCCATAATTCTGTTCCTTGCAGAATCATATGGAAGAGCACTGAGTCAAGCAAAATGCATTAGATTAAGAAAGAATTGCACTGGCTTTACAGGGCTACTACTGGTGGACAGGAATAGTACCCATGTTGGCTTTTTTAACCTGCACCTTATTTCTCTGGTACTGAACTTAACTTTTTTTCAATATATTTCTTGTGCCTCTCTGTGTGGCCATGCTGTTGGATCCACTGCCAAGCAAATCAAACCCAAACCCATCCGGTACCCTTGTTTTGAACCTTTGACCACCACTCCCGACCCTGTTTTTCTCATTAGTTGTCCCATGCAATCAGTTGGTTCCTGGGTCCAGTGGTCCCCCTCGCTAGGCTGGGGGAGGGGCCTTTAGAAGTGAAAAACCTCCCGGGTTTTCCAATAAGGCCAAGCAAATCAACCAGCCATTGCTCAAAATGCAGCAGGGCACAGCATTGTATATGTATCCACCATGGTTAAGGGAGAGGGGAAGATTCCTTCTTGCCACACAACCCTCCTTGCAATGAGTCCAGCTACTTAGGCTGGCTGCTGGTAGGAGAGAAGGATGTTTTGCCCTTAACCTACAATGCCAATGTTGTCAAAGCTTTTAGTTCACATTTGTAACTACCAGCCTTGAACAAAGAATGGCATTTTGATGTAGTAAATATGACAAAGAAATGCTCATAGGCCATGGTGTTGAGTGTGTGCGTTAAAGATTTGGATAAGATTAGAAAGTGGATAAGATTAGAAAGACAGCCATATACTTAGGAAGAATGTAGCATATTAATAAGATTAAGTATCCTTATTTTGTAAAGCATCTTGCGATGTGTTTTTGTTTTTGTTTTAAGCACAGACTTGTCTACTCTAAAGATTTCGGCCATTGCTAGCTGGCCATTGGTTTAGCTGCACTACTAGAGCAAACCCCTATGGAAGAGAGAAAAAATCACTGTAACCTTTAATTTGCTCTGGTGCAGCTTACTCTTGCTTGAAACCAGGGTACAATGCACTGGGGCAAATCACAGCTTCCAGCCACTTTTCCTGTGTGCACTAGGGTTTTCCACGGTGCAGCTGTACCAGTGGGGGCCACTGATGGCTGAAATCCCCAGTGTAGCCACAGCCTGAGTTACAGAAACTGGCAATGTTTTCTCCTCTAATTTACATATCTAATTGACAGCTTATTAACAGTTCATTAGGAGCACTGAAACCTATGTGAGAAAAAAAAAAAAAAAACCCTCAGTGGAAGTGAGGGGACTTAGGCTATAATTGTGAATTACAATAAACACTCAACCAGTTGCAAATTTCTGGTCAGTAAACCAGACTGTTTAGAATCATAGACTATCAGGGTTAGACGGGACCTTAGAAGAGCATCTAGTCCAACCCCCTGCTCAAAGCAGGGCCAATCCCCAGACAGATTTTTGCCCAGATCCCTAAATAGCCCCCCTCAAGGATTGAACTCACAACCCTAGGTTTAGCAGGCCAATGCTTGAACCACTGAGCTATCCCTCCCCCAAGATAGGTAAGCACATTTACACTTTTGGGTTAGATTCACATATAAAATGTAAATAAATTGGGGATTTTATTAATCTATTGAGAGAATAGGTTTGTCACATAAGTGAGCTCTTTAATTCCCCTGGACAAGCTAGTGGTCTAGTTGGAAAACCAAATTGCTTTTAGTGGGAGTACTCATATGAGTACGTGCTACTCAATGTGAGTAAGCGTTGCTGAATCAGGGCTTCAGTTTGGGTTTGAGGACGTGGGGTCTGGGTCCAAACAAATGCTCATTCTGTTTTGCATTATCTTGTTCTCTCAGTAGCTTAATAAGATGCTGACCCCCAATTGGCAGCACATGGGCCAACGGGTGACATAAGTTAATGCAGCTTTTCATGGGTGCAGGTCTGCACCTTTTTATTGATTGTCATGCAGTCAGTTGAAGGATTGGAACTCAATATTGTATGCAGTGGTGAGCTGGAGCCAGTTCACACCGGTTCACAAGAACCGGTTGTTAAATTTAGAAGCCGGTGTAGAACCGGTTGTTAAAGGGGCCGGCGGGTGGGCAAACTCCGGTCCGTGGGCCACATCTGGCTCACGGGACCGTCCTGTCCGGCCCGCCTGAGCTCCCAGCTGGGGAGCCTCCCCCACTTCCCCCTACTTCTCACAGAGCCCCAGCACGCCGCGCCGCCGACACCAGCGCTCTGGGCAGCTCTGCAGCTCCTGCTGCTTTGAGCAGCATGGTAAGGGGGTGGGGACAGGGCTGGGAGGAGGGGTTGGATAAGGGGCAGGGAGCGGTTGGAGGGGGCAGAGGCTCTGTGGGGGGCGGTCAGGGGACGGGGAACGGGGGGGTTGGGTAGGCGTGGGAGTTCCGGGGGTCTGTCGGGGTGGTGGTGGATGGGGTCGGGGCAGTCAGGGGACAGGGAGTGGGGCGAGTTGGGTAGGGGGTGGGGTTCTGGGGGGCAGTTAGGGTGGGGGGGTCTCGGGAGGGGGTGGTCAGGGGACAAGGAGTGGGGGGGGGTTGATGGGTTGCGGGTTCTGAGGGGGGCAGTCGGGGGCAGGACGTGGGTTGGGGTCGGATGGGGGGGGCAGACAGGCACGTGGGGCTTGTACTCACCGCGCGGTTTCCTACTGGGTCTTCGGCGGCACTTCAGCGGCGAGGGGGGGGTGTCTTCACTCGCTCTGGGTGAACGACCCGCCGCCAAAATGCCGCCGAAAACCCAGAGCGAGTGAAGGCCCCTCCCTCCGCCGAAGTGCCGCCGAGGACCCGGTAGGGAACTGGTTATTAGGATTTTGGGAGCTCATCACTGATTGTATGTGGTTTCAAGGGGAACCTACTCACTGATCTCAAGTTGCCCCATTAATGTGTTATCTATTGGGAACCAAAAAAGGCAATTATAAATACTTTTTAGAAATCTTATTACCGGTATAAATAATGATGACTGAAAGGAAAGCAAATCTTAAATATGTATATCTTAATGTCTTTAAAGTCTTTTTTTAAAACGCATTTGAATCTCCATAATTCAGCCACAGAAGACTCCAATAGTGTATGGAGCATCGTGTCTGCAGGTTTATGAAGTGTGGAATGTCCAGCCACTGAAAAACTCTGAACTGACTGAATGTTCCTCACTGCTCTGTAGTCAATTTGTTTTGCTTTTTGCTCAGCAACCCCTGTCATCCTCTCTCCTCTTAGTGTGCATCCTCATGAGGAAAACAGATGGAATTTTACCATGTGTTAGCTAACTCATGGAAAAATCTTAGTGTGGACAAGGCAGTTATAGTTTTAACATGTTAGTTACCACGTGTTAACTAATATGTGGAGGGGAAAAAACCTCTTTGCCTCTTTGGGACAGATGTAGGTGCAAAGTGCTTTGTCTTTCTCTCCTGTTCAGCTTTCTTGCAAAGGCAGCTGAATAACAAAGGGAGTGATCAGTGCGGTAGCTGAGACAAAAATGTGTTTGTGTTTTCCATTGAAGAATAGTAATAGAAAATTCTTCACATCAGAGATTTAGATTTAAAAGTTAGTGAAAGTTTAATATAGAATGTTGATGTGTGTTTAGGTGCTTGCATACATTTCTTCAGATATTATCATATCTCTGTGAATTAACTGTTTACATGTGAGCTCTTGCTCTACATTTAAAAACTTTTTTTCTGTTTTCTAATTAGCTATATCCATGGAGCAGTTTCAGGATTTTGAATATCTGGGGTTCAGTCTGTCTTTTCACACAGTTGTCAAGGGATGCTACTGTATGTGATAGGTCCTGTGTGTTAAAATGCATTGAGGGAAAATTTTCTTTAGCCAAAGTATTCTGAGTCCAACGGTCATCACAACGTTCCTGATGGATTGAAGTTAATTGTCTGTGATGCTGTTGGGGCTAGAACTGGACTCTGCAGCTTCCAATCAAATGCTCTTCCATTGAGCTAGCTAAGGGAGCAGCATTTCTTGATACCAGGAATATATATCATGTCACTGTCTATTTCCAAATAGCATAAACAATCCAAATAGTTTGAGATTTGTAAATGTATTTTCCCCACATCTAGCTGGATATTTTTAAAAGGTATGTTAAGAGCAGCAGGAGATTCTTAGATAAAGTATATTTCCTTGGCCATAGGGACGGAAGCCCTGCAGAACTCAATAGTAATTGCATTTTTTGTGACTTATAACCTGTCCATGGGAACTCGTTAGATGACTACGATTTGAATGTTTTGCTACAGGCTCACAGCTTTCTCCTATCCTTCAGCTTGCTCAGCTCTTCTGATAAAACATATCTTGTAATTCAGAAGAAGATTATGTAAACGAAGATGTTAAATTTCTACTACAGCCTTGTAAACTTCAGATTTAAAGGTCAACTTAAAGGAGACGTCATTCCTGCTTCTTTTTGATGTAGCACTTTTGGGGTGATCTGAATTGGTGGGTTGAGCAGGGAGGCTGTTGATGATGATACTTAGCAGTTCGCAGCTGCTGGGAACTCAGTGTTACATTACTGAGTAAATACTTGGTCATAAATTATCTTTTAATACTACTAGATCTTACTCTAAAAAATTATTCATGAAATAAACAGTTCGATTTAGCTTGGTGCTATAATCTATTACAGTGTTATCATACACATTAGGGCTTAAAGATACTGCTTGACACCAAAAAATTATGGCTTTGAGTGAATTATGGTAGAGAAGCAGAGAAACAGAATACTTCTGGGTCTGTGGCAAAATTGCTTTCCATGGACTGAACTAAGGAAGTTGCAGATCTTGTTGTTGTGAAGTTGACCTCATTTCCAGAGATCGGACTGGGCTGCTGCTTTTTACTGTATACTTCTAAAGTTCTTGAATAAAATGTGTTTTTTTTTCTTTTTGGTTTTTATATCGTGTCTATCCCTGTGATACCTAAATCCTGCTCTTCACTGCTGACTCCATCACTGTATTGTCATCCTAGAGTGGCACTAGGATTGTATTAAGTCTTTATATTTTTTTCTTAAGTTTGAATTTTAGGTTTTTCAGGTGGCTGACCATCACTTTGAAGCTCTGTGGAATCATGCTTTGGGGGAAATTGCCTTGAAAGGTTGCTTTTACCCTCTTTACCTGACTGCCATCTGCTCCAAGGATTATTTCCTTTTTCATCTTACACACAGCAAGTTTGGTCCTTGTTCCTTGGGGCACTGGGAGGAAGAGCTTCCGGCATCAGTTGCCATAGGGACTTCCCATGACTCTTGGGCATTCTGGAAAGAGAGAGAAGCAAAATGAAGGCTGACAAAGGACACTGCCAGGCAGAATTGTGCTTAGTGAACTCTCCCCAGTGCAGGTCAGACTATCTGTCAGTTCTGGACTGAACTTCATAGCTACAGAAGAAGCTGGTTCAGTGTGTGTAAGGCAGACATGGAACCTTCAGGCAGTCCCCACCCTCCCCAAAACTCTTTCAACAACAAGGTGTATGATAGGAAGAAACCAGAAGCTAAGGCCTGGTCTACACTAGGGGTCGGGGGGGTCGATCTAAGTTACGCAACTTCAGCTACGTGAATAACGTAGCTGAAGTCAACGTACTTAGATCAACTTACTGCGGTGTCTTCACTGCGGTAGGTCGACTGCTGAAGCTCCCCCATCGACTCCGCCTACACTTCTTGCTCCGGTGGAGTACCAGAGTCGACGGGAGAGCGCTCAGTGGTCAATTTATCGCATCTTCACTAGACGTGATAAATCGACCCCTGCTGGATCGATCACTCAAGAGGTAAGTGTAGAAATGCCCTAAGTCTCTGGGCCATATTTGAAGACCTGGCTCCAATAGTAGTGTGTTAGGTAATAGATCTGTTCTTCCAGATTCATACCAGAAATACTGACAGCGAGACTTCTTTTATAAAGCCTTTTACTCTTGAGTCTCAAATTTGGCTAACTGTATCAATGTGAAAGCAGATAATGCCAGAATTCACAGGAATTGTAGTTTAGGGTAACTCATCCATTGCTGATTGGTTTAGAGGAATTTACAGAACCTTGTTTTACAGGTAGGAGAAATTTCTGTTTTGCCGTAACAAAGAAAGAAGATTCTCACTTCAAAGACACTCGCGAGCCTGTTCCACTGTTACTTAGAATTTGATGCTTATTTGAAAACATCAAGCTTAAATTGGCCTTCTTAAATTCCCAAGCAGTTCAAAATGAATACAGTATTCTCCATTATTTCCTATCCTAAACTATTGTTTTGTGTTGCTATGTGCTGTTAAATAGCTGTCACATTTCCTCCCCACAGATGGCTACATTCTGGTGATGGATCCTCACTTCCGCTGGTCTTCCTGAACTTCAACCTTGAACTTCCCAAGGGCAATATGTTGTGGTCACATTCTCCTCCCACTTGATATAATGGCTTCACATCAATCTTTACATCTCCAAATCTCATTCAAAACATCCATCGTGGTTTTCAAAGTTCTGTCCCACCAGCACCTCTAACCTAATTCCTATCTGCTCCCTCATCTGCTTATTTCACTCCTCTGAGTGGGAAGAGGCTACTCTTTCCTTTCTGTTGCCCCATGTCTCTGGAATTCTTCCCTTTCCGTATTGCCCCCTGCTCCTGCAACAAGATCCACTGCCGTTCTCTCATTTTTTAATTGACATCTTAAAAGCTTCCTTTTCTCTTGTTTATGATTGGCTCTTAGGACTGGCCTACACTGAAAACTTACATTGGCATAGCTACAGCTCTCAGGGGTGTGAAAAATTCACACACCCAGAGATTTAGCTATGCCGATCTAACCCCTGGTGTAAGCAGTGCTAGGTTGATGGGAGGTGGATGGGAGTGCTCAGGGAGGTGGACTAACTACGGCAATGGGAGAACCCTTCCCATCGCTGTAGTGAGTGTCTGCACTGAAGTGCTACAGCTAAGTGCTGACATACCCTCACTCTGGAGCATTTTTTGATATTGTGTTTGAAAGACAGATATACAACTAAATTGTGTTGTGTATCTTACTACAGTTAAACTTGGTATTTGGTGTTCTAAAATATGGGAGGGGTATTTCTGGAATATGTTTTACCCTGGAGGAGGAAAAGAAGAGGAGATGCAATTTTACTGTTTCCTCAAGGATGACGGATCACTACTCTTTGTTCTGTGTTTGTACAATGCCTAGCACAGTGGGGATTCTGGTCTGTGACTGGGGCTCCTATCATAAATAATATATAATATTCTCCATCACTCAGGGCATCCATATTACAATCCTAGCTCAATTACGAGTAGATAAATGTTGTTTTATATTTATTGTGAAAGCCCACAGGAGAAAATTCTGATACTTACCTGTCTGACACTATGATTGTATTCCAGCTATCTCCTTAACTTACACTGACAACACATGGAAGTCCAAAAGGGAAGTATCACAATGATCCTGAATGACCAATAATGGTCTCACACATGTGGAAGAATGCATAGAATATCAGTACCACAAGAATTTAAAAACCACGAATATTGCACTTCAGAGAACTAATCAAATTGATTTTAATACGTTAATATTCTTTATGATAAAAATGTCAACGTTCAATTTTTTTTAAAGCAGAGAGAGAATGTGAGGATCAGGCAGGGAGGCAAGATTTCACTGTGACAGGCAGTTTGAAATACAGTGGTGTGGGTTGATTTTCTTGTGTGTGTACATACTTCTATGCACAAGGGTAGGTTAACATTTAAAATTGCACAACGATTAATAAATGAAATTAAAAAAGAAAAAGTTTAAAATAGCAAACTTGCTATATTGAGTTTGAATTAATAACATAAATAAAAATAGAGGCAGTGGCAGGTAAGTATGGGGTCTCATAACAAAAATGGGAATTCTGTATGTCATGTATTCTATCAAAACCAGACTGGAACTAACCAGATATGTGCATATCATCACTGATCAGTTTGCTAATGTTATTTCCCTTTCTCCATTTTTGTATGTTTTTTCTTCTTATGTGGTAAGGCCCTCTGGATAGGGACTGTCTCTTTCTGTGGTTGTACATCTAGTACAACAGGGCGCTTGATCCTGACTGGGGCATTTTGAAGTTACTAATAGAATTGGTCGGGAACTTTTCAACCAAATAGTTTTTAATAAATATAAAAATTTATTTTATTTTATTTATTTATTGTCGGGAAATGCTGATTTGTCGAAACCAGAACTTTTCATGGGAACAAACCAGTTTGACTAAATTTTTGTTGGGAAAGGGTTCTCATATCCAGGATGGTATTTCTGGTCAGAGTCTCTTCTTTTCCCACCCTATAGCCCAATGGTTAGGACACTCACCTAGGATATGGGAGACCCTGGTTCATGTCCCTACTCTAATGAATATTTAATTATTTATACAAAGTGGAACAGCTCCAACAGGGGAGATTGACAGAGACCCACCCCAAAATAGCTATGATGCTTAGGGCACTCACCTGGGATGTGGGAGAATGGTAGAGCAGGGATTTGAACCTGGGTCTCCTACATTCTATGCGAGTGCCCTAACCCACAAGACTTTAGGCATTCTGGTCTCTTTTGTTTTCTAATGAAAAACTTTGGGAGGAAGCCAAGACCTTTCAATGTGGAACAGGACAATTTTTGAAATCTTGAAAGTTTCTTAGGCTTTCCTGATAGCTCTGCCTCTAACTCACTGTGTGGCCTTGGGTAAATGACTTAAACTCTCTGTTAGTTTCTCTGTGTGTAAAATTGGATAATACTAAATTACCTACAGCACAGGAATGTTGCAAGTAGTAGAGAGTGTTTGAAAAACACTATATAGGAACTAAGTATTATTAATACTAACACACACACTAGTCTGTTGCATGGCTATTTGTCCCCACACTCATATTCACACTCAGAGACACAGCACATAACATCATTAATTATACTCATTGTCGTTGGTGGGGATTAGACTGGCATAGTCTTAACATTAGATTGACAGTAATAGCCTGAAGTATAGATTAAAGGAGGGAGCTATCATGTACAGTGTGCCTCCATGGAGTAGAGGAGCAAGAGTGAGCCTTTTAGGATTAACAGATCACTAATGCATGGATGGAGAATGATGTGTCCCATTCTTTGTAGATGAAGGGCATCTTAGACCTAGATGTGTTCTGATCAGTTACAGAGTAAAACAAGGCAATATCCTATTGTTATGCTGCAGAAATGTTTGTGCTAGTTCCATATTATGCACCATGAATCTTAACAATAACAAGTGTGCCGTTTTTCTCTGTACAATTCCCTTATATGATTTCTGGAGGTAATGATGCAATTATCTGAGTCATTCATTACATTTCTCACCAGCCTTTATCAGTAACAAATAGCAAGAAGGGTTATATATTTTATTGTTTCTTCCTCCTTATCCACTAGAGTTGCTTTGGGAGTATTTTCCTGCTCTAGTATTTCCAGATAAGGAGCAGATATAGTGTAACAGGAAGCACTATCCCAGCATAAATTTGCAGGGAACATATGATGCCAAAACATTATTCCATTTCTATCATTGTAATTTTTCTATCTTAAATAGCCTTAGTCCAGCTACATGTACATCTCTGATTATTCAGATAGGTACAGAAATCATTCCTCTCTTATAAGTCTTTTTTTCACAGTTTTGTATCATTGAGTGTTTACCCTAAAAACCTTCTAATTTTTCCTTAGGTAATTAGATAAGATTACCTCAGTATTTCACAATATTCGTTTTACATCTTCATATTTAGTAGGGATACAGCAAATTCAAACATTGCATTATTTAGTTAACTAAGACAATTGGAAAGTTTTACGGGAGACTGCTGTATATAATTTATCTAGTATGCATTAGAGATTCATACTAAATTCTTAGCTTTCTATTAGTATAAAGTCTTCATTAATACTGCAAGTGATAATGGCTAGCTTTGGAAGCAGTACTTAATGCCCTCATTTTCAAATAGTCATTTTCATCAGAAGAGAAGTATGAGCCTTATTAAAACAACCTCAATTTCTGATGTCCCTAAAATCAGCTTTCAGTGTCCTCACCATGAAGGAGGTTCATTACAACTGACTACGGAAAGTCTGCATAGTATTTACAGTTCCATATATGACATGGCTCACAAAAGAAATAATCCTATTTTATTTTAATATTTTTCACTGAAAGGGAAGATATCATGGAGAGGCAGCCAGTTTAAAGAATCTGAGACAGTGACAAAAATATATATAGAAAAAAACATAATAAGATTAAAATATTTGTTTCATATGTACTAACTATATGAGTTTCATGGAAGGGCGGCAAGAAGAGATAAGTTGGGGAAAAAAAGAAAGAAAGAGGGAGATTAAAAGAAGGGAAACACTACATATGAAAAACAGAATTAGTAAATAATGTCCTCCCCGCAAAAAAAAAAAAGAACCCCAAATGCTCTCATATTTGTCCTTCCTGTTTTGTAACTGCATATAATTTTCTCATATGAGATTGCTTCTGTTAAGGATTTGGCCAATTTCTTACTGTTGGCATTACTTCAGCTTCCAGTATTGGAGTATGATTAAGTTGGCTACTATTGCCCCATGATACATGTGGATTTTTTCCCTTCTTTTGATGCCTTTCTCATCTAAAAAAGAGAGATTCCTACATCAGAATAGCACAGAGGAAGGTGCAATTTGAGGATATGCAGCATAGCAGAAAGAGAAGCATCAAGCAATATGAGGAGGACTGGAGATAATCTGGTCAGGAGCATTTTCTCTGAGGTGACAGTAAGCCTTTATTTATTAAGCAATAAAAATGTGGCCAATAGAAAAATCTCAGCCAGCCAAAATCCAGATGACCCTAATTTTATACCGATATCCTAATCCTATTTCTTTTTTAGTTTCAGCAGTGGTATTTGTTTCTTGTGGAGAGCAGGTTTAGTTAATTGACTTCCAGAGCTGGTCAATGCTCCAAAACAGATTCTTTCCTCTGACTAATGCAGAAGATATAGAGAGGGCCATCATCTCAGAAGCTAGGCAGGAGACGTTTGCAACATATATTTCTTGATTATAACTTGTCCGATGTGACTTAGTCATTGTCAGCAACCTGGGAGTCATAAAAGGCACATATAAGATGAATCAGAAATCTATTTTCTTTTTATAATTTAGATTTCATTCTGTTATGTCTCTTCTATGTCACTAGCACAATTATATTAAGATAATTAAAAACTACCAGGAAGAAATACAGTCTTTGTGTTCCAGGCATGTTTTCTCATAGCTTTTTATTCTTATGAATATAGTTTTGGTTTTCAAACAGTTTTCAAGTAACTTTATAATAAGGCCTACTATTACAGTGGACATTAACCACACCCCTACCTGTTTCTTGCTCTACTTAAAATTACTTGACTCTCAGGTATAATGCTGTTTCACATAATACTACTATTAAAAGTCCATTCTCAGTTCCATTTTTAATCTCTGGTTCAGGTTCTCAGATGGTGTAGACTGGAATAGCTCCATTGAGTCAATGGGGCAGTGCTGATTTAGCTCTAGGTGAGGATTTGGTTCCATATTTTTGGAGCTCAAGGAAGTCAGAGTTGCACTATAGGATGAATTTGACCCATTTTATCCAAACAGCCACAGAGCAAATATAATGCCAATGGAAGAATACTATGCCCTTCTGTTTCAGAACTATAATGGTGTCAAAGAAAAATCTGTTACAGTTTTATAAGCTTGGTATTGTGATCAGAGAACCCTTGCAATTGTAATGTTGACACAATGGGTAAGTTAAGGACTGAGCAGTGCTTGAATGGTGCAGGCAACAGGGATAATGGTATTCTCCAACCTGTGTCTTTGTCTTCAGTATTGTAGCCTTTGCTGGCCTCAAACCTCATTCAACTGTCTGGGACTTGGATCTCTTTCAGGCTAGACTGTGTCTGAATCCAGAGCAAACACAGAATCCATTGCAAAGAGTTGTAATGCTACATATTTCTGTCCCCCCCCCCTATAATTCCTAATCGTTAAGAACTTTCAAAGAGAAAAATCACTTGCTCCCAAAGGTGATTGAAACTTGTAATTTTGTTTGCTCGATGTGAAGTTATATAATCCTTCAGCACATTACATGGTTGTCCTATGGCATTAAGGTATTAGTACTAATGAAAAGATGCAGTTATTACAAACGGTCCAGATTTCATGGTGTGCCTTTTAATAGCAGAAAGGGATTTTCTCATGATTAAAAAGGAAAATGGGTGGCAAAATAAGGAAGAAATTCTTGTTACATAGGATGATCCTCTAGAAGCCTAATTGCTTAAAAAAACAACAAAAACAAACAGGAGGTAAATGTTCTAGATGTTTACAGGTTGAACATTCCATAAGTATCTTTTAAATAAGAGTGTTTGCACTCTTGAGGTAGCTAATTGCTGAAGCATCACAGCCATTTGTACTGCCTCATTTTCCCCTAGGATTGACACTCACAACAGGATAATTCTTATCCTGATATAAGTGTCACAGTAGGGACTCAGTGTAATTTGCTGATGTGATATCAAAAATAGCATTACCGTAATTATATTTTGCACTTGTAATATTTCACAAGCAATAATACAGTTAAAATTGCACTTTTTTTTAAAAACCCAGTCATTTCCCCCCCTTTTATGGAACATCAATGAGGCAGACTTACTCGATGGGTTTTTTAAAACATGTATTCAATGTGTAATGGATTTATTAACCAAACCCGTTACCCAAAGTTAAAAAATGCATTGTAAATAAATATTATAATGTTTTACTCCTGGTGCATTCTCCAAGTTGTATGCACTGCTAGTGCAAATTGGTTGTCTTTGGTGGAGTTACACAAAGGATACATTTGGTTCTCTGTTCCTATCACACTCTCTGTAAGAAACAACAAAGAACAACATTTGACTTTCTAACCTGTTTCACTTTATACAATTATAGAATGTGGGTAGTATGTCAGCTAAAACATTTTCTTGCATAAAGGTAACTACAAAATTTCTGTGAATTATGCAAACTACCTAGTGAAACTCATTATCTGCAGCTCTTCAGATTATCTGAAGACATAACTGCTGATGCATTCCAGGGATGATATAAAATACATCAGAGAAAGAGCGTTCATCAGCTGGTGTAAATCGATGTAGCTCCATTGATTTAAATTGAGCTCTGCTGATTTTACACTAGCTGACAAGTGTTCGTTTGGATTATAAGGAACAAAGGAAGTAAGTCTGTCTGGCTGCTACTTCTTTTCTGCAGTTTGAAGAAAGCCTTTGCATTGCCACCCTTTAAAATGCATAGTAATGCATGTGAACACCTTTTAATATGTTTCTATCACAGGGTTCTGTTTGCAAAAGAAACAAATTGTGCCCTAGCAGGAAATACCCAAGAAGGATATGGAAACACTCTCTATTATTTGTATGAAGTTTATATGAACCCTACTACTTTAGCCTTAAAGAACTGGAGAATCACCCATCAAACCCAATTCTAAACAAGTACATATGTGCCAAATGTAGCTCCATTGACTTAAGGGTAGCCAATGGAACAATATTGACTTACAGCAGCTGAGAATCTGACCCATAGCACTCAAGCCAGCCAATATAAGCCTCCTTGGTTCTTGGCCCATGAAAGCTTCCTGAGTTTCCTAGGTTTCACAACTTGAAGATGGCTACTTTGTATTCTGAGGTGGATGTTGTCCCTTTCTAGACATTCCATTGTTTCCCCATTCTGACCAGGCCAATTTCAGACACTGGAGAGTAAATAAAATGGCAGCTTGTGAACTAGGAAAACCTTTAATGGGAACCACTGCTTGAACATACTCTCCCTGACTGACCATTCTCTTTTAGAGATGAGGAAGGTAGCCATTTTGGCCCAAAGATTTATCCTCCAGCTTGTTTTTGTTAAAAAGAAACAAAACAAAGCAAAGCAAAGACCTAAATAAAAGGGCAGTAAAGGGGAGGAAATGGCCTCCACACATACATGTACTCCTCCTCTGCCTTCTGCCACTTGCACTACCCAAATGGCCACAGATATTTGCTGCTGGACTGGGTCCTTTGTTTTTAATATGAGTTGAAGCCTCCTTTAAATGAAGTCTAATTGATACATTGCATTTGTGAGTGTTCTTATATTGGACTAAATTGCACATAGAAAAAGATATGGTACACTTGAATATCATTTTCATTTTGCCATTGAACTATATTAGGGACCCTTTACACAGCCAGACAAATGCTTCCCATTACTTTATGCTCAAAGGCAACATTGAAAGTGACCTGGAACAGGCAGGAACAGACTTTTTCCTCCTAATATGATATGAAAGTTTTATCGTATTAGGAATTTTCTGTCATGGCAAATTAGTATCAGGTCATATTAACATTCATTTTTACTAACATACAATGAAATGTGCTAACGTGACTACACGTTAGTATTGTATGGGGGAAAAGCAAAGACTGATATGCTATTAATATGATGCAATATAAATATTCCAATACCTCTGTCTTATGATGGGTGGGAAGAAGTTGTTGGTTTTTGGTTTTGTTTTTTTAATTTTACTAGACCAAGAAGTCCACTTTTCCCCCATGAATAGATCCCAGCTTATCACTGTGGGCAGTAAGTCCACATTTTTTAAAAGTGCCACTAATTTTTGGGTGCCCAACTTGAGCATCTTGGGCCTGACTTTTAGAAGTGCTGACTACCCACATTTCTGGTTGAAGTCAATGGGAGCTGCAGATGCTCAGCATTTCTGAAAATCAGTCCAAAGTTGCTCCAAGTTGGTTATTTGGAATCTGAGGCAACCAAAGCCAGTGTCCACTTCTGAAAATTTTGGCCCAGCAGCCAAATTATAAAAATTAATCTTCCAATGTTGAGCCCACAGTCAGTGGTGCAAGTACAGTGGTCCAGTCCGCTGTACCAATAAGATATTTATAGCCGGTACTCTGTACCGGAAAGACACAGGAGGAGGAGCAGAATGTGGGGCCGCCTGGCAGCCCCACACCAGCAGCTCCTCTGGCGTGGCTGTACCACTCCCAGCCCTTCCACGCAGCTGCGTCTCCTGTCTGGGGTCTGTACAGCAGCCCCGCCGGAGGACAAGGCTGAAAGCAGGGCTGCTGTAGAGACCCCAAACAGGACTCAGGAGACACAGCTATGTGGAAGGGCTGGGGGCAGTACAGCCATGCTGGAGGAGCTGCCAGTGTGGGGCCGCCCAGCAGCCCCACGTTCTGCTCCTTTCACCACTGTGGTTCCGAAGAGCCCTGCAGTTCAGAAGTCTCCGGCACCGTAGGAGGAGGACAGAGCCCCTCCCGCCAGGTAATGTGGGATGGATCATGGGGAGGGAACGGGGAGAGTGCAGGGGGCCCGGGCTGCGGGTGGGGCACGGAGGACTCATGTGGGGAGGCCATGTGCCCCCCCCTTTAGTTGGTGCCCCCCCCCTTGGTGTCCCTCCCATGAGTGCAGCGTACCGGTAAGAAATGAATTCTACTTGCCCCACTGCCCACAGTCAACTGTGTACCGAATTCTGTGGTCACAAATAATTACAGGAACAAAAGATGGCATGTAAAACTCTAACTACACCTCTACCCCAATATAATGTGACCCGATATAACACGAATTCGGATATAACGCGGCAAAACAGTGCTCCAGGGGGCGGGGCTGCGCACTCCGGCGGATCAAAGCAAGTTCGATATAATGCGGTTTCACCTATAACACGGTAAGATTTTTTGGCTTCCGAGGACAGCGTTATATCGGAATACAATATACAATATTTCTGTCATCTTGAGACTAAATATGATGAAAGCAGCTTTTGTTGCAAGATTTCACCCTCAGCCAAAGTAGAATTGAAAAATAAGCCTCTTCTAATCTTGGTTTCAAACAGCAACCAAAACTAGATGGGTAGATTTGGATCCTGAGATTCAAATCTGAACCATCTCTGATTCCAAAATTCCAAGGGCTTTAGATTGTATGGTTCTGTTTTGGCCCATCTCTGATATGCCTGAAAGCTTTTGTTTAAAACAAAGGGAAAAATAGAAACCTGTTTAAAATCCACAAATATGCAATATCTTTTTAAAAATTACAAATGCAATTAAATTAAAAAATAAATTGAAAATCAGTTCGCCCTGTACTCACCTGACAAATCCTGTGTGTAGGACTCTGTTTTCCTTTCAAAAGTTGATGTCAGATACCTAAAACAAGAGCACAGAGTAATTTTCCAGTCCTGCTTTTGCTGTCTGTGGAGTCCTTGGGGAAAAGCTAAGCAAAGGAAAAACAATCTTGAACCACAGGCCCTGGCAAAATACATTTATTTATTTATTTTATCTTATTCTGGGCATATATCATTAGCCCTGTGTGAATGGGTGGGCTGAATGCAGAGTAGCTCCATAGGGGGCCGTAAGAAGGTGGGGAAAAATCTTTCCTCACATAGTTGTATGTGAAACTGTTGCTGCTTAGGAAGACCTGAGGATTCAGTAGCTACTGTTGGCCTAATATTCCCATTGCAGAGGATGAGGGGGAAGGATGGGAGGAAGCACAGGCAACATATGCTCTGTCCCTGTCCCATGCTGGTCCCACTGCCTGTGTAGTGCTGCAGGGAGGTCCTGAGGAGGCGTGTGCCTAATTGTTTTGAGGGGGAAATCCCCAGCACAAAATTATACTCACCCAACTTGCCTGGTGGAACCATTCTAGTTTTACAGTCAATGAGGAAAGGGCAGGATTTTGTCTATATTGTTTATTAATGTTTTTAACCATTTTGAAAAGTGCATTGTTGTTGTTTATCATTGATTGCTATTATAGTTGTGACTAGAGGCCCCATTCAGAGGTTAGGGCCCCATTGTGCTAAGCTCTGCATGCACATATCATGGAAGATGATGGGCCCACCTCAAAGGTTTTACAATCTGAAATTCTTGATCTGCAATGATCAAAACCTTGGCTTTGGCCCTGGATACATACACAAGCAAATCTTCTCAGAATAGGTCTAGCAGAAAACGAGTTGGAAGGATGAAAATGGGAATGGGCCATCTGAAAACCAAACTGTAGGCTGAAATATATCAGACTCTCTGAGAGAAGAAAAAAAATCTTAAGAAAAAATTCCGTGCTACTATGGGAAGTATACTGGAAACCTCTGTTGGTTTAATCAAGTATAGTCATTAAAAACTATAGCAAATTCGAGGCCCTGGCCTCTTAGTTCCAGTACAATCCCCAGGAGGTTTAGAGGCTTGTCATCAGAATGGCCTTGATTAAAACAGTAGCACATCTATCTATAGATTACTGCTCTCCGTCATTAATATTATGTTATCTTTCTCTTCAGACTGATTTTTAATTTTTATGTTTGTAATTATAGATGATTTACAGGGACATTCATTTGGCGACCTGTCCAGAATCATTAAATTCACCTAGGTTGAATAACCTGATATTCACCTGGAATTAACCAAATCAGTGACATTATCTTGCTGAATTTTAAGCTGCTTTAGAAGTACAGAGCTTACACTTTTCTCTCTTGACTATATTATCTAATGGGAAAAACATTTTAATTGATAAAAGAGGTAATTAGCCAAGTCTAAAAGGTGCACACTAATTACAGAATGCTGTATATCTTATATGTCTGGTTTCAGCAAAGGTTTCCTGAATGATAGCTGTTTCCAAACAGTGTATTCAGTGATTTGAAATGTTATTAGGAGATTAATTTTCCATACTAAAGGCTAAACTAATACTTATTATACAGATTATAACAGTGAGTGGGCCTCAGACGCTGTGGAAGCCATTATTTTTCTGGCTATGAAGCACTAAACCATGAGGACAGTAGGACAGTGCAGGGTAACTAGCTCTGTGTAGCTCAAAGGCTTGTCTCTTTGACCAGCAGAAGTTGGTCCAGTAAGAGATATTATCTTACCCACCTTGTCTGTATACATTCTGGGAAATTTTCAGGACAGCAAGAGGCTTAAGGCATTCCCTAAAATTTTAGAGAAAAATATGTTAGTCTCCTGTTCCTCTCTTATTGCCAACTAGGGTTGCCAGGTGTCCAGTTTTCACTGGAAAGTCTAGTCAAAAAGTGGACCTGGCAGTGTTTGGTCAAATGTACTGATCAGCGCCAAAAGTCAGGTTACTAGGGATGTGGGGGAGGCACTGGGTCATCAATCCGCACCAGCCCCTGCCCAGACACGACCGCCTCCTACCTGAATCTCATGGGCAGGCAGGCAGGCAGCATGTTCTCTGTCAGGCTGCAGATCCTGGAGCCAGGGCCGGCTCCAGGGTTTTGGCCGCCCCAAGCAGCCAAACAAACAAAAAAAAGTCGCGATCTGCAGTGGCAATTCGGCGGGAGGTCCTTCGCTCCGAGCAGGAGTGAGGGACCGTCCGCCGAATTGCCGCCGAACAGCTGGACGTGCCGCCCCTCTCCGAAGTGGCCGCCCCAAGCACCTGCTTGGTAAGCTGGTGCCTGGAGCAGAGGGAGCCCAGCTGGGGGCGGGCAGGGAGGTGAAGAGGATCAACCGAGGAGGAAGGGGGTGGGGGGAGAGGAGTGAGTGGGGGCAGGTACTTGGGGGAAGAGGCAGAGCAGGGTAAGGGCCTTGGAGGAAGAGGTGGAGCGGGGCAGCACCTTGGGGAAGAGGTGGGATGGGGGCAAGCCTTCTGGAGAAGAGCTGGAGGGAGGGGGGGGGTCCAGTTTTCAGAAAGTAGAAAGTTGGCAACCATACCGCCATCAAGACAAGACAAACCAAACCAACCAGGGGCTGAGGCATAAGATGTTTTCTGTGCTGGATTGTCACTTTAGGATCATGCATAGTCTGGTCTATTTTCAATAATATTGTACACCTCTACCTCGATATAACGCTGTCCTCGGGAGCCAAAAATTTTTACCGCGTTATAGGTGAAACCGCGTTATATTGAACTTGCTTTGATCCACCGGAGTGCGCAGTCCCGCCCCCCCGGAGCACTGCTTTACCGCGTTATATCTGAATTCGTGTTATATCCAGGTAGCGGGGTACTTATTAGTTTGGAAACCTGGCTGACATTTTATTTAGAAGCACATACCCAGGAAGATATTGTATTTTCTTTGTGTTGTTTACCTCAAAACTAAAGCCCATAAAATTGTCCAAATATATTTTCTTAAAGATTTAACTGATTTTATGGCACACTTTAAGAGACAGGTTACAGTTTTTTTATGTCTTTGTACCGTACTGTGATATGTAAAATAAAGGGTATTGTGTGCTGAAAAGATCTGCATTCATTTTACTAAGTCAGAGAGAGCACATTCATATTGCTTGCTACATAAATATTAAACTGTAAAGCATTTAGTTTGGTAATTAAAGGATTAGTTATTTCACAAGGTAGCCTATACAACTTGGTGTGATCCTCTTGGCTAGAAGGGTCTGGAAACAGTAAGTTGTAATGCACTCTGACAACTTGTGGTAGCCTGTACCTGTTTTTAACTGAGTGTGGAAACAGAGAATCAGCTGTGTGGATGTGTGTAGGATTCTAAGGTGGTCAGACTGCTCTTAAGATCTCTCGTTCTTTGGAATCCCTTTTCTCTATTTAAAAAAAGTTAAGCATTTTATTGCTTTGTGATTCCTAAACATACAATATCTCCAGCTCTGAAAAATATCAACTTTTAAACAGAATTAATTCAATTAAGTACACTGCTCTACAGCCAAAATGCTTCTGAAATAAATGTAGTCAAACTTTACTAATTCTGGGTCACTGAGAACGAAAATGATGCTCAAAATTGTTGATTGGCTCTAGTTTTCAAGATATGCTATTGGGTCAGTATATACGACCCTTGACTTGGGAGTGGCGGAGGATAAGTGAGTTATAAAGGGAAGGGATCTCAATTTAAACCAGAAATGACTAAAATACATTTTTGACTGGATCTATGAATAAATCTATGACTGGGTTTGGACAGTACTTGCTTTTTAGGCAAAACAATGAATGATGCAATATTGCGTCATACATGATATGAATTGCATCATGTTATTCCTAGAAGTCATGGATGATGCAATCATAACGAAGCTTACATCACTCTGCTGAACAAATTGCCCTATATCAGCTCTAGAAATCATACAGTGTCGTGCTCTCTTATTTGTCAGTGTTTGATTTTGCAAAGGGACACATTTCTGTTTAGCCAAAGTGAGCAGAGATGCCTCGTACTTATGTGAACAGTGCAGATAACTTCTGCTATGTTTGTGGTGAAGTGACTTTTGCATCACAAAAGCGCAGTATAACCATTATGGTTAAGAAAGCCTATCACCTTTATTTTGGCTGCAAAATTGGAGATCAGGACAAGAGGTGGGCCCCACACATATGCTGCAACACTTGTGCAACAAATCTTCGCCAGTGGTTGAAGAGGAGAAGGAAATCTATGCCTTTTGCAGTGCCAATGATTTGGAGAGAGCCAACAGATCATACCAGCAATTGTTACTTCTGCATGGTGCCTCCAGTTGGGAAAGGTGTGTCAAAGAAGAAAAAGTGGACTGTGCATTATCCAAACATTCCATCAGCTATACACCCAGTACCCCACGGAGAAGGACTGCCGGTTCCTGATGCACCAGAATCATTCTCACTTGAGTCAGACAAGGAAGAGGAAGAGGATGAAACTTCTGGTCCTGAACCATCAATGTCACAGGACCCACATTTTCTCCCATCCTCCTCCTCTGAACCACACCTCATAACACAAGGTGAACTGAATGACCTTGTCAGGGATTTGGAACTACCCAAGAGTAAGGCAGAGCTGTTGGGCTCCAGACTACAGCAGTGGAATGTCCTGGCAGGTGATGTTAGGGTTTCCATGTTCCGTGACCGTCAAAAGGATCTTGTCCCATTCTTCTTCATGGAAGGTGATCTTGTAGCCTGCAACAACATCGATGGTGTGATGGCAGCCCTCAACATCGTTCACGATCCAGATGAGTAGAGACTGTTCATTGATTCATCGAAGACGAGTCTTAAAGCTGTTTTACTGCGTAATGGCAATGTTTTGCCATCAAGTCCAGTTGGTCATGCAGTCCATATGAAGGAAACCTATGACAACATGAAACAACTTTTGAGGTGCATAAACTATGACCAACATCAGTGGCAGCTTTGTGGCGATTTGAAGGTTGTTGCTCTCTTGCTTGGTCTGCAGACTGGATACACAAAGTACTGCTGTTTTCTCTGCAGATGGGATAGTCGTGCAAGAGATTCCCACTACATCAAGAAAGATTGGCCACTCCGACAGTCATTGGAGCCTGGGAGGAAAAGTGTTCAGCATCCACCACTTGTTGAATCAAGGAAGATTTTGTTACCACCCTTACACATCAAGCTGGGTCTGATGAAGAACTTTGTCAAGGCCATTGACAAAACACAAGCAGCTTTCAAGTACCTCCGTGGAAAATTTCCAAGGTTAAGTGAAGCTAAGATAAAGGAAGGTGTCTTTGTTGGTCCTCAGATTCGTGAACTTCTTCGAGATGATGCATTTGACCATGCACTGCGTGGCAAGGAAAAGATGGCCTGGAAAGCCTTCCAGTTAGTGGCAATAAATTTTCTCGGAAACAACAAGGCAGACAACTACAGGTTGTTGGTGGAAAACCTCCTCAAGGCATACAAAAGCCTTGGTTGCAACATGTCACTAAAGATACATTTTTTGCACTCTCATCTAGATTTTTTTCCACCGAACTGCGGAGCAGTGAGTGACGAGCACGGCGAGCGATTTCACCGGGACATTGCAACAATGGAGAAACGCTATCAGGGCAAATGGAGCCCATCAATGCTTGCAGACTATTGCTGGACAGTGACAAGAGATGCTCCTTTTAATGAATACAAGAGACAAGCCAAGAAGCGCCGAGTAGACACTGAATAGGACTAAACTATGTACAGAATAGTTTTTTGCCTTTTGTTTCATAATAAATTTTATTTATATAACCCTTTTGCTGATTTTTAAAGTGTTACATAAACAGGACAGGTGAAATATTATCATGTAAAGCAACCATAAACACATGAAAAGACCTAGGTTTACAATTTATGATTAAAACTCTACTATCTACACAATATACATAGACATAAAATGTAAAAACTTAAATATCTTAGAAACAGTAGCCAATCAGTTGTTTTAATTGTCATATTTGAATTCAGCACATCAAAATACATAACAAATAGCACATTTTATCTCTGAAGCAGACGACTTCTCAAAAATTGTAGACCAGTGGTATTGGAGAGAGTGGAGCTACACCAGCTGAGAGTCTGTCCCCGAGAGTTCTATCAGAGCCCTCTCTGCCGGAAACAAACAAATGCACTTTTCCTTAATTTTCTTCCAGAATCTTGTACTTTCACTCTAGTCCCTCCCAATAGAGATTTCACTTTTCAGAGATCTCAGCTGCATAGCACATGTGCTTAGTGTACAGTAAGTAATTCTTTTGATCTAATACCTCTCTGATAATATCCCTCTAAATAACCATCACATAGTCTGGATTGATAACTGATTAGTCTTAAATTGGGCCATCAGCATCTCCAGAACACTTCAAATTATTGCTTTTGTTTCTGTTTGTTTTATAACTGCTGTTTATACATTTAATCCCTATGGTCTATAGTATTTCACTCCACTACCCTTTCTGCTTGCATACAGTTGTTAACAAGGGAGATGTTGCAACTTTTGTGTTTTGTATTCTAGCATTGAAAAAGCGTCGTCTTAATAGTGAAATTTGTATTTCCCTCTAGTAATGCACCCTAGTTTCGATTGCTTTATTCCTTGCAGCTAAACAATAATGTGGCTAGTTCAATGTGATTGTTTTATATTTTTGAGATATTTATACAAAATATATGCCAGTTGAATTGGCCAAATTATTTACAATTAGTTGCTGCCATTGGGTTCCTTTGGAAAGTCATCTGTTACTTCCAAATTTAATTCTTGGATAGAAATTTAAAGCATCTTCTCTAGAGGTTTATCTGGTCCTTCCATTCACCTGTGGGCTGGTTTCCTTTGTAGATTACCCTGCACAACAAATCATCCTTTCTAGACTTGCATCCTCTTTTTAACAAAGATTTATTGATTACCTTATCAATGAGTAATTGATCTGACTTTATTCTCTGTGGTATTAATCTAGGATTACTTTTCTGTGAGTTTCATCGCAAATCTTATTTGCTAAATAATCAGCCCAAGCCGTCGCTTTTACTGTATAAATGGTAAAAAGCCATATTCCACATATACTGATCCCTGTGGATATCCCTGCAATAACATATTTCCTGCTCTAAATTGTTCTTTATGCACTTAACTTCCAGCATAGAACTTTGGGAAGTGTTTCTGAATATCTCCATATAAGTTCTCCCCTGCCTCCCCTTTGTCTATCCTGGCGGTAATACCCTTAGAGAATTTCTCCTTCTGGCATGTTTGAGATCCCTAATTGAATCACTAGTATGCTTGTTTAAAGTGTTCCCCCACTTGGTCTCCTAAAGCAGTTTTTTATGCTTTCCGTATGTATGTTTTCAGTTTCCCTAGGCTTTTTCTTAACTAATGGCATTATGATGGTCTCTTTCTTGTCTTCAGGGATGTCTCTTGAACTATGTGAACTTGTAAAATGTTAGTGAAGACTTCTCTACGTTTCCATTTCTTTTTCCTCTCTAAGATGTCTGGTCTCAGTGCTTCCTTAAGGCTCAGTTATGAGCTGTTCTACACCCCTGTGTAGAAAAGGGGAATAAATCACCCCGTTCCTCCGCTGATGGTGCTGTTGCAAGGCTGCTACTCCCCCTCTCATGCACAGCTGAGATGATGGGGATAGGGAAGCAAATTACAGTAGGAAAAGATCTGGCACAGTTTACTTCCTGCTTGGAGTGACACAGCTTCCCACTGCCCCATGCTTTGGCACCATGCAATCTGCCCTATCTTAATTTATAAATAATAACTGAGTCCTGATTAAGCAAAATACTTAAACACATGCCTGACTTTAAATGTGTGAGTAGTCAGTGGGACTGGAATAGGACTACTAAGTTATGCATATATTTAAGTATCTTGCTAAATTGGAGTTGCTGTCGGATAATTTAGGCTCAAAATTTAGCTTTTATTGAAAGGAAAAAATTCTTAATATTGATGTTTCCATTTTTCATTGCAAATTTTAATGGAAACAGCTTTTTGTTTGGATTTACACATTCCTCTTTAACATTTGCAAGCTAAATAGCTTTGTCTGGCTATGTTGGAAGAAGGACTGGATGTGGTCTAATTAGGCCACAACTGTATACTTAAATGTCTGGGAGCACCTGGCAAATACAAATGTACAGTGCAGGTAATGCTATAGTCATTTCAATATATACCCGGGGGGCTTCCGTCTGACCTGGTCTGCTGCTGCAGCATGCAGTCACTCCCTGACTCTCTAGCCCTTAAAGGGGTGCACAGGTTTTCCAGCAAACCAGACAGCGGTCCCCACCGCTTAATGTGCAGTGAGGCCATTGTGCTGTTGCTTGAGAACAAGGCCAGATCTACACTACAGACCTATATCGGTATAACTATGTTGCTCAGGGGTGTGAAAAATCCACACCCTTGAGCGAAGTAATTATACTGACCTAACCTTTGTGTAGACAGAGCTATGTCAATGTGAGAGCTTCTCCCGTCAACATGGCTACCGCCTCTCAGGGAGGTGGATTAACTACACCGATGGAAGAAACTCTCCTGTCGGTATAGTAGCGTCTGAGTTAGACAAAGGACATCAAAACCATCCCTTGTGTAACTCCATTGGTTTCAGTGGTGTTACACCATAGATGAATTTGACCTATTCAATTTCATTCATTAGCAAAGGGTAAGAAAGAGGGTCAGATTCACAAATCTATCAAAGCCACATAATTTGTGCCTCTAGTGTGATGCAAAGTGGCCTTTAAATAGGCAGCGGAGAACTTTTCCTGTGTTTGGGAACTCTCCATCACATCCTGTGCCTGCTGCCACCCTACCAAAGAGTGGGAAGTTGTTGAGAACATTCTGGGGGTGATGCACAGGCAGGACCCAAAGGGGAGGAAGTGTGATGGATGGGAGCCCAATTCTCTGCCATGATAATGTTTCTGAGGGAATATAACCAGTGGTGTACGGGAGAGCAGCTCCTATGCAACCCTACCTTGCACCAGGACAGGGTGGCTGAGTACCAGGGAGCTACAACCAGCTCCCTGCAGCCCCTCCATATACTGCATGAGTGGAATTAATCACGGGTATAGAATCTGCCCCAGAGAATTAGGGCCTAATGAGAACCAGGCCCTTTATGTCGTACCCTTCATAGGGGTGGGCAATGCGTCGCTGCAACAGCCCAGGGAAGGAACTGTGCCTCAGAAATTCACAATTTCTTTCTTGGTTCCCCCTTTTGATCCGGGGGATGAAATGTCCTTGGCTACCTGCTCTCTACCAACCTGCATGGGGGTGGAAGTAGTAACTCTGGAAAGCCCTCAGTGATGCATGGGAAGCAGTTCAGAGCAGTAAAGGGGGAGATGTCTCCGCTAGTTCCTGTTTCCATCTCAGATCTTCCACTCACATTTTAAAAAGTCAGTTTTTGATTCTTTGTCTTTATTTGGTGCATACTTTTAAAAACCTTACCCTGTGAGTTAAGAGTTTTGCTACAATATATGATTCGTATCTGATTATTTTTAATTAATTTGTTTCACTTGCTTTAATTTTATTTTCTTTTTTAACACTTCATCAAATCCTTCACTTCTCATACTCTGGGGATGGGTTCAAAAGCTTTTTGTTTATCATACATATTGTTCCATATAGCTGTGTTGAGCCATGTTGGCTTCTGTTGTCATTTTGACACTGATTTACTGGAATGAACTTATATTAAAAAATCTCTTACTGTTCTTTAAATGGCTCCCACTCCACATTAACATTTTTCAGCAATGGTCATTTCTCATTAGTTTTCTCCAATCTGTTTTGCAAACCTATCACTTCTGGTGTGGAAACAAAGAAAAAATACTAAGGAATATCAGACATTTTGGGACAGTAGCCAAGCAGGAAGCCCTACTAGCTCGCCTCTTTTAATTAACAGTTGTACCCAGTTATACATTTTTCCACCCAATTTTAATTTCTTCTTTTTAAAAACAGCTTTCTGCTAGTTAGGAAAAGGCAAATTGGATCAAGGAATATCATACTTTTAAAAAACTGGCTTAGGAGTGGGATTTTCAAAAGATTTCAATGGGCCTTGTGCTCCTCAGTCACTTAGGCATTTTTGAAAGTGGATCTCAAATCGTATGGCATTTTGATGGAATTCTCATTCGCTCCCAATATGGCTGCATCTCCCTTCTTTCCCCTTCCAATATGCTCCCATTTCTATTAGAGAAAGAGGGAAACTAGCTCTGGATCTAAGTTTTTTTTACAGGCCTCTGTAAATCCAGATGGCCCTCTCTAAACAGTCTTTCATTCTGCTCCACTCCAAACCAAACCAAATGGCAAGGATTTGTTTTCTCATCTCTGTCACTCTTCAAAATGCTATTGTACTGAGCCCAGTACCTCCCTCCTCTACAGCAGCTGAAAACAGCTTGGAGCAATTTGGTCTTTCTTCCTAACTTACAGGAATTTTACTTTTTTATAAAACCAACAAGCATTTTCAATAAGTAAAGGGCCTGATCTTCCACTGGTGTAAGCTGGTTTAGCTCCATTGATTTCAGAGGAACTATGCCAGTTTATACTAGTTGAGGATCTGCAATATGGCATTCCAATCTGTGTGTGAAAGATAGGGGAACTTCTCCTTGGGTGGGACTTGTAGGTGGTTATGATGTGGGAATTTTAGGTAACAACTAAAACTACTTCTAAAAATGGGTTCCAGAAACTTGGTTCAGATTGGTATCTTAAAAATTTGTAGGACAAATATGGCGATCAATGCCAACCAGTGTACATAGTGTAAATCGGGGTGGCCAACCTGTGGCTCCGGAGCCACATGTGGCTCTTCAGAAGTTAATATGCGGCTCCTTGTATCTGCACCGACTCCCAGGCTGGAGCTACAGGGTCCAACTTTCCAATGTGCTGGGGAATGCTCAATGCTCAACCCCGGCTCTGCCACGGCCCTGCCCCCATTCCACCCCTTCCCGCCCCCTCCCCTGAGCCTGCCATGCCCTTACTCCTCTCCCTCCCCCCTCCGGGCCTCCTGCACACCACGAAATAGCTGATCGGGAGGTGCAGGGAGGGAGGGGGAGGAACTGACCGGCGGGGCTGCCAGTGGGCGGGAGGCGCTGGGAGCGGGGCTGGGGAGCTGCTGACCTATTACTGTGGCTCTTTGTTAATGTATATTGGTAAATTCTGGCTCCTTCTCCAGCTCAGGTTGGCCACCCCTGGTGTAAATAGAGGGTGTGGCACTAATATGGAATATGTCTCTTATAAAGAGTAGATCTGCATAATATATCTACAAGCAGAGCAGAACATAAAGGGTAAAATTCACTCTATCTGCTGTGACAGACCCAGACCAGTGGGGTACAGGAGTCTGGTAGAAGGCAAATATACTGGCCACTGGATGAATAGTTTTCTGTTCCCTGAGTGACCAGAGCAGGGGCTGCCCTAGAGCAATCAGGAACCTGCTAGAACCAATTAAGACAGGCAAGCTAATTAAGACACCTGGAGCCAATTAAGAACTTATTAGAATCAATTATGGCAGACAGGCTAATCAGGACACTTGGTTTAAAATGGACCTCCCATCAGTTAGTGGAGGGTGAGCAAGGAGTGAGAAGGTGTGCTGTTGGAGGACTGAAGAGTACAAGCGTGATCAGGCTTCAGGGGGAAGATCCTGCAGTGAGGATAAAGAAGGTGCTGGGGGAAGGCCATGGGGAAGTAGCCCAGGAAGTTGTAGCTGTCACGCAGCTGATACAGGGGACATTGTAGACAGCTGCTATCCACAGGGCCCTGGGCTGGAACCCGGTGTAGAGGGTGGGCCTGGGTTCCCCCCATTCCCCCAACTCCTGATTGGACACAGGAGGAATTGACCTGGTCTGTGAGAAACACCAGAAGGGAAGGTCTAATTTGGAAAGGGATCTGGCCTGTCCCCGACCCACTAGTGGATTGTTCTCCATTTCCCCCATGCTGGCCAGTGATGAGGTTAGCTGAGTGAATGGCAGGTTTGTGTCTGTATCAGAAGCGGCCAAACTGAGGGCTGCCGTGAACCTCTGAGGTGAGCAATTCCGCCAAAAAGCGCAGGACCGACCAAGGCAGAGGAGGACTGTCATACTTGATGATTGTCACACTGCATAAAGCCCAAATTTTCAGGTTTGAATGCAGAGGGGTTGGATACAGGAAATCCACCTCACCACTTCCAGTACTGCTGCTGCTGCCTGGAAGACCACCTACTCTCTCTCTCTCTGTGTCTGCTATTCCAACCCATACGCCTCTGTGCCAGTTATACTGGATATTGGGGACCCTATGATTCCCTCCGCTGGCCTGTCCCTAGTGCAAGCTCCATGCCAGTCTGTGAGGGATTAGTGCAGGAACCCTTTCCACAGCATATAAAGGGTGCATACCAGTTTTGTTTGGCCATTTCATCTGCAGCCCCTCAGTGCAGACCTCACAGAGGGCTTATGTGGTACTGAGGGCCAGTTCTGGCCACTGTGCTGAGATTTGGTGGTGTGGCTGAATTATTTTATTACTTTCTCAATAAACGGAATTTTTATACTTTAACCTTAAAGGCACAGTAGGTGAAATGTATCCTTTTCCTAATGGTAATGTGGTGATCACACACATACATACACACAGAGTACTCATTGTGGAACTCACACATATGGGATTGTTGTTGTGGAAATCACACACACCCCATTATGGCCTCTCTAAGCTATGCCATTGATATAATGAGGGAATAGCTGTCTGGGCAATGCCTCGTGCATAACAGGGTTCCCCCCATGGGCACAGAGCTGATTGAGCAGCCCTCCTGTATAGCCCCAGCACAGGAGTATTTCCTGGGTATGCCGGGAGTGGGAGGAGTGTGGGGAATGGGAGAGTGTAGGGTTGGTCTGGCAATATGAGGTTACTGTAACATAGAGTAGCCTTTGGGGATGCTCTGAGTTGCACCAGGGGCCAGGTAAGTCCCCAGAATTAGGAGGTGCAAAGGTAGAATAAAGCTGCTTGTCCCCTCCCCCTGCCTGTGTTGTCTGGCTGGATTGCACGGTGTCAGATTAGCCCACAGTGTGCAGCACTTTTCCATCTACATTTCAGAATTCCTTTTCATTAAAAACATAGAGACTGACTGTCAGAGGACCTAAGTGCCCCCAGGCCCTTGGGAGCCCAGCATCTCTGAAAATCAGGTGTGCTGTCAGGATAAAGTGTTTAGACATACTCCAGTATCTCTTTGTTAGAAACCTGCACTCTTCTTTGTACAGCATGTATATATAGGAGCATTCTTAAGTACCCAGAAATGCAAAAGTATATTTCTAGTTATAGTCTGAGGAGAATGCAACAAAAATAGCCTATGTCAAATACTGTTTGTATATTATTTCCTAATGTGTCCAGTGCATTTATTTTTTATGTGAGCACATTGATATGTCACATCTTGCAAAATATAAAAACATATTCTTTTTAAAAAGATCTGTTTCTTCTGCCTCTAGGTGTTCAGAATTTAGATTCTGGGTTGCATGCTGGACTCTCCATAGTTTTGTTGGTGACTGAATGATGTAATTCTTAGCTTCACTAAATGAGAGAGCTTGATGATTCTCACTTGTTTAGTTAAACATACCTGTTACCAAATCCAGCCTCCCTGAACAGGCAACTCCTGCTCCCCGTTCTTTCTCTTAGCCCCCAACAGGGAGTGCTAATCAAATTGCCGTAAGAGATCAGTACAAGGGTCCATCTAGTCTGGTATTCTATATCCAACAATGGCCAATGCCAGATGAAACAGCTATGGAATAATTTACCCAGAGGAGAAGTTTCTTCCTAACCCCCGACAGATGAGCTCCATGAGCAGGGGAGAGGGGCGCCACATAAGAAAGTGAATGGTGTGTCATGGCTGAATTTTATCTTACACTGTTAATATGCAAAAACAATGAAGAATTAAAGAGAGCAGCCTAAGGCTACTGTTATGAAAACTTAAGTATTAAATTGGTCACATGTATTAAAGCCCAAGAAATGAAAATCTTTTTGATTTATAGGTATAGACTTTAAAAGTAGAACTTGCTGTATGGTAAGTAACCTTTAGCTGTATCTCAGATCACAGAGTGTGGCATGTCATACTGTAGATCACCACACCGTTTCGTTGACTTATTTTGACAGCTTACATCCAGTCACTTTCAGTGATTTGTAAAACTGATGTTTCTCCTTCGTGAACCTTACATTCTTTTCTGCTGTGTTTGCTGGGTTTTTCACATAAAAGACAGGGAGAGGAGTATAGGGACCTCATTCTCATTTACACACACTTGAAGGCTCATTACGCTGGCAGAGTGGTGTAACTGGCCTTAGTATAAATGAGTATCAGGCCTTAGGCCTGTATGCATGCAGCCAGAGAGGTACTTCTTATGAACTTCCCACGATGTAAATTTGTCATATGATTTTTTTGTTCCTTACCAGCTATTTTCTGTTTCACAAATTGGCATTATAACATTGTCTTACTTTCATGGCAGAGCATATCTGAATGAGCCAATTACTACTGACAGCTTTCTTAAATTACTGTGTCTGTGAATTCCCAATCTATTTAATATTTTCTTGTTGCTTTCCATATTTTAGGCTCCTTTGTTCTGTATCTGAAAGATAGAAAGCTGATAGTTATTTTATATTTATATTTCAAGGCTATTTAATGTTTAATGAAGCTGAATACTTGGTAAAAGCTTCAGAACACTCAGACTGGTTAACATTTCATGATTGTCAACAAAGAGAACTTTATTGATCTTTGAAATCATCTGCCAAACAAGACATGGAACAATTGGATTTTGGCCAGTCTGATTTGGCTGGTATCTTAAATAATTTTTGGACCACAAGCACCTTTTAAAATGATTTGTTTCCAGTTGAATGAAGTAGAATTTGGAGGCAGTATTTCATTGTGTGTGTTGTATATTCTGCAATGCTCTGCGTGCTGCAAGTTGTGTTTCATTTTTATCACATTTGTATATGCTGCATATGTATGTTATAAAGGGATACTGATACTTAGTGTCTTGTTTGTGAAATTGCAACCAGGAGCGTGGTCAGCTTTCCTTACTTTACATATATTCCTGATTGACTAGTTAAACTTTAATGTAGTTCTTTATTAGATATATTTGATATTGATATGGTATCTCTTACCCCAAAGGACACACAGATGTTCTGAAACTTCAGTGGTGCTTTGTGCATGTAATTCATCCACTTTTAAGCTGGAGGATTGCAGCTACTCAAAAATATTACTACTTTGTAGAAAATTGTGCATATGGGTAAGTTCAGTAGCAAGTCCACGTAAGGACCCAATAAATCAACTCCTAGTTCCTTACGTTGGTTTGAAAGGTTCTGTTCTAGTTACAAAGTCAATTCATAGCCTTTGTTATGACCATAAAACCAGGGCTGGATTAATTCTCCTGTGGGCCCGGGGCTATTAGATTTTGTGGGGCCCCTGTATACAAGTCTTTTTCCTAATTTAAAACAAAATTATCACAATTATGGCATCGAGGCTATTAACGCTATACTAAACTTGGCTTTTAATTCACATAAAGCCATTCTGTGGTTACATTTCAGTCTTAAAACATGTAGAATATAGTTAAGTTAATTCAAAATACCCTACTTCTTACTTTAGAACAGCTGTTATATTAGTTTCTTTCTGGGAGGGAGTTTGGGTGCAGGAGGGGGCTCCAGACTGGGGCAGAGTGTTAGGGTGCAGGAGAGGGTGAGGGGTCCAGGCTCTGGGAGGGAGTTTGGTGCAGCAGGGGATTCTGACCTGGGGCAGTGGGTTGGGGTGCAAGAGGGGGTGTGAGGTGCAGGCTCCGGTCAGGAGGCGCTTACCACAACAGCGAGTGGAATAAAGAAAGATTATGATGTTATGAAGTTTTAATTTGGAAAGTGATGGTATGGGGGAAGAAGCCTTTGGTTTTTTTTTTTTTTTGCCAGAGTGTATAGGACCTGTCCAGTCACTATCTTCTCTCATTCCCATTTCCCATGAAATTCACTTGTGGTTCCCTTATGAGGGCCTCCTTATGATCTTGAAATGTATTATCTCTACATTATCATCAAATGAAAGATTCAGGAAATTTGAGAGATGCAATTGTATTGTACCTTTTCACTTGATGAATTCTAGGATAGCTTTTCTTTCTTTCTCTTGTGTCTTGGCATCAAGAGTCCATGTGAGATGGAGTGGAAGCAAAGAACATCAGCTCAGCTGAATCTAAAATGTATGGCGTAAGGCCGGGAGGGAGGCTGCTTGTCAGTGCAGTCAGTAATCTCTTGGCCTTTGGCATGCCCATATAGATCTTGCAGTTGATGTAATACTAAAATAAAGTTGTTTATCTTCTTATTGAAACATAAAGTGTGCTGGCTTTTTGCCCAACAGAACAAGGATATGCCAGTTCTGAGAAACCCATGCCATATGGGGTTAGAAATTAATATCTGGAATGATTTTTGTTTAATTTTCTAGGTATTGTGGGCTTGATACCAATACATTAACCTCTTCAATGGTGGGATTCATGGTGACCACTAGATGTTCATTTCATGGGCCCATCAAATTTCCTCAGAATCCACTGGGTGCTTTAGGAGTGGAGAAGATAGGCTGATCCAGTGTACACTACCGACTAGCCTTATTTCTACCTAAACCTCATCAGAAACCAGCTGGATTACATGACAACACCCTTATTGATGGCTGTTTCTTAGACAGTCCAGTACTGGAAATGTTTGAGAGAGTAGCATGTGCTACTGGATTATCAACTCATGTCTTTGTAACACCAACCACAAAAACACCAATAAGCCTACCAGATGATTTTAAGAGATGTCTTCAGAAGCTGCAGTAATGTCTTTACCTTTCTTTCCACCTTGATCCTCTGTACTTTTGTTTTAAGAACGGTACATCTATGGTCATGTCAATAAATGATTTCCCATTTAATCGGTGAAAGATTTCTTTGATGGATACCAAAGTTTCTATTGTTACAATGAAATGTCAAACATATTTCTAATGCCACTGTTGCTTAATGATCAGATTCAATACCATGCCCCTGGCTTTATATAGCGATCTTGGAATTAAAATTACTTGTCTGTTTCACATGCAATAAAAAACTCTTGTAAAGAAATCATAGCTTCAATCACTATATACCACTATCACCAACTGAACTTGTCAGACTTAAAAAACTTGCCAATTACCTCAGGTAACTGGCTAGTCTACACTAGAAGCGCTACAGCAGCGCAGCTGTGCCACTGTAGTGTGTTTGCTGAAGATGCTCTCAGCCTATGGGAGAGAGCACTCCCATCGACTTAATTACTCCACCTCCGCGAGAGACGGTAGCTATGTTGGTGGGAGAAGCTCTCCTGACAGCATAGCACTGTCTACACCAGCACTTGGGTCAGTTTACTTATGTCGCTCAGGGTTATTTACACCCGGGAATGAAGTAAATTATATGGACGTAAGTGGTTGTGTAGACAAAAATATTTTTTTTATCTGGGTATCTGCAGTATTCTGGATTTTCCTTGTAATAACTATAGAGAAGGTTAGGTAATATTGCAAGTACTGAGGTAAATGGTATATATTTATCTAAGACAAAATAGGCATGATTTTAAAGGGGTGTGTGTGTGTGTGTATATATATATATGTATATATATATATATATATATATATATATAAAAAGTGTGTGTGTGTTGTTTTTTCTCTTGTGACTAGCCTACATAGAGCAACAGAATCCTAAGCACTAGAAAAAGTCTCTCATTCTGTCAAGTGGAGAAGCGGAAGATGCACATGTGCTTGCACACACGCATGCACAATCACAAACCAGTACATTACACTTCACTGTGGGAATGCTAATACCTGCTTTAGCTTAGATTGCTCTAAAGTTTATCAGATTTGTAATAATGGCACTCAATACTGGGCTTAAAGTAAATAAAATGCCATGGTTTCTGAGAAACTTCAGTAGAGCAACTAACGTTAGCACCTCATTTGCACTCAACAGCCTTGACTCACCCACCCATCTCTGTGCACAAGACACTGAAACAGTTTTTGACTATCTAAGAACACATTGGTACTTTGATTTAGAAGCATAAACTGAATTATATAGGTGGAGCAAAATTAAGATGGTGCTTGCTCATGATGGAAACCTCTAAGCCAGGGGTCGGCAACCTTTCAAAGTGGTGTGCCAAGTCTTCATTTATTCATTCTAATTTAAGGTTTCGCGTGCCAGTCAGACATTTGAACGTTTTTAGAAGATCTTTCTATAAGTCTATAATATATAACTAAACTATTGTTGTATATAAAGTAAATAAGGTTTTTAAAATGTTTAAGAAACTTCATTTAAAATTAAATTAAAATGCAGAGCCCCCCGGACTGGTGACCAGGACCTGGGCAGTGCGAGTGCCACTGAAAATCAGCTCGTGTGCCACCTTCGGCACGTGTGCCATAGGTTGCCTACCCCTGCTCTAAGCATTTGAGTGCAAATCCTCTGTTCCCACCATATGTCAGACCAGCCATGGAGCTAAGATTGCTCCATGCCCCTTCCACTATAGGCATTACCAGTTTGCTGCTTATTGTCTGACTGACTGGCTAAGGAATGTTGGTTACATTTGGTAGGAGTTACTTGCACTGTAAGAATGGTGCCAATACCATTCAGTGAATTAGCAAGAGACTATTGTAAGTAGATTTGTCATTCAAATAGGCCGACAGTTCATTGTACCTTAGCTTCACTAAAATGGAGATTCCTGACCTGAATCTTCTCTAATTTATTTCAGTGTAAATCAGGACAAACTCCATAGAAGTTAATAGAATTACACTGGTGTGAGAACAGAATCAGGACCTGAGGGGGTACAAGATTGTTTCTACTCTGGCTTCTGATTGTCCCATTGTTCTACCATTAGTTTATATAACAGGTAGAAGCGAAAGCCTCAATCTTGCTTTCTTTAAAGTGACTGGAAGAGAGGAGTTTTGCCATTGACTTTAGTGGGAGCAAGGTTAGCTTCTGCATTGCAAATAGTAAAGCATTAGGCAACCATTTAAATATCATTGTGGAAAGTAATTAGATCAGTATGTGCAGTATTTTACCTTTCCTCAGGGAGTTACATACAGTACCTTGACTGGAAGAGGTGACAGATTTAACCTGATTGAATCATTAAATGGAAATATAAGTCAGTGAACATTAGCCACTTAGTTCATTTCATAAATTCTAATAATTAAAACTGCATGTACAATAATAAAGACTATTCCAGATATCTAAAAGGATAAAAATGCATCCTTGATGTGTCATGGCACCACCATAATGAAAACATTTAGTTAATGGAGGATCTGTGTAATAAAAGTGACCATACAGAACCTGCAGGTGGAAATATACAAACACATTTCCCAAAAGAATTTCACCACTTCACAATTCATTATGAAAATCTGCAATAACTGACAAGATAGGCACAAAATGGATTTTCATGTTGCTGGGATGAATTATGGCTCCCAGCAATTAATGTTTTTAGTCATATTAAGCAGATAAATAATGCTATCTGACATTACAGTATTTCACATTACACTAAAATTTTGTAACATTTGCTCATAATCGAAATTGAAATATGTTACCTAGAAAAAATATGTTATCTCTGGAACAGTCAAACCCCATTAGAAACCTTAGGTTTGAAAAATCACAATGTTAACAGTTATATCCCCTAGCAAAGGTTTGCTTTCCTTAAATAGTGTTAAATTTAAACCCAGAAGCTCTAGTCTCTTTTAGAGTTACTCTTTCTTAGTGCATTGAGGTTGAAAGGAGGATTTAGTACACAAAATGTACTCTGTATTACTGAGCCTTGGTAAGTGAAACTTAAAAGAACTGCAGAAAGAAGAGAAGCCTTTAGAATGAAATTGTAAGCTGCCTTTCTAAATACCTTTTAAATATTTTGTAAAGCAAAATGTAAATGTGCATGGTCATGTTAAGGTTATTCACTAATATTGATTAGCTAATTATTTTAATCTAGTTTTAATCAGGTGATGAATTTTCGCCACAAATTGACATATTAACATCTATTTAGCATTTTCATTTATTTGATTTAAATCTTTCGGTAAAATTTCATAGGCCTAAGCTTACAGGCCATACTCATGTGAGTAATAGAGCCTACTTTTGTATTTGAATATTACATGCAAAATTAGAAATTCAGAAGACGCTGGGCTGCAGAATTGTGTCCTGTTTGATCTTAGTACTCTCAAATATCCAAACAATATACAGGAGAAACTTTGTTTGCTTGTCAAAACTCACATGCAGCGCTGTGTGAACAGAATATGGTATATTCAGCAGTGTCATGTTTGGATGAAGACATTGATGCCTCATGTCTCAACCCCCAGCCCCCATTTGAGGGGGGTTTTTTTGTTTGTTTTTTTTTTAAAAGAGCATTTTGTCTTAAACATTTAGGAGATGCAGTAGAATTGGCATGTGCTATCTGTGTGTGCGAAGCATTCCAAAGTTTTTTTTAAAAAAATCGAAATCTCAATATGAAACCACTATTCAAGATGAACACTCCCAGAGATGTTTATGACTAATGAAGTATGCAGTAATGTGGCTACAAAGTCAAATAATAAACTAAACACTGCAGAGAAACTCTGTTTCTGTGCCAACACACAGTTTTATTGTTTCACTGATAACATTGCATGGAAGCATCACTTTGACTCATGGGTACTGGACGAGCAGAGACAAAAGTATTTGCTTGTGGCTTATCACATTTTGTCCTACTGCATTTTAGTGTAAGAAGCCGGGGTTTTAACAGACATTTTAGGCAATGTCATAGTAAGGCAGAAACCAAGAAGCTACATGTTATCAAGATTATCTATACTAGCGAAAACTAGATGGAATCTGGTTTGAATTGAAACAGAGGATGACCTAAAGTGCACTTGTTCTCTGAAAAGTGACCCTGTAAAAATGACATTGTTTATGGAAGAGGTGGTTCCAGGGTTGCCTTTTCAGCAATTTCCAGAACAAATCTGCTCAGTTTACAAAAAACAAAAAAAACCAACCAAACAGAAAAAACACACACGATCTGTCAGAGATAAAAGCTGTGTTCTTTCTGGCTCACTGTATTATTACCAGTGTATGACTATGCAAGGCAGATTACACCCCCAGTGATACCCATGCATGCCTTGTATACCTTGGAGTCGCATGGTTATAACTGAAGAAAGAATTTGAGCCTACATTTGGAACTTAATTGACAATTCTGTTGACTGATAATGCATAAATCAGAACAGACTCCAGCTCCTTCTCCCATAGCTGCATGGACTCTGCATTGTCAACTGGAGTAAAAAAGAGCCCAACTTTTCTCTGTTGTTTTAACTCTCCAGATATAATTCAGAATATGCACAGGGGGAGAAATTCAACCTCATGCAGAGGATTAGAACAAGGCCTTTGCACCATTGAATAAAACGGTGCCATTTTTACACAGTCACTATTAGTCACTTTTCAAAGTAGAAATGTATTTTTAAGGATTTTTCCCCTCTGGCCTAGATTATCACTTTTTAATTTTTTAGCTGGCCTTGAAATTAATTTGCATCCAAAAATAATATCCCCAAATGTGGAGTCACCAGCAGAATGACTCTGCTCAGTATTTAAAATGGGGGTTTTCAAGCTTTTTTCAAAACATGGAGCACACATCCTAGAGGGAATGTCTTGTGGATGCCTCTCCTGCCATTCATGCATGTGTGAATAAATTCCCCTGCCACTGGTGATCCAATTAGAGCCTACTGCTAACTACAGCAATTGTTTACATGGAACATAACATATTTTTGGCTTCCTTTAGTGTGATTTATCAGCTGGAAATAAGAAGGAACCATGGCACGTGTCCAGCCAGCTCTCTGTGGGCCACCAGCAAGTGCTTCATGGTCTACCTATGGTCCGGAGACCACAGTTTTGGAAGCTACTGTTTAAAAGCTTGCTGTTGGTTCCTGTCTTTACTTCCCCATCCCACATGACTCCCCTATTAACATTTCTGCACCTTCATAGTATCAAAAAGAAAGTCATGGTTTTATTGTGCATGTCAACTCAGTACAGGGGCTAAAAACCCCACACACATGTATATAATAAAGAACAGCTCATATTATACAGTAAAAAATGCAGCCATATGGAAGGTTTACTGTTCTAAAGGAAAACCATCCACCTATGGTACAATTTGGTGATATAAATGTGTGTATATATACAAACCAGCACTTTAAACCACATGCATCCCTGATGCAGCACAGAGGAGAACAGAAGGCCCATAATCTCAAGAAGGGTCCAGAGGGTAGATGTCTCATTTCTTTTCCACGTGACATGAATGAGTCAGCAAAGGCCCTACATAGTAAAAGTGGAGTGTGTCGCTCATACGAAGTGTGGGGTGAGTTGGAAAACAGGTCCATGTGCCATAATTCTTCTCAGGAAACAGCATAACCAACAGCCCACCAACCATCCCATATTACCTCTGCTGTTAGTAGTAATAATTGTCAACATGGACTCTATTGTCCTCATCAAAGAACAACCTTGGGGTGACAGCCAGTGTGACAGATGAGCTGCTACTGATTAGTGAAAGGGAACTGGGGGCAGTGAGTAGTTGTAGGTGTTGCGCTCAAATGGTTAAGATCCATAGGGCTGGTGCACATGCCTGTATTCCAAGAGGTCTTATTCATTCAGCACCTCTGGACCCAACCAGGAGGAAAGACTATAGCATGGAGGAAAAAAGGCGATGGCTCTTATCAAGTAAAATCTCTCCTTTACATGGGAAAGGGAGAATATGGTTCTAAATTCTTAGTTACTATTTTTTTTTTTAAACCCACTAAACTTGGAATCTGTTTAAACATTCAATAAGCTTCTTCCTGATCAAAACTGCATTTCCCTACAGGAAAAACAACGGTATTTAAAGAAAATATGAAAAACTTCTAATGAGCCTAAGAACTAAGTCTTAGACATTCATTGCCAAAGTGATACTGCAATCTATTCAGAATCGTGAGGGGTTTTTAAAAATAAAATCGTGGTGACTAGCTCTTGCATTTAATGGTGCAGAGTAAGAGGCTATTTCTACCCCATTTCTGAGGTAATAAACTGCTTTGTTAAAAACATATTGGTGCAAGTTATTCAGCTGGAAAAAACCACAGTGACGTCATTAATGTGGTGAGAAACTGAACAGTCTGTGGCACACTGAGTTGTAAAAAATATCATAGTTCATCGTGATTTTTTGTGAGATCTTCCCCATAATTGGTAGCTTGGCTGCCAACAAACATGTTCCAGTTCTCTAGAATCTCCTCTTTGGTTAACTTTTGATCCTGGGGGGGGGAAAAAATTAAGTCTCTATTAGAACATTTTAAATACCAGGTAAAACATCAGTACAGATTTCCGAGATGCCCAGTAGGAGAAAATTCTCCAAAGAAGCTGCAGACAGTGGGTGAAATGCTGGCCCCTAGTGGAAGTCAATGGCATAATCCCATTGATTTCACTAAGCTCTGCATTTCACTCAAAGTATTTCATAATTAACTGATTCCTACACAGAACTTTCAGCAGTAGGAGTGTGCCGCTCATCTACTTGTGCAACCTCACCTATGTTTTTAACTTTTCCTTTTTGATTATTAATATGGAAAATATTTTGTCTGTTTGGTTTTGGTGATGATGATCACCCACATTTAATAACTGAAGTGAAATCCTTCTAAATTCAGCTCTGTATAAGGGAGTCTTGATCTTCCAAACTCCAGCAGTGGAGCATCAGCAGGGTTGGAGAGAGGGGAACAATCCTGCTGAGCAATGGCTCCTATCCAGGTGCTGCTGAATTATTAGTCCCCATCATAGTGGCAGAAGGGATGGGCCAGACCTTAAGCTGCAAATCTGTCTTATTTCTTATAGTCTTCTATTTTTATCTCTCTCCTATTTATCTCTTAGTCCAGTTTAATACATAAATGTCCATGCCCCCTTTCAAAAGAGAAAAATCTATCTTAGAATTTTTGGGTGTAGGGACATAGGTTGGAAAGCTCTCTAACACTAGGACAGCCAATGCGCCTACCTGAGTTCATAGTTATTTTATCAGCTATTTCTTGTGGTTTCTAACTTTTATCAACTCAAATTTATTTTGTTGCAGTAAGGCACTAGCAAAACCATTTTTATCATCTGAAGCTCTACTCAGACTGTACTAATAAGAAAAGTCATTAAGAATAATCTCTTGCTGGCTGACACTAAAGGGAACCAGTTAAACTCTTAATCTAACATTTATGAAATATACCAGAGCAATGAGTACCTTGTCTACGTCCGATTCATAGACTAAGTGCCTGGCTTCAGCTTGTGCGTGATCATAGTCTTGTGGGAGAATCCAGTGCCGAATCTCCTCTTTATCCATCTTCCCATCCTTGTTTATATCCCGAAAATCTGAAAACTGCTCACGTTCAGTAATTACCCAGTCAGGTTCAGGTCCACCTTCCTCATGTGCAAACATATCAGCTGGAGGGGAAACAAAGGTTTCAAAGTCCTATTTAGCTTGCAAATTATGCACAAAATGAAGACAGGCTAGTTGTAGAAATATCACAGTAATAGCTTGCACAGAGGTATTGTATGTCATGTGGGGCACGGCATAGGTGGAAAAGGAATGGGCACATGGATATGCACCTTGCTTTGCTCAAATGGCTTCACCATTGTTAGTTTTAGCCATTCTCAGATCACCCTTTTAGGATCCGAGAGCAATGCCACTTAAGTTAATGGGCAGTCCCAGGTGTAACTGAAAAGCAAATTGACCCCAAATGTCTTTACCCAGTGATTTTTTTTACCCAGGTTACAAGCATGTGGTGACGTACAGCTCTTTCAGGATCCTCTCTTAATCTGCACTCACGCTCTTTCAAAATGAGCTCAAATGTACTCGGGAAAGGGGAGAGGACCCACAGCAGCACTGCATCTTGTCCCTGCCAGCAAGTGTCTTTGTCGATAACATCAGAATCCAACCAGAGAGTGGGTGAGGGAATAAAAGGCACAGGGAAACTTAAGGAAACAAACATCTGCTAAGTGGAACTGGATGGCTTTTGTCCTGCTTTTATGGAAGTCTCTGTGTGAGAGAAATACAGCTGAGTAGATACGTTCCTTTTTTAACCCTGGACTACTGAACAGACTGCAGCAAACTCCGCTGGAAGGTAAGGGGCTGCGCTATACTAGGAAAAGATTAGAAGAGCTGTGATGCAGCATGAGTTGATATACATCAGAGATACCTACTATGCGGAAACCACACCTTATGGACATGATACAGCCCACTCATCGGGGACCTGGGCTAGGGAAACAACTTGTGATAGACAGTGGATGATCAGTTCTGTTGCTCATTGCCCTGGTCCTCCCATCAGGACTCACACACCAATCAACTCCCCCTCTCAGCGAGGCTCATTCTTTCCCACCCCCCACCTCTACCATTGTCCTGTTTAAAACTGAAACCTATTTTGTGGCCTCTGCTCGCAACCCAATATGGTTTTGGTTGTCAAGATCGTTCACATGGTTCTAGGTCAGGCTAAGCTTGAGGCCAGCTCCATCCATGGGAGGTGCAGGTGCAACCCTCTTGAGGATTTGGTCCAAAATTAGCAATAAAAACCACATGCATATACTGTACTAGGCTGGATTCTCCACTGCCGTAAGTGGGCGTAGCTCCCATGACATTAATAGAACTGCGTATGCCCATTTTAGTGGGAATTTGACCCATTCTGTCTAGGTGTTGTAACACGATTCAGAATTTTTAGTTTCTAAACTTTCTTGGGACCTGATTCAAAGCCTATTGAAGTCAATGGAGAAGGGCCAGTGCTTTCAATTGACTTTAGATTGGGCCCTTGATGGGGGAGAAAAACAAGCTGTGCAATGTCTGTGGGGGATTTTTTTTTTTTATTAATCTACACAAAGCAAAAATGTGGGTATGACGTACTGTAGCCATTGTTTAGAGCAAAAAAATTGCTGCTCTGTTTAGTCTAATTAAAGCACATATGATAATTTAGGCACAAATTTTCCCAACTGTTGAAGAAAACTTCAAGAATGACGCAATGCTACTCTTTATTTTATTTTTTAATAAGAGCAGGCACACAAGAGTTACATTGTTTATCTGAAGCAACTGACACGTCCCGTCAATTTGATTTTATCATCTTTGCCAATGTGAGGTGGTCGTGACAAGAACATTCTATGCTCCTATCTATAGAAGACAAGAGGAACCAGCATTCACATGGTAACGAATGTTGACAACTACCTTGTAATTATATGTAGGTAGTGTCACTGAATAAACTTAAATTACTTGGGAAATTATGCTGCTTTGTTATTTCAGTCATACAAAAGCATTCACAGCTTAAGGCTAAATATAATTTCAAGGAATAGAACCCCCTATGATTAATTAAGGTGTGGATATTGTTCCTGATTGTGTGTGATGAAGTAATCTTTACAGTAGCATTAGAAACAAAAAGATTTTATCTGAGTTTGGTCCAATGCTTTTATGGTGCGACTTTCCTGATTAAAAAAATCAATCATAAAGGGGCAGAGTGAGATGCTAGCTTCAGTGTCAGCATGACCTTTCACAAGTGTAACACACACATCCTGTACTGCTGAGCCCCTGTCTTATGCTGCCCCCGTGCCTTCCTGGCTCTGAGAGCAAGAGAGCAGACAAAAACCCAGTGTGCCTGAAGTTTGACCAAAATAACGTGCAGGAACAGACCTGCAGTTTACATTTCCCATTCTGCTCCCTTTGTGCCACTAGAATGGTGCACGACTAACCTTTAATTCAGGTATTTCACAACTTTTGAGTGCTTGCCTTTGCAAACTTAATATCCTGGTAACAGTTTATTTTTAAGGCAAGTTCTTAAGTTTAAAAAAAGTCAAAATTGAAAAACCAAAAATTCCATCCTGTGGCACCATACTAAACCCCACACATACATCAGCAGCAGCGTTGAGCTACACCGCTGTCCTCCACTTGAGCTAACAGAATAATTGGTAGTAGTGCTGTTAGGCAATTAAAAAAATTAATCGTGATTAATCGCACAATTAAAAATTTTTTGATTAATCCTGTGATTAATCACACTGTTAAAAAATAATAGAATACCTATTTTTATTACAAATATTTGCACTGTAAAAATCAAAAGAAATAGTATTTTTCAATTCACCTCATACAAGTACTGTAATGCAATCTCTATCGTGGAAGTTGAACTTACAAATGTAGAATTATGTACAAAAAAATAACTGCAATCAAAAATAAAACAATGTAAAACTTCAGAGCCTACAAGTCCACTCTCTCCTACTTCTTGTTCAGTCAATCGCTCAGACAAACAAGTTTGGTTACATTTGCAGGAGATAATGCTGCCTGTTTCTTGTTTACAATGTCACCTGAAAGTGAGAACAGGCGTTCGTATGATGGCACTATTGTAGCCAGCGTCACAAGATATTTATGTGCCAGATGTGCTAAAGATTTATATGTCCCTTCATGCTTTGACCACTATTCCAGAGGACATGTGTCCATGGTGATGATGGGTTCTGCTAGATAACGTTCCAAAGCAGAGCAGACCGACGCATGTTCACTTTCATCATCTGAGTCAGATGCCACCAGCAGAAGGTTGATTTTCTTTTGATGGTGGTTCGGGTTCTGTAGTTTCCACATTGGAGTGTTGCTCTTATAAGACTCTGAAAGCATGCTCCACACCTCGTCCCTCTCAGATTTTGGAAGGCACTTCAGATTCTTAAACCTTGGATCAAGTGCTGTAGCTATCTTTAGAAATCTCACATTGGTACCTTCTTTGCATCTTGTCAAATTTGCAGTGAAAGTGCTCTTAAAACGAACATCATGTGCTGACTGCTGAGACTGCTATAACATGAAATATATGGCAGAATGCAGGTAAAACAGAGCAGGAGACATACCATTCTCCCCCAAGGAATTCAGTCAAAAATGTAATTAATACATTTTTTTTTTAAACAAGCGTCATCAGCATGGAAGCATGTCCTCTGCAATGGTGACCGAAGCATGAAGACGCATATGAATCTTTAGCATATCTGGCACGTAAATAGCTTGCAATACCGGCTACAAAAGTGCCATGAGAACACCTGTTCTCACTTTCTGGTGACATTGTAAATAAGAAGCGGGCAATATTATCTCCCGTAAATGTAAATAAATGTTTTTGTCTTAGTGATTGGCTGAACAAGGAGGAGGACTAAGTGGACTTGTTTTACATTGTTTTGTTTGAGAGTGCAGTTATGTAACAAAAAAGAAAATCTACATTTGTAAGTTGCATTTCCAGAATAAAGAGATTGCACTACAGTACTTGTATGAGGTGAATTGAAAAATACTATTTCTTTTGTTTATATTATTTTATTACAAATATTTGCACTGTAAAAATGATAAAGTGAGCACTATACACTTTGTATTCTGTGTTGTAACTGAAATCAATATACTTGAAAATGTAGAAAAACATCCACAAATATTTAATACATTTCAATTGGTATTCTATTGCTTAACAGTACAATTAAAACTGCGATTAATCGTGATTTATTTTTTTAATTGCGATTAATCTTTTTGAGTTAATTGCGTGAGTTAACTGAGATTAATCGACAGCCCTAATTGGTAGCAGTAGAAGACTGTTATTTTATATGGACCGGCCACTAGAAAGGATGGAGAGGCCCATTTTGTCAGTGGGTTTCACAGCTATTTGCTAGACAGCAAAGGAATGATGAGACTCAGACATAAAAGGTTCGATTCTGGGTTCTGTAAGGGAGTGTTCTCTAATGGTTATAGACTCTTCTGCCCCAGTCTCTCCCTGTCCTCTTCTGCTCCTACCCCCTCCCCAGCTTCTGCCCCTGTTTCCCTGCTGCCAGGCCCCAACCCCTGCTCCTACTCCTGTTCCCCTCCTTGTCTTCTTCCCCGTCTCCTTACTCTGCTTCTGCCCCTTACCCAACTCTTGCCAGGACCTCCTACCTCCAACAATCTCCAATCTGCTTGTATCCTCCCCCTCCAGCTCCTGCTCTCTCTGCCACACACATATATTTTTCCATTCCTGTCTCACTGAGCGTTTTGTTCTTATCCCACCCCTATATCCTGCCCCACCTCTGCTCCTGCTCCAATCCACTTCCCTCCCAAATGTCAACCCCTCCCCTGCCTATGCACTCTGCCTCCTCCCCTTCGCGGTCCCTCTGCACTCGAGGCAGGCTCCTCCATGCTGCCTGGATTCCATCAGGGGAAGCATTGACATCACAGCAGGGAGCCCTGGCTCTTGGGAGGAGCAACCTATCTCCAGCTCAGCTCCTGCAGCAGAAGGTTGGAGCATGATCACTCACTATGGGGATCGCACCTGAACAGAACTGCGTGAGGATGAAGCATGGTCAGCACAGATGGAATCTTCAGAGAATTTAGTTGCCAAATGCTAACAAGACCGAGCATATGTGAACTGTGATTTTTTTCCAGAGACTTGTAATTTGGCCATATTTTCACAGGCGCTGCAAAAGGCACATCCCTGATGAGAGGGTGACCCTTTCCAGCCCTCCCTCACCAAATTTCAAGTCTTCACTCCAAAACATGAAAGGACTAGAGCTTCACAAGGAAACTTGTTAAAAAAAAATTAACATGGGAGAAACAACATTTTTCTCTAACCTTTTTCTTGGAAATGGCTGAACCATTTTACCTGACTTCCCCAGGGGGGAAAAAAACGACTTTTAGGCAGACATCGGGCATGGGAAAAAAATCAGCCCTCACCTTTTAAGTTTGCCAAAGTTATAAGAAACTAAAAACAGAGTCTTATAAATGGAAAGCATTAGGCAACCTTTGCTATAGGTGTCACTACATGCCTAAAATTGACAAACTTTTTGGTTTTCTTTGTTTAAAATGACTGAGTACGGGCATGGAGGTGCTCTTCCTTGTGATACAAGTGTTGACTTAGATTTGAGACGAGTTGGACTGGTGGAGTGGAGATTTCTAAAGTACTTGTGCTAAATGTTAAGGAGAGTCAACCCCATTCCAGCACTTACCAATGTACTCATCTTGATCCACAAAACCATCCTCGTTTTTGTCTATGTCCTCCAGTGTTTCCTGGAAAACATTTTTTTGTCAAAATGATCAAGAAATTACCGAAAATTCCAATAGCTCTCTTTATTACTAGGTGCCACTTCTCAAAATTATCAAAACTGAAATCCTAAGGGAAATCCTGAGTTATTGTACCATGTTTGGCTTTCCTCACTGCCCTTTTGGAAGATTTCACATTTGGGAGATGGCCTGCTCTTGTATTCCTGGTGCACAGAAATCCTGACACTGACCAGCTCCAATGTGAGTTTCGTATTCAAAGGAAGCCCAGATCTCCTGTCAGAGTGAAGAAATTCCATGCATATGAATAGATTTGGCCACTTTGCTGTTGAACTATCTAGGTGGCACCTATCACTCTTGTATCTAGACACTAACTCCAAGTTTTAAGTAAGGGCTTGTCTATATACAAACTTGCATCAACACATCTAAATCAGATTCTATTCACAACTCCTGCTATTCCGGTGAAAGTTGGTGCCAGGGATACTTTTATTCCCCCTTTTTTTTTTTTTTTTTTTTTTTTTTAACTCTAGTTAAACTGAAATAGGACTCTTATTTATTAATTTCACTGCAAGTCTATGTGTAGACCAGCCCTAAAAGAAGTGAATTTCATGAAGCACTTTCCTTTCTGTTCCCGAGTTGGCTACTATTTATGTGCATGCCTGTTTCTAAAATCCTGAACTGAAAGTTTAGGGAACTGCATCAAGGCTCAGAGGAATAAAAGCAAAGGAATTCAATTGGTTTTACTCTACTTACTAAGATGACAATGTCTTTCATATGCTCAAACTCCTCCGGATGAAGAAAGGCAGTGAACTCCTCACGAGTGGCAGTTGAGTCTCCATCCAGGTCTGCAGTTTTGAATCGCCTTTCATCCCTGGGCAGCATTTTTTTAAAACTGTGTTGATCAGTCGCATCTTGAAATTCTTCTGGATTTTCTAGAAATTAATTAGACAATCTCAGAAGTGTGTGTCTCTGAAAATATTGCTGCATTGTCTCCATACACTGCAATGATAGTGTATAGAAAAAGCTGCTGAAATATTTAGATCCTGTAGATTCTAAAATTACAATAGTTCATTGTCAGGATGGCTGCTAAAGTGTCAGGATTTCCCTTCTGAAATCTTAAATTCATGGCCAGCCATTAAAGTGTGTTTGTGATCACAGGATTTGTGCTTACGAATGACTGACTCAGTTTAGTAGTAATTGTGGTCTACAGGTGGGCAAGTGGAATTTACCATAAACTAAGAAATTAAGAGTCTCTTAAGGTCCTCAAACAACCACTGTCATTCAGATCCAGTTTATCTATGTATCTGCTGAGTCTTGTACAGAGCTTTAGACTCTTGCTGTATAGGGCTGATGAGGTAGTTAAGAGTCTGTATCCCAGTTTGTAGGAGGGAGATGTTTGTTCTGTTTTTTTCCTGTTTTTTGACACGATCTTGTTGCATAGAATATACGGGATTTAGAGAAGTAGATTCCTCTGTTTAGCAGGATATAGTGCTACCACCTTTGCCCCTTCCAGCTGAAAGTGCACCTTTATAGTGTTTAGGGCCCAATTCAAATTCCATGGAAGTCATTCTGGGTGGATCTGTTGACCCAGAAGCTTTTATCACTCAGTCTTTATCTCACTGTGACGGGTTGGATCACAGAAACCCCCTTGGGAGCTGCCACCCAATGTGCAAAGACTACCCCTGCTCCTGTTTTCCCTGCCAGCTCAGGACTCCAGCACCCTGTCTTGCTGAGCCAGACACTCCAGTCTGCTCTAACAAAGACTCAGGGTCTGAATCACTTGTCCCAAAGCTGCAAGTTTATCTGAAAACAGCTCATAGAAGTGTGCTTGTCTTTAGCACTCAGATGCCCAACTCCCAATGGGGTCTAAACCCAAATAAATCCGTTTTACCCTGCATAAAGCTTATGCAGGGCAAACTCATAAATTGTTCGACCTCTATAACACTGATAGAGAGATATGCACAGTTGTTTGCTCCCCCAGGTATTAATACATACTCTGAGTAAATTACTAAATAAAAAGTGATTTTATTAAATACAGACACTAGGATTTAAGTGGTTCCAAGTAGTAACAGACAGAACAAAGTAAGTCACCAAGCAAAATAAAATAAAATGCGCAAATCTATGTCTAATCAAACTAAATACAGATAATCTCACCCTCAGAGATGCTTCAGTAAGTTTTTCTCAGACTGGACGCCTTCCAGGCCTGGGCACAATTCTTTCCCCTGGTACAGCTCTTGTTGCAGCTCAGGTGGTAGCTAGGGGATTCTTCATGATGGCTCCTCTCCACCTCTCTCCTGTTCCACCCTTTTATATATCTTTTGCATAAGGCGGGAACCCTTTGTCCCTCTGGGTTTCCACCCCCCCTCACTGGAAAAGCACTAGGTTAAAGATGGATTCCAGTTCAGGTGACATGATCACATGTCACTGCAAGACTTCATTACTCACTTGCCAGCACACACATATACAGGGAGACTCACAGGTAAACAGCCATCTGCAGACAATGGGAGTCTTCAAGATTCCAAACCATCATTAATGGCCCACACTTTACATAATTACAATAGGCCCTCAGAGTTACATTTTATATTTCTAGTTTTAGATACAAGAGTGGTACATTTATACAAATCAGATGATCATACTCAGTAGATTATAAGCTTTGTAATGATACCTTACAAGAGACCTTTTGCACGAAGCATATCCCATTTGCATTATATTCACTTATTATCAAATTTTTTATAAAACTATCCCAGTTACATTATATTCACTTATTATCATGTTTTTATAAAACCATGTAGACTGCACAACGTCACAATAGTGCTGCCACCTTTGCCCCTTCCAGCTGAAAGTGCACCTTTATAGTGTTTAGGGCCCAATTCAAATTCCATGGAAGTCATTCTGGGTGGATCTGTTGACCCAGAAGCTTTTATCACTCAGTCTTTATCTCTTAAGTCTGTGTCACATAAGAATCCCCAGTGCAGATTATTGCAAGCAAGTTTTGATTTGATAACATTTTTCAATTATGGGAATTGATTTCTGTTTACTCTATGCTTATGACTGTGAGAAATCCTTTATGTCTGGGCCAAGCAGCTTCGGGACTGTGATAAGCACAAAATTAACCGTGTCCTTGTGTTCCTGCACAAAGAGATTTCTTGCCCAAGTCTGATTGTGTAAGGATTCCACTGATCTTTTTAAGGTTATTAACGACGTGTGAGCAGTTTAGAAAAGCTCATTTATCTTTTTTGGTTTGTTTTGTTTGTTTTTTTAAAAAGAAAAGCATTATCTAATATCTCTAAAAAGAAATCATAAAGATTTTATGTTGCAAATCTCTGCCATCCAGCATCACAGTGATGAATGCAGTATAAAATGCTTAGCTAGATGAAACTGCTGATTGGCCTGCAAAAAATCCTTACCATCTCCAATTCCTACATCATGAATAAGGCTACGATTTGGTCACGGAGGTCGCGGAATCCATGACTTCCGCAGACCTCCGTGACTTCAGTACGCAGTGGCTGGGAGCGGCAGGGTACCCCCACCTCCTGTGGTAGCTGGAAGCTGCAGGGTACCCCTGCCACCCAGAGTGGCAGGGGCCCCGGAGCTCCCCAATGGCTGTGGGGGATCCACCACAGCTCCCCAGCTGCCGCGGGCAGAGGCAGGTCCCCTGCAGCTCTCTAGCTGCTGTGGGCGAGGGGAGGATCGCCCGCAGCTCCCCAGTCCCTGCTGCCATTGGGAGAATCCCCCGGAGCTCTCCCCTCCCCGTGGGTGGCAGGGGACCCTCAGAGCTCCCCCCTCCCCGTGGGTGGCGGGGGACCCCCAGCAGCTCCCCAGCCACCATGGGTGGGGGTCCCCTGCAGCTTCTCAGCTGCTGCGGGCAGGTCCCCGTGAGTTATGGGGAACCCTGGAGCTCCCCAGCTGCTGTGGATGCAGGGGTCTCCTACAGCTCCCCCGCCTGGAGGGGGGAAATCCCCAGAACTCCCCAGTCCCGGGGCAGGGGGGATCCCCTGCAGCTCCCCAGCTGCCCCATAGGCAGGATTCCTTCCCAGCTTCCAGCCAATGGGCAGGGGCTGCAGCTCCCAGCCTCAGCAGGGCAGGGTGCTGGATCCTCCTCGCTCCCCATTTTGTCATGTATATTTTTAGTAAAATCAGGGACAGGTCACGGCTTCCATTAATTTTTGTTTATTGCCCGTGACCTGTTCGTGACTTTTACTAAAAATGTCCATGACAAAATCGTAGCCTCAATCATGAATGATTCGCCTGTTCCTTCTCCTGTTCTCCTTTCAGAGCCATCCAATCTTGTTCCCCCATTCATATTTGTTAGGAGTTGTCAGATGTTCTAGTTTTGCTTTTAAGGGAAGTCTCTTGGACCAATTTTTTTAAGCAACGATTCTATGGGTACTTGAATAGAACTTTCTTGTCTTCCCCACAGCTTCTGCCTGATGGTTGCCGAGAATGAGTTTGAAAGCACCTGCCTATGTCACCTTTTTTACACATACGTTTGCTTTCCGTCTCTCAAATCTGGATCTGAGTAGAGTCCTCAAAAATTCAGTGGAAGATTCCAGCCTGAAACTTTCCATTTCTTTCTATTACTGGCAGTTTTTTTCTGGCACAAGGCACAGAGCGGTCATATTCATATTCAGTGAATAGCACATTGGGTTCTACCAATCCTCTCTCCCCTCAGCACAGGACTAGGAGCTACCTGGTAACTGTCAAATTCTCACATTAAAGTATTTTGTGAGGTTTTTAGTTTAATGTGAGCTGTAAAAACTGTGTTCCAATATTTAGTATAGTGAAGCAATTTTCACTGTTTAAATCTGATCTGCTCAATTTGTCCAGTTTTAGAAACAACAAAACTGAAGAGAATAGGGAGTTCTGGTTTCAGAAACTGGCAGACTCACTAATGTTTATCTAGCAGCTACCTCTCTCCTAGGTGGAACCTAAAATTGATTTTTGTTTAAAACAATGAGATTTAAACTCAATGGTATGAAACGAATGAGAATTCTAGAAAAATAGCATCACTAAACTAATTAAAAATCTTGAAAAACAATTTCAAAATGAAGGCCTTTATAGACTCATCTGATTTTTAAATGACTACTTTGGGAAATGGTTTTGTGAATTTTAATTGTGCATTAAAACAAGATTAAGATATATCTGCCGCTCTCCAAAGCCTGGCTCTCACACACAGTGAAATGTGTGTGTAGAAAGTCAGCACAAAACTGGGCACATCCTGAGTCTCACTTACGTCCTCAAAATGGGATCAAAGTGGTGCATAAGAATTGTGCTGACCCATGAATTTCATCCAGTCATGTAGAGCAGTGTGAGGTGGCCTTTGAGTCTGTAGGAGGCCTTTTCCTCCAGAATGAAAGTCAGTATGTTGACATATACTTCAATCAATACCTTCCTTCAAGTGCTTTGGGTCTCTCTCTGATTACAACTTGCCCTAATTAAAGAACCTTCAGATGGTCTCCTTTGATCACATCTGAAATCTGTACTTTTTTTTAAATAAGATGTGCAGTAGAATATTTCAGTTGTATCTCATTTAACCTTGTGTCATCAGTGATGAACTTTTTTTCTTGTGTAACCATTTTTAAAACATACGTATGCCATTTTCATTTTAAAACAATTAAATGCAGAGGGGGTTAACTTTTTTCAGAGTGAATTCAGTGCTTATGAAAGAGCTCGGGCTTATGGCCCTGGTGAGAATTGGAGTATCAATAGTAGCAGCACAAGTTTCCTCACCCCACCCAACTACAGATCAGCCACATGCTGGAGGGTCCACATCAATCTTGGAGGGAGAAGAGAACCATAATTCCTTCAGGGCCTGGCTTCAATGGGCTTTGGATCAGGCCCTCAATCCAAAGCCTTGCTGTTAAAATTGCAAACAGAAGTGCTGGTTTCAATGGTGGACACTTGCCCAATAAGAACTGGACCGAGACGCCCTGACCCCAACATATGCCATCCAATTTCTGTACGTGAAACACTAAAACTCAACTGTTGAACTGTTGCCATATCAAGCACATCAGATTAAATTTTCCATGGGGACAGAAGAAAAGAATCGCATCTTTCAAATATATTTTCAAATAAATGTTGCTTTAGGGGTTTTCATTTATAATTGATCATAATCTGTGGCACGTTCTGACAGAATAATTACATTCTATTTAGACCTTACATAAATGTTTAGCATCCAAACCAAAACTTCAGAGAAACAATGCAGCAAATACTTACTAGTCTCTCAACATATTTCTTTTGAAAGAAAGGTTTAAAAACAACAACACAGTTCCCTTAGTTTACTAATAGGAGCAGAGGCTTTTAACTTAGCTTTGAAATTTTATTCACTTATTCTTCCCCTCCTGAAATCCCTATGCATAGAGGTGACCGTGGTGCAGATGTGCATTTGAAAAATATAGCCAAACTGAGGAACTTTTGATCTTTGAACTATGTTAATTTACAATTTCATATGAGACTAGAATCTCCTAAGAGAGTTAGGTGCCTGTGTTCAGGGATTTTGATAGACATGAAATTTCAGTCTCCCTAAGGCTTCTTTGAAAATTACAGCCTAAAATGTTGCCTTTTGACTAATCTTACCTAGATAATAACCATACGTGGCTTGTTTGTATTCTTCCCAGGATATTTTGTTATCCTTGTTTACGTCATAATCTCTCCAGACTTTAGCCACATTTTCAAAGATGTAGCGTTTCTGCACTCGCTTAATCCAGTTTTTCAATTCCTCTGTTGTGACGTAGCCATCTTTGTTATCGTCTATTCTATCAACAATTTTCCTGCAAAGAGAGACACATCTTTAAGAGCTGGTAAAAAGAAATAAAATGCACATGCCAGTCCAGCTTTGCTAATCTACATGGGATCCTGACTTTGCCTGCCCTCTCTCCACAAAGAGGTACCAGTCAAAGCTGCAGAGAGATGCTCTATCACAAGGCCTGGTCTACGCTGGAGGGGGGGGGGGGAAATCGATCTAAGTTACGCAACTTCAGCTACATGAATAACGTAGCTGAAGTCGATGTAATTAGATCGACTTACCATGGTGTCTTCACCGCGGTGAGTCGACTGTTGCCGCTCTCCCGTCGACTCTGCCTGCGCCTCTCGCCGAGCTGGAGTACAGGAGTCGATGGGAGAGCGCTCGGGGAATCAATTTATTGCGTCTAGACTAGACACAATAAATCGATCCCTGCTGAATCGATCGGTGCCCGCCGATCCAGCCAGTAGTGAAGACATACCCTAAGGCTTCATTATATTTACAGAATATACTATAGGGGCATTTGCTAGTACACTGCCATCAATAATTAAAACTGAACTACCATTGTCAAAATTAATGGACAGAAGAACACAGGGTGATGTACTGTCCTTGATTTTTTTTATTGTCTGATCAGATAGGGGCAAATCTTCTGTTCGGTGTCCAGAGAGAGTGGCCATGCTGGGCTCTGAGCTGATGCTCAGGACATATCTTCACCTCAGGCCTAGAGAGCCTGTCATAGAGAGCCTGTCATCTTGTACAATGGAGGCTCTTACAGCCCAAAGCCTAGGGGAGTTTCTGCACTCCTTTGGGTGGTCTTCTTGTAAGAGGGTATAAGGATTGGATAATCTACACAGGGCTTTATGCAGTGCACAGAATATACAACACCTGCACAATCTTGCACCCCAGCTTTTTGGGGGGGGAAGAGAGAGGATCTGCACTAACTGTGCTGCCAGGAGACCCTCTGTAGCTGTGGAGGCAGGGGCAGGATTGCCCTTTGCTCATTAATTCATCACATTGAGTAATCTGCAATGGGTCTCCAGTCAATATTGCCCATTGACGTCAAAGCCTGCACCTGAGCGGTGCTGAGAGCCCTCTTTTCCTGAAGTCAGTAGGAGTTCAGGGCCTCAGAAATTCTCAGGAAGCTCTGCACCTTGCAGGATCAGGCCCTAAGCAAAGCTCTATTGTAGTCAAAAGCCAAGCTGCCGAACTATGCAAAGAGGGCAACTCCCTCAACCTTTTAGCTTCTCCCTAAATAAATTTTCCATAAGTTATTTTCCTTACAGATAAAAAAAGGAGATGGTGTTTTATTATTCTATCCACCCAATGCCACAGTAGTGAGCCGTTGGGTTTTTTTGTGCATCTCGCTCACACAAATCCATGCCTTTACATTGCTCTAACCACAGGTTTATTTATAGGGAAGCATTTTCAGTATATTTAAATCTCTCTCCATTACACTCAACAGTCTAAAAACACTATGAAACCCCTTCCGTTTATACCTGTAAGGAAAGCACAACTTCAAGGCACAAGTAATTTTTTGGTATCAAACCATTCTCTTAAAAAAAAAAAAAAAAGACTTTTAAGGACTTCTCTTGTGCTTAAAAAGTACCTTTGATTTTACTAGTTTAATATTTTACTACAGAAAAAACAAAAAGAAACATTTACTGTCCTACGAAATTTACCACCCCATCCCATCTTTCCTTTTTTTAAACTAATTAAACATCAACAGAAACATTTCTAATGCAGAAACAGAGTTTTTTGTAACATTCCTCTGCAGTGGCGGCGATGCAATTATTGCAGCATTTTGCCAGTGAATGAGAATCTAAATGTGAAGGTGATGTGTTTATTTTCACATTCCAAGCTGAAAAAAATGCAGAAAGAAAACAGTATGAATAATGAATAGTACCTTTACTAAATAAGAAATAACTGTAAAAGCAATGTGTGTTATAAAGAACACTAGGAAGGTCTTTTCCTTTTTTCAAATATTATTTTTAGTGTCCTTAATATTCAAAGTAGGATTCAAAAGATCCAAATTCTGCTCTCAAATTCAGGAGCACAGTTCCCACTAAAGTCAATGGAAGTTGTGTGTGCATTGCTAAGGGCAGAATTGTGCTCTTTGCATCTTGTTCACTAGGGGTATGGCTACACTACGCAGCTTTTAGCAACATGGCTGTGCCACTACAGCCGTGTCGCTAGAAGCTGCGCAGTGTAGCTGCTGTTTGTCGGCAGGAGAGAGCTCTCCTGCCAACAAAGCGCTGTTCACACCAGTGCTTTTCATCAGTAAAACTTTTGTCGTTCGGGGGGGGGGGGGAGGGGGGCCTTAACACCCTTGAACGACAAAAGTTTCGTCCACGAAGTGCCAGTGTAGACAAAGCCTAAAGAAAATGTGCCCAGGCTCTGATTCAGTAAGCACTTAAGCGTATGCCCTGTCAATCCCTAATCAGGAAAGCAGCAAATTCCATGCTTAAGTTCCATTGCCTTCAAGTTAAAGTTAATTCCCTGATTAACAGCTTTGCTGAATTGAGGCCTCTAAGGAACCTTAAAAAAGAAAAATGCTCTATTAGACATTTATATTAGAATATATTTATAGGAGAGAATTATCAGTTAATGGTGTATTTATGACCAGCAAGAGAAATGTGTTTTCCCAAGGGATATTACACTCTAGTATACCTTAACTTTTTCCCCAGCAGTATTTCATTAAAACCACCTTGAATTAAGCCTAATGATGCTACCTTCTGGCTCAGGAACTAAGTTTACTTTAAATCCCTTTACAATCTTTTCTTTCTCTTTCCAATAGCATTACCTCTGTCCTCCCAGGACCATAACTATTCGCAGGATGGCCACTAAAACCATATAATATAAAGCATATGCCAAAGACCACAGATGCACCAGCAAGATTTGTATGAAAACTATTACTGGTATTAGCATACTTTTATCACTGATCAATGGAAAGGCGTGCCTCCTGCTCTTGAAATTAGGTTAATTCGTAGTCACTGAAGTCTCAGCTGCCAGGTGCAGCCAGATTGGCTTTATTTAATTCAGCCACCACCAAGCAATATAAAAGACCCAACAGAATTATCTAGTCTTCATTGACCCACAATGAGTTCAACCTAAGTGAGCTGGCTGACATTTTGTTCAATGAAGACTAGATGATTCTGTAGGATCTTTTATGGAGAAAGGCAGGATCGGCGCCAGGGTTTTTGCCGCCCTAGGCGGTAGCGCTCCTCCTCTGAGCGTTCGGCAGCGGGGGTCCTTCCGCTCTGCGTCTTCGGGGCACTTCAGCGGTGGGTCCCGGAGCGAGTGAAGGACCCGCTGTCGAATTTCCGCCGAAGACCCGGAGCGGAAGGACCCCCCGCCACCGAATTTCCGCCAAGGACAGCAAAATGCCGCCCCCCAAATCCTGCCGCCCTAGGCGACCGCCTAGGGTCGCCTAGTGGAAGCGCCAGCCCTGGAGAAAGGGATGGGTGAGTCTGCCCCCGTAACTGCTCCTTCCACCTAGGGTAGAAAATTGCTCTCCAGCTAAAGCAGTGTTCTTTTCTGAGCTACTTTAGTTCAATCCAAGTATGGGTTTTACTTAATCTTCAGCAATGATGTGTTTGCTCTGCTATCATCATTGGATTTGTAGCACATTACATCTTTACAGATCTCATTACAGACACAGGGTACAGACACATGCAGAATCTGTCTTCTGCATTCATAACCAAGACTTTTCTGAAGGAGGAAAAAAAGAAGTGCTGCTAAATTTCACCTGAGAAATAAAAAAAGAACATGCTACCTGATTGGCCAGCCTTTTTCTTTTTGTATGTACCCCTCAGTGAATCTCCCCTGAAAGTCTGACACCACAATGGGACATATTCATCAATGGAGTTGTCCCACAATGAATTTAACCTAAGTGAGTTGGCTGACATTTCGGTCTATTGTTAAATGCTAAAAGTAACTGAAATGTTTCTGCCAGAGGCCTAGGAAATATTTTACCCTATTGTTATTTTTAACACTTCCTCGGTATCTCCAGAACTGGTCAGAGCCAAGAGCTGTGCTGCTTGTAGTCAGCACTGTTTATTTTTCCCTCAAGTGCATTCTTCTATTTTTCTAGCTTAATTGCATCTCTGCCATGATCTATATGACTTATGTCTGCTTCCCACTAAAATGAGGGTGGGTAAAAAACAAAGTCTTATGTCTTTTTAAGGATGATGTGGCAAGAGAGCAATAGCCTTCTGACTGCTTTGCAATGCAGCTAAAATTCATTCTTCAATCACAAAAGTTGTAGTGTCCCCATTTAAAGTGGCTAATTCTTTAACAAAGTGAAAATTCGGAGAAGGTTTCACAGCCACAAGGCTACAGAACCAAAACTAAGCAATACTCGTTAAGCTGTCCCCACAAGCCCACAAAACTAAAAACCTCTTTCTCTCAAGGCTAAAAGGCCTGCTGCACCAAACCTCATATAGTCCCAGCAACTTCAATGGGACTATGTTCAATATAAGCACTTAAGGGAACATCCTGCCCCCAGCTCTCTAACAGTGAAATCAGTTCAGTTCTGTTGCACAAAGGGAGGGCAAATCTGGAGGGACACACAGAGGGTCTGCAGGTGCAGAACCGTGCACTACATATGGTAGCGGGGATATTTGGAGATGAAACAAGGATGGGCCAGACAACTCACAGCTACAACGTGAGTTGGAAGGGGAGGGATTCTAAACCTCAGCCTTTTGTGCTTATGCCTTGTTGCTGGGTTAGGTGCCACTGCTGGCTTCTGGACTGGGTCTGATGCACAGCAGCAAGATTTGCCACATTGGGCCCATATATGGTGCCAGAAGTTCAGCAAGCATCTTGCTACCAATAAACAACAGACCTGTATGTCGTATTAAACTAGGATCAGACTGCACAGCTTTATCACTGGGCTGGCCTGGAAGGCCTACATGACTCTACAGCTTTTGTGTCTTTTTTTTTTTTTTCCCCCCCTCAGGAAAATTTCTCTTCGCTAGTAGATGAGCCTAAGTTTAGAGTATATCAGTCAACTCTCTTTTGCGTGACAGCAACAGCAGAACATGGCTTTCTTAGGCCATGTCTACAATACGGGCACTACAGCAGCATAGCTGCAGTGCAGCAGCTATGCTGCTGTAGTGCCATAGTGTAGATGCATCCTACAGTGACAGAAGGAGTTTTTCTGTCACTGTAGTTAATCCCCCTCCCCAAGGCACTAGCTAGGTCAATGGAAGAATTCTTCCATCAAGATCATGCTGTCTACACCAGAGGTTAGGTTGGCTTAACTATGGCACTCAGTGTTGTGAATTTTTCACACCTCTGAGTGCCAGAGCTGTGTCAATCTAACTTTTAAGTGTAGACCAGGCCTAAGTGTTTCATTATAAATCAGTGGTATACAATGGACTTTGTTATGTTTATACCCATCTCATTTGTGTGAGAATTACTTATTAAAGAAGCTGCACTCAGTTTGCTTAGAGTTGGGTCATGAATATTCTTATGCTGAATTAAAAGTATTTCCCAGACAATGTCTTTAAAAATAATGTTTTTAATTAAATCTGTCCTCCTCCTTAAAGCCAACAGCTTACTGAAAAGTGATACCATTTGTGACCAAAGCTGCTGGGGATCCTAGCATTAAAAAGCATACGGTACTTTCTGTCCTGATTTAATAAGCATCTTTTTAATATTTAAAGTTCCTCTTCTGCTGCAAAAGTTATTTTAATCAAAAGTGTGAAAAGCAGCCAAAGGCCTAAAAATGCCCAATCGCGTTAGAAGCTTTATTTGCACAGTTTGTGTCCTGTGATGTGTTTTCCACTTTGAGACTGTTCAAAATGCTGGTAAGCATAATCCTGGGGGAATTCCGTGCCCAAAAATGAAAAATTCTGCGCACAATATTTTAAAATTCTGCAAAATTCTACACATTTTATTTGTCAAAATAATGCAATATAATCATGCAAGTTTCAATTATTTTGGTAAATTATTTAAACTACAATACAATGGATGAAGAATGTGAATGGGGAGCACTGGAGGAAATCCCCAAGCCCCCTTTGTCTAATAGTAATGTAACTAGGTTTGACCCTTTATTTCTAGTTGTTAGTGAACAAATATATGCAGCCATATGCTCAGTGTTACATCATAGGCAACTGAAGAGCAAGTGAGGGCTGGGGAATCAAACTCACAATTTATATTGGCTACTGACCATCTCCAGAAAGGTAAGTACCAAACAGCTCATGGAGCACATTTTGATAGGAATTTTTTTCAGTCCAAAAACTTAGACCAGTTCTAATCACTAAAGCACCATAAGCATTTATAAGGCCATCCTGTCCTTTACGCCACTCTGACAACATAAAGGAGCCTTAAAACTTTTACACCTGTTTTATACTTCTGGGGGAATTCATAAAGACAATGGGAGCAATACACTAAGCAGGCAGGCTGCTACATTCTGCTCTGCCCCATGCCTACCTCCTCAGAAACACCCCAAAGCCCTGCCTCTCCACGCCAAGCATGCTGCAATAACAAGCAAGAGGGACAGAGTGTCTCTCTCCCTTTCACACGCACGACTGCCCAGCCCCCGCTCCCCCCCGACCCATCCCAGTGGTGATTTACGTCTCTACCGGCTGCTCCGGGTGCCCAAACCAACCAGCCTGCACTGTCAGAGAGGGACACATGACTGATCTTGTGGGCTTCCCTTTGCTTCCCCACCAGAAGTCATTTTTCTGCGGGGAAGCAAAGAAATCTGCGGGGAACGTGAATTCTGCGCATACGCAGTGACACAGAATTCCCCCAGGAGTATAAGCAAAACCACTTCAGGATTCTTTTAAGAAACATAGAATAAACCCATTTCTCAGAAATGCTGGATCAGGCCAAATGTTCCCTTAAGTATGTGACACACATTAGTTATATTAAAGACTATTCTGTACTGAATTAGAAGGCATCGTTCTCCGCACAACCCATCAATCAAAAAGCAAAACTATGCCTCTGTAATTATAGCTGAAGTTGGAGCCCTAGAGATTAGCTTACAGTCCATTTCTCCGTTATGCATATTACTCTCATATAGAGTGATGCAAACGCATATGAGAATTTCCTGTGAATTCTCCCATCATGGGGAAAAAGAGTTTGAACCCCACAAAAGGGGGCCAGGAGTCCATCTACCAAACCTCCATCTACCCAAAGTGAACTGGGGGCAAGCAGCAGTTAGTCTGTCGGCAGATGAGTTGGGGAGAGACTTGTTTTGATAGCAAAAATGCAGTAGATATTTTCTTTATCAGGGAGTACTCAAATTCTGCTTGGACAGAAAGTCACAAACCATCCTGCCTCAGAGCAGTCTGAAATTTGAGATACCAAGGCTGATTTTTTTCTTTAAATATTGTACAGACTCATGGATGCTGTCAAAGAAAGGCAGGTGCAGGATCAAGTTACAGTAATGGTTAACGATCAACAACGCAAGGAAAATCAAAGAGCAATGGGTGTGTCTGATTCTGAAAATGAGAACAGTAGAGATTTGAAAAGGCATTGCAACGCCATCCATTTTAAAGAAACCAAAATGTACATAACTAGGGAGGAGGAGGTGGAGAAAGGAAAAAATGGTTCAATCATATCTGTATTAAGTATCCCTGTATTTCCATATTTAATTTGTGGATGTTTAAACTGTGGAACTGCCTCTTTCAAGGCTGCACTCAGTTCTGGATCGAGCTTTCAAAACCCAGGCAATATGGACAGTAGGAGACAGGAGAAGCATGTTGGAGGCTGTCCTACCTTAGGTGATATTTAGTCATTGAGCAACACTCCAGTACACTTTCTTGTTCCTCAGATCTGTGTCCAAGGGGACAAACAAAGGGAGAGGTGTAATATCCTAATTGAAGCTCAGTTTAAAATGGCCATAATATGAACCATATGTGCCAGAGACAAGAGTTCAGGTCCTGAGCTTAGTGCTGTGCTAGCTTTTTATTGGTCATAAGTGAATATGACTCAGTGTTGGGAATGGAATCCTGTATAGGAACAGAATAACTGAAAGAGTGCCTGCTGCCCTGCATCCCAGTATCGTTTGGTGATGCTGAACTTCATCGAGTATAATCTAGAAAGTATGCGAGGCAGGGCCTTCTTCATCCGGGGAACCACAACTCTGGAATTCATAGATTCCAAGGCCAGGAGGGACCTTTGTGATCATCTAGTCTGATCTCCTGTATAACACAGACCATAAACTCCCCCAGAGAAATGCCTAGTGCAGATCTTTTAGAAAAACCTCCCAACTTGATTTTAAAATTGCCAGTGATGGAGAATCCACCACGACCATTGATAAACTGTTAAACTAAAATTTTTTGTTAAACTAAAATGATTAAGGGTTTAGAGAGGGTCCCATATGAGGAAAGATTAAAGAGGCTAGGACTCTTCAGTTTGGAAAAGAGAAGACTAAGGGGGGACATGATAGAGGTATATAAAATCATGAGTGATGTTGAGAAAGTGGATAAGGAAAAGTTATTTACTTATTCCCATAATACAAGAACTAGGGGTCACCAAATGAAATTAATAGGCAGCAGGTTTAAAACAAATAAAAGGAAGTTCTTCTTCACGCAGCGCACAGTCAACTTGTGGAACTCCTTACCTGAGGAGGTTGTGAAGGCTAGGACTATAACAATGTTTAAAAGGGGACTGGATAAATTCATGGTGGCTAAGTCCATAAATGGCTATTAGCCAGGATGGGTAAGAATGGTGTCCCTAGCCTCTGTTCGTCAGAGGATGGAGATGGATGGCAGGAGAGAGATCACTTGATCATTGCCTGTTAGGTTCACTCCCTCTGGGGCACCTGGCATTGGCCACTGTCGGTAGACAGATACTGGGCTAGATGGACCTTTGGTCTGACCCAGTACGGCCTTTCTTATGTTCTTATGTTCTTATAAATTATCCCCTCAATCTTCACCACAATGCATTGGCAGTATTTCTGTGAGAGAGTCTGAAGACTTCTGTGTATCCTATTCAGTATGCTATTTATTGTAGGGTTGATTTAGTGTGTTTATCCATGTGTCTGTCTGTATCTCCTCTACATGATACATGGGGTGAAAACTGAAATAACTGAAAATTAAATTTCAGTTTGTGCTGATTTAGAATATTAAATAAAATTTACTGCATACTATTTATATATAATTACATGGAGCTCCTGCTTCCTTCCATGGAAAAAGTAGTAAAGGCTTGTCTGCACAAGAAAGCTGTACCAGTTATACCTGTACTGCTATTTCCATATGGAAGGCGAATAACTATACTGGTGTAAGGCACCAATATATAACTTAATACCAATAATTATACTGGTATAACTTTCAAGTGTAGCCCAGGCCTAAAAGTGATTCCAGTTTAAACTAAGAAAGCCTAAGATGTTAGTATATTATATGTGAATCCGAGAGACAGTTTGCTTTTTTATGTTGGGAGTGCTGAGTTTGCTAATTCCAGGCCTTTGAATAGTTTGTACAAGTTGCCCGTTTATGCTAATTGTGTTTTAAATATTTTTGTTACAGCACCTATTACTATTTTTACTTGTATTTCAGTATCACTCAATAGGATCACAGACCCACTGTGCTTAGTACTATACGAGACAGTCCTTACTCCAAAGAGCTTACACTCACCTCTGAAATAAGATGCAATGAGTAAGGATTACAAACAATGCAAGGGAAGGGAGAAGGCAGGCTGAGGCTAATGGTAATGCAGTCATATGGTTCTACAGGATAGCTCGGGGCACAACTTGAGGCTTACAAATAATATGAAAATATTTTTCCTTTACTAAATCAATAAAACCAGCTCTCTTCAACTGCCATTAAACCTACCCGTCCTGTAGATGTCACAACAGAAGTGGGTCTTAAGGAGGGATCAGAAGGATGAGAGGGTGATAGACTAGATCAGGGAGGATGTCCCAAGAATAAGGGGCAACGTGGAAGAAAGAACAGGCACACTGTGGGAAAGGTGGACAAAGCTACCATAGTTAGCAAGGGGAGAGGGCAACGTTATAAGTAAAGCTGTGAGTCTGTCACAGAAGTCATGGATTCCATGACTTTCTGGGATCTCCATAACTTCTGCAGCAGCCGGTGCGACTGACCCCAGACCCAGCCGAGCAGCTCAGGCGGCTCCCAGGCCAGCCGCCCTGGCCGCTGCTGGGGCAAACCTGGCCTCCCAGCCACCAGTGGTGGTCTCGGGCTGTGCGCTGCCCCCCCCCCAGCACCAGTGGCTGTCCCAGGCTGTGTGCTGCCGCCCCCCCAAGCACCAGCAGAGGTCCCAGGCTGCACACCGCCGCCGCCTCTTCCCCCACCCCCGAGCAACAGCAGCACCCCCAGGCCACCCCCTCCCTCAGAGCACCGGCGGCACCCCCAGTGCCCCCTTTCCAGAGCACCCAAGATTTAGTCAGGCATATATAGTACAAGTCATGGACAGGTCAGGGGCCGTGAATTTTTGTTTACTGCCTGTGACCTGTCCATGACTTTTACTAAACATACCCATGACTAAATCTTAGCCTTAATTGTAAGTCACGAACAGGCAAGTTGTAAAGGGTAGCAAAAGTGAGGACAGGAAGCTTAGATGTGTGATGCTGTGACAGTTAGCAGAGAGATGCAAAGTGAGGACTGACAGGGTAAGAGCAATAGGCCAGCAGGGTGACTTTAACAGCTGCATTTTAAATGGACTGGACAAGAATGAGCAGGTGCAGAGGGAGTTGCAAGCAATGCACTCAGGTGATGGGAGAAGGAATGCTTGAATATTATAGTCTATCCAGTGCTTGATACAGTGCTGCATATAGCTATCCTCAACTGGAGGAAGAGGAGCTTCAGTGCAAGGCCAGAGAAGTTGGAAGAGAGAAAGAGAAAAGATAATTTAAACAGAGGGAGTGAAACTAAGCCTTGAGTTTTCAGCATTTATTTGTAAAATCAATTTGGGCTGTGGGAGGAGAGGCGGTGGTCAAACAAATGTCACCCTGTAAAGTTCAATTTTGCCAGGCAACTTTTCCCACAAGTCCCTGCCCTGTGAGTGGATGGGCAGTGCTCTGAAGTGACTAGAGCCACTGGAGATCTGCTCGAGAAAGCCCTGTCACTCAGCTGGGAGTCAGCAAACCTCCCCAGAGATCTCTTGCTATGGAGAAATTTGCAAGCTCTGCATAATGCCTGCAGCACTTGAGTTAATTCTCACTCCTGACCACTGCCACCACAACCCTTCACGCCTGGCCTTAGCTCGGGTACAAAGTTTCCGTTACAAAAACACAAAGAGAAAGTAAGATTGAAACTATTGTCTCCGAGGCTTCTTCCCGGCTCTTTTTCTGCTGAAATAATGCTTTCCCTACTATGCAGTGATGCAACGGGACCTCCCCTCTGCCACGTTATCAGCGCTTGATGGGGCGGGGGACCCGCCTCCTCTGTCCTCTCTCCCCCTGTTGCAGTAAGTGAGGTTCCGAGGCTTGGAAAGCCTATATTTCCTTACACTAGTGGCTGTTGCAACATGGGTGTAAGCCACAGAAATCAAGGGCATTTCCCTCTCCAGTAAAAGCTCGTGTAGTTTCGAGAGCTCGCGCTCAGCCAGACTACAATTACAGAAGCACTTTCAGGTTCTTGCTGGTGCAACGCCCTATTATTATTTCGATACACGCATTTCACTTCCACTTGTTTAAAAAAGTTATGCATTAAACTACTGCGGCGGCAGGGTCCCTGTAATGCATCTCCTTGGAGAGGCTGTTCCCTTCCACTCCTAGGAGCCCATCTTACCCTAGTTTCTCTTTGCTTTCTTCTGGGGTGAGCTGATCGAAAGTCTTGGCTTCCTCCTTGCCCAGAAAAGCCTCATGGTCATACTGGAAGCTTTGGTTATCTTCGTGCAGCTGATCGCTGAGCTGAGGGTCTGGATGAACGACCCTCTCCTTTCTGAGAGTGGGTTTGCTGAGTGACCCTCCTGTGCAAAGCAGCAGCACGAAACAGCAGGCAGCCTGGAAGCCCATTCTCTGATCCTAGCAAGGCGGGATCCGCCACAGCCCGGGGGAAAGAAAGGGAGAGAAAAGTGCTACATGAGTTTGTTACAAATAAGGAATCAGGGGAGAAGAAATGTCAACTTATGACACATGGATCAAGTCATCCAACGTGCTGCATCACCTCCAAAAGCACCCGCACGCATGGGACTTCTAGCACCGGTCCCTACATGCAGCAGCTGAGCCTGGTACCTTTCAGCTCCCAAGCACACACACTCCCACTCCCCACATCTGGACAGACAGCGAGCGTGGAGCTGTACTTCACCACCAGCACCCCTTGCCACATACCAGCTGTTGCTGAGAGTCTATCGCCCAGGCAGCCCTAGGAATGCAGCTGCAAATTGCAAATGACCCACTGCGGGCTGGGATCACAAACCCCCCCAGCCTTCCTCCCCAAGCAGTCACGTGAGAGGTTGCAAGGCAAGGTTGCTCTGTCACCAGACGTTACAGCGCTTGCTATTGGACAGGGGAGGCTGTGTGCCTGCTGGAGGGGGCTGGATCGCCACGTTTGCAGGGCGGCTCGGGTTTCCCCACTGAGGCGGCAAAGAGCGCTGGATTTGAGCTGCAGGGTGTAAGGTTTCCGTTGGGGAGTTCCCAGCTCCAGCTTAGGAACAGCTCCGTTGCTCTGCATAAAACAGAGGCAGTTTAACACCCGGGGGCTTTTTAAACTTGTTCTCACTCACCACACACTCTAAAGTTTGCAGCCACACAGTGACACCCGAAAGCGAACGAGGGGTCTTGCAAACCCGCTGGATTGTTGTGTGACCCTGGCAAGCTGCCAAAGATGAAAGCTAATTGCAGATCCTCATGGACTGCAACAGGAACCTTCTCTGCAGCCTCGCAGCTCGTACCGCAACAGCCGTCATACCACAAATCTCGTCAATCTACAGGGCGAGCCCTCATTTGGGATCAGTTTAAAGCAGGTGAAGCCTTTTGCTGTGTATTGAAGGGACGTTTAAATTCTCAGTCTGAGCCAGCCGCCTGGCTGATCCTTCTGACTGCTGCAGGAGTTAATGTTCTCTGCAGCCTCACAGCTAGCCCTGGAGACCGTCCCGGGCCTGCTGTAGCGAGGCCCTGATTACCGGTGAGTTTGGAGTTCTCTCCTGGGGTGGTGTGACAAACAACCCAGCACCACAGAGTTGGGCTGGGCTGTTTCATCTTTTATTTATGTATTTATTACTGTGCCTTTACCGTATACATCAAATAAATAAAAGTCCTGGTCATTATTTTCCTTTCCTGTCACTTTAAACCTGTTGCACCCTCCCTCCCCATTCATTTGAATCTGTCCACTGGTAACCCCATTTTCAATACATCAACTTCAACCTTCTTGTCTCCATTTTCCAAGCCCTGCCCTGCTTCTTTGCCCCATTTAATTTAATGTCGCCTCCCACTACTGGTCAGCATGTTATGCAGTAGCCTAACCATTGCTGAGTTTTTTGTAGGCATCATGAGAGAGGGGGGCGTTTTTAGGCGGTATTTAAAAAAAACACTTTATTTTTATATAAAATATAAGCACAAAACAAAACATACAAAAATACATGCTCAAGATGGAAACAGTATGCAAATAATGAAATTCAACTGAGGTATTTCAAGGAGATAGCTTTGCAGAGAGCACCTCCCTTCAATAAAGGGTGGATATAGGAAAGAGTGCAAAGATGCTCCTTTGTAAAGTTTACAAATGGGCAGTCAGGACTGCTGTCATTGGTGGAATGGAGGCAGAGGTGACATCTCAGTAGTGTATGAGGGCATGTCTACACAGCAACCACGGGGTGTGACTGCATCTTGAATAGATATACCTAAGCTAGTTTCAATCTAGCTTGTGTACCAGAGCATCACAGGCTTCAGTGAGGGTTAGCCATCTCAGTAATTACCCAGAGTTCTTGCTGGGCTTGTACAGCTCATGCTGAGACCCATGCAAGCTAGATTAAAGCTAGCTCAGGTATGTCCGCACAAGCTGCAATCACACCTTGTGATTTCAGTGTAGACCAGGGGTCGGCAACCTTTCAGAAGTGGTGTGCCGAGTCTTCTTTTATTCACTCTAATTTAAGGTTTCGCATGCCAGTAATACATTTAATGTTTTTAGAAGGTCTCTTTCTTTAAGTCTATAATATATAACTAAACTATTGTTGTATGTAAAGTAAATAAGGTTTTTTAAATGTTTAAGAAGCTTCATTTAAAATTAAATTAAAATGCAGAGCCGCCAGGACCCGGGCAGTGTGGGTGCCACTGAAAATCAGCTTGTGTGCCGCAGGTTGCCTACCCCTGGTGTAGACACACTTAAAGAGTGCGCTGCATCCGAGGGTGCTAAAGGAGTTGGCGGATGTGATTGCAGAGCCATTGGCCATTATCTTTGAAAACTCGTGGCGATGGGGGGAGGTCCTTGATGACTGGAAAAAGGCTAATGTAGTGCCCATCTTTAAAAAAGGGAAGAAGGAGGATCCGGGGAACTACAGGCCTCTCAGCCTCACCTCAGTCCCTGGAAAAATCATGGAGCAGGTCCTCAAGGAATCAATTTTGAAGCACTTCGAGGAGAGGAAAGTGATCCGGAACAGTCAGCATGAATTCACCAAGGGCAAGTCATGCCTGACTAACCTAATTGCCTTCTATGAGGAGATAACTGGCTCTGTGGATGAGGGGTTACAGTGGACGAGAAGCTAGATATGAGTCAACAGTGTGCCCTTGTTGCCAAGAAGGCTAACGGCATTTTGGGCGGTATAAATAGGAGCCTTGCCAGCAGATCAAGGGATGTGATCATTCCCCCTCAATTCGGCATTGGTGAGACCTCATCTGGAGTACTGTGTCCAGGTTTGGGCCCCACATTACAAGAAGGATGTGGAAAAATTGGAAAGAGTCCAGCAGAGGGCAACAAAAATGCTTAGGGGGCTGGAGCACATGATTTATGAGGAGAGGCTGAGGGAACTGGGATTATTTAGTCTGCAGAAGAGAAGAATGAGGGGGGATTTGATAGCTGCTTTCAACTACCTGAAAGGGGGTTCCAGAGAGGATGGATCTAGACAGTTCTCAGTAGTAGAAGATGACAGAACAAGGAGTAATGGTCTCAAGTTGCAGTGGGGGAGGTTTAGGTTGGATATTAGGAAAAAACGTTTTCACTAGGAGGGTGGTGAAGCACTGGAATGGGTTACCTAGGGAGGTGGTGGAATCTCCTTCCTTAGAGATTTTAAGGTCAGGCTTGACAGAGCCCTGGCTGGGATGATTTAGTTGGGGACTGGTCCTGCTTGAGCAGGGGGTTGGACTGGATGACCTCCTGAGGTCCCTTCCAACCCTGATATTCTATAATAGGTAGGGTAGGGTTAGGGGCAAGTGTAGACATACCCTAAAGGGGCAGACCACCCCATTACAATGTTCCTGATTTCTCTTTCTTTGGAGATAGAAAAAAACACCACTGAAATGTCTCAAAAGTTCTCCTTGTATAACTCAGAGCCTGAAGTGAAAACACAGCCATCAGGATCACAGAAGGGAAACAGGCAGAGGAAAGAGGGATCTATCACTGATATTACATAGGGGGGAAATGTAGGACTTCCCAGAGGCACATTGTTATGGACTCACAGGTCGTGCCCACTCTTGGCCCCGTGCAGTCCCTGGGGGGAACCCCCTTCAGTGAGACAGCGCTTTTTGGGGGTCCACTCTCTTTCTGGGGTTAAGCCTGTCCACCTCCTGGAACCACACCTCTCTGAGCCTTAGCACGCCTGTCTCTTGCCGTGGGCCCCCTCAGGGAGTCCACTCGCTCTGGACCCCCGGGGCCTCCACTCCCAGAGGGAATAATGCAGCTCTGATCTCTAGACCGGAGCGACTCTCAGGCAGCGTAAAACAGGAGGGTTTATTGAGCGTCTGAACACAACATAGGAAACTCTCAGGGTCCTCAGGCCTGGCCTCCCTCACCGCAGCACATCCAAAGTCTCCCCTGCATTCAGGTGGGCTCTGCCTGCTCTCTCTCTCTCCAGTTCCAAGCCGGGCATCTGATATCACCGGCCCCAAGCCCCGCCTCTGTCCATTGTGTTCTGTCCGGGTAAACAGGGTCACCTGGGCTGCCTCTCCTCTCTTCTCCTCTCCTCTCTTCTGTCCTCTGGCCCCCTCTGGCTAGAACTGGCTGGTCAGGTCACCGGGGTTCTCTTCACAGCCCATTGTCCTCCCACTGGCCAGAACCGGTTGTGACTCCTGAGCTGGGCCTCCCGGTCACCAGTCGCTGGGGTATCCATTCTCCAGGCCATTGGCTGGGGTCCCAAGTTCTGTCGCCGGTTCTCTGTAACAACAAACTCTCTCTCCCATCACCTCGTTAAACCAGTAACACCCAGGGAAACTGAGTCCCACCCCCTCTGCATGCAAACTATTGGAAAAAACAAGAAACCCCCCCACTTCATCACACACAGTATTCCTTCACGTTGAGACACTGGTCACTGTAGACAGAGTTGAACCTTGCTAGTACTTTATTATAGCCTTACACAGGAAAAAACTCCCTTATCGTTCTCTTTGTTGATACCTGGAATTGACCATCAGAACTATTTCAAATTCCCTTAGTGGGACAGAGACCCATTTAGTTTTATGTTTGAAATATCTGGCTTTAAGTGCAGTTCATATGATACATGAATCACATTTATGATATTCTAACTGGTATATACACAGTAATTCTGTATGTATAGTATTTTTTTATGGGGCTTACTAATAATGGAACCTGGGCTTACACCAACATGCTCTTGTTTCTGTATTGTTTATTTGGGAGAAGTGTGGAGATCTGGGACCTGAGCCTGAATCTGATCTCACATACACTTGTTTTACACTGGCATAAATCAGTTTGAACCAATCCTCAGGTCCGGCTGAACTGCACTCAGCAGAGGATCTGAGTGGGGGCAAGGGGAAAAAGCTAGCTTTAAGCGGGCTCCTTGGTTCTGAGGACAGACAGATCAGTCTATGGTGTAAGTTAGAGCAATATTAGGGCTTCTATAACTTATGCCAAATACTAATGGCCCCTAAGAACTGTTACATCAGTCAGGGGATACCAGAGTGTAGCAGCACTCCAGCCATGCTTCTACCCCCTGGCATGTCCCCAATCCCCTCCTCGTCCCCGTGTTAAGGAATCCTTAGCTGGCCTCTAAAGCAAGTTTTAAGTCTGCTTTGTGCCCTTTGCCTCTGAGATAGATAAGCAGGGTACCCTACACTTTCTCGTGGAGGTCTTTTAGATGATAAAAATGCAAGTCCTGACAGCTCTACAGGAACATCAAAATCCCATGGAGTGGGGATTTATTCTGGTTTCCTTGGCTAACATTTCCCTCTCCCTCAGTTGTACACTTTGCTCTTTGAGGGCTGATTGCTGTCTTCCCCCCCCCCGCCCCCACCACCACCACCAGAGGCAACTGCAGTGAGTGGCAGGGCAAGCCCTAGACCAAATGGCACCCCAGGCAAGGAACGTCTTTGGCGTCCCCCCCTCCGTTTGTTAAACTTTTGAATACCGTAGTTTATATTGCATTTGTAGCCCTTTTCACGACTTCGGTGCACAATTTACATGCATGATTTATCCCTGTCATATAAGACAATAAATTTGCACACTAGGATCTGTAAATCTGTATTTATTCATGCCATATATAAGCAAATAAAATTTATTTCCTCTAAGGTTATAATTTCCTCTAAGGTTATAGAAACTTTTTAATTTTAAGAATAACTGAAAGGTACTAACATCAAGAAAGGGTATGTCTACACTACGAGAGTACTTCGATTTTAGTTAATTCGAATATGTGGAATCGATATTACAAAGTCGAACGTGTGTGTCCACACTAAGGACAGTAATTCGACTTTGTGAGACTTTGTGAGTCCACACTAACGGGGCAAGCGTCGACATTGGAAGCGGTGCACTGTGGGCAGCTATCCCACAGTTCCCGCAGTCCCCGCTGCCCATTGGAATTCTGGGTCGAGCCGCCAATGCCTTCTGGGTAAAAAAAAAAGGGTAGAGGGTGCTTTTGGGTAATTGTCGTCATCCGTCCGTCACTAACACCCTCCCTCCCTCCCTGAAAGCGCCGGCGGGAAATCAGTTCGCGCACTTTTCTGATTACTGACAGCGCGGACGCCACAGCAGTGCGAGCATGGATCCCGCTGCGACCATCGCTGCAGTTGTGGCAGTTCTCAACGCCTCGCAGCTTCTCATCCACCTTTACCAGAGGCAGCTGCAGATAAATCAGGAGAGGAGGCTACGGCACCACCGTGAGGGCATGAAGTCGGAGAGTAGCTCCGACCTCTCAGAAAACAGGAGACCCAGCGCCCAGGACATCTCGGTGTCACTGGGTCTTGTGGATACTGTGGAACGGCGATTCTGGGCCCTGGAAACAAGCACGGACTGGTGGGACCGCATAGTGCTGCAGGTCTGGGATGAATCCCAGTGGCTGCGAAACTTTCGCATGTGGAAGGGGACTTTCCTCGAACTGTGTGAGTTGCTGTCCCCTGCCCTGAAGCGAAAGGACACCCGGATGCGAGCAGCCCTGACTGTCCAGAAGCGAGTGGCCATAGCCCTCTGGAAGCTTGCAACGCCAGACAGCTACCGGTCAGTCGCGAACCACTTTGGTGTGGGCAAGTCTACCGTGGGGGTTGCTGTCATGCAAGTAGCCAAGGCAATCGTCAAGGTACTGCTATCAAAGGTAGTGACCCTGGGAAACGTGGAGCTCATCAGAGATGGCTTTGCCGAGATGGGATTCCCAAACTGCGGTGGGGCTATAGATGGGACTCACATCCCTATCCTGGGACCGGACCACCAGGCCAGCCAGTACATAAACAGAAAGGGATACTTTTCTATGGTGCTGCAAGCACTGGTGGACCACAGGGGACGTTTTACAAATATCAACGTTGGATGGCCTGGCAAGGTTCATGACGCTCGGGTTTTCAGGAACTCTGGTCTGTTTAGACGGCTGCAGGAAGGTCTTTACTTCCCGGACCACAAAATAAGTCTTGGGGATGTGGAGATGCCTACTGTGATCCTCGGGGACCCTGCATACCCGCTAATGCCCTGGCTCATGAAGCCCTACACTGGCGCACTGGACTCAGGGAGAGAACTCTTCAACTACCGGCTGAGCAAGTGCAGAATGGTGGTGGAGTGTGCTTTTGGCCGTCTCAAGGGGAGATGGAGAAGCTTACTCACTCGCTGTGATCTCAGCGAAACCAATATCCCCATTGTGATAGCTGCTTGCTGTGTGCTCCACAATCTGTGTGAGAGCAAGGGGGAGACCTTTATGGCGGGGTGGGAGGTTGAGGCAAATAGCCTGGCTTCTGATTACGCCCAGCCAGACAGCCGGGCGATTAGAAGATCCCAGCGGGACGCGCTGTGCATCAGGGAGGCTTTGAAAGCCAGGTTCCTGACTGAGCAGGGTCTCCAGTGACTGTTTAGTTTGTGGACACAGATGCTGAACCTGCCCCCGTTTCTTTACCCAGTTACTGTTGACTATCCTTCCAAGTTACATACCCCCTTCACCACCTTCCCAACAAATAAAATCTGTTCCGTTTTGTTAATGAACAAGGTTCTCTTTCTTACTGTTTTCGCGGGAATGTTTTAAACCGGGGATGCAGACTGTGGCGGGGGGCGGGGTTAGTGTTTTGATGCAAATGATGCTTCTAAACTCCGGGAATGACAGGCTCCGCAGTGCTGGATTGGTTGTTTCAACGGAGCCTGCCAGCAGTCCTGGGCGGGACTGCGTGTATGTGTCGGCCAAGTGACTTTCTGGCAGGGGGCGGAGGGTTACAGACCCCCGTGCTGCGTGGCTCTGTGATCCAGGATAAGGGCCGCGTCATAAGATCTCTAACTGCCCTCCCCTGCCACAAAGTCACAGATCAACCCCCCCCCCCCCCCCCAGAACATGAAAACCACCTCCCAGACTGACCAGGGTAACTGGTGACTGCACTGTGTATGTGTCCTGATGCTGGACCTGCCCCCGCTTCTGTAGCCTGCTAAAGGTGACTGTCCTGTCCAAGTAACAAACCCCTTCCCCCCCTTCAGACAGAATCCCCTCTAAAAGACACTCTCGGAAACAGTACTTAACAGAAACAGATGTTTTATTATGAACCGCACATGAAAAGGGGGGGGAGGAAACTTGGACGGTGGCTTGTGTGAGATGGGTAGGAAAGGACTTTTCAAACTTTGTGGAACGAGAGCCTTCTATTGCTGCAGCAGTCTGCAGGGGCTGACTGAAAGTTTTAACGGCCCTTGCCGCCCCTCCTTCTTTGGACTTTTGGTGAGGGGGGTGTGGGACTTGGTGGCGGGGGAGGGCGGTTAGAGATAGACAGCAGCAGGGCTCTGTCCTCCTGCCTCCGGTCTTGCAGAACATCCACTAGGCGCCGGAGCGTCTCCGTTTGCTCCCTCATTAGTCCAAGCAGGGTTTGAGTAGCCTGCTGGTCTTCCTGGCGCCACCTCTCCTCCCGTTCCATGACTGCTCGGTGCATTTGTGACAAGTTCTCCCTCCACTGTGTCGTCTGGGCTGCCTGCTCTCGTGAGCAGTCCATAAGTTCATAGAACATGTCCTCACGCGTCTTCTTCTTCCTCCTCCTAATCTGCGCTAGCCTCTGGGAGTGTGATGCCAGGCTGGGTTGGGAGACAGTCGCAGATGTGTCTGTGGGAATGGGAAAAAGGGAGTGAATTCCTGAGACAGATAAATGAAGTTGCTAACAAAGAACATAGTCTTTCTCTGTGAACAACACCATGCACTGCACCTTTCACATGCGCACTCAGGACAAGGTCGAATTTTCGGCCCTCGCCTTCAGTGCCTGGGGTCTTGCAGTTGCGATCAGAGAAGCGTGGCAGGACACCTCTACTTTTGTTGCAGGAAAACATGGTAAGCCGTAGACTTGTGGCAGCTTAAAAATTTAATAGTAGCACTGGGCTCCTTTCGCACTGAAAGCAAGGCCACTCTCTGCTGGCAGCAATCAGGGAAGCATGAGCTCTGCCCCTGTCCCACCACCTCGCGGCTGTCCCAGGGAAAGATCCCTGTATGCTGCCCCTCTGCCGCCTCCACCGCGTGGCTGTAAAGCAGTCCCAATACTAACATTCCCCTCCCTAATTTAAAGCAGGGCGTCATGTGCGACATAACGCTGATGAGGATCTCGGAGAGCGAGAGGGGACGGATGCTTCGGGAGAGCATGCAGAAGCCAGGGCCGTATGCCGCCATGCTCTGCCGTGCGATGATCCCGGACTACTTAATAGAGTCATGGTGTGGGAACGTGTCTTACCACGGTGGACCGAACAAGATCGCCCTGCCACGGAACCTGATGCGCATGCTTGAGCGGTACCTCCAGGAGAGCTATGCTGAGCTCTCCCAGGAGGACTCTCTGTCAATTCCCGGACATATTGACCGTCTTTTCGTGTAACTGTACTGGAAGGGACTACAGAGTGGAGCGTCCTGTGGTTGCTTAATCATGAAAATCCGGACATTATTTGATTTTTTTATACATAGTTGGGACTAAATAGTTGCCTAAGGCAAATAAATCATGAACACCCAATTGCTGATATAGTTAATATTCCTGTTTTGTTATAAATAAAAGTTTCTATGTTTAAATGAGTGAATGAAAAGCCCATTCTTAACAATATAAATATTCCAGTTATGTTAAAATTAAATGTTTAGATGTTTAAAGCACTCACTGCTTGATCCTTCCCCTGATTCGGTGTCCGGGGTAACGGCTGGGGACGGTTGGTAGGGGATCTCGGTAAGGGTGATGAAGAGCTCCTGGCTGTCGTTGAAATCAGCGGTGCAAGCGCTGTCGACTGCCTCGTCCTCCTCATCTCCTTCCTCATCTTCCCCGTCCGCTAACATTTCCGACGAGGAACCGGCCGTGGACAATATCTCATCCTCAGAGTCCACGGTCAGTGGTGGGGTAGTGGTGGCGGCCGCACCTAGGATGGAATGCAGTGCCTCGTAGAAACGGGGTGTGTGGGGCTGGGATCCGGAGCGTCCGTTTGCCTCTTTGGTTTTTTGGTAGCCTTGTCTCAGCTCCTTGATTTTCACGCGGCACTGCGTTGCATCCCGGCTGTATCCTCTCTCTGCCATGGCTTTAGAGATCTTCTCGTAGATCTTTGCATTCCTTCTTTTGGAGCGCAGCTCTGAAAGCACAGACTCATCGCCCCACACAGCGATGAGATCCAAGACTTCCCGATCAGTCCATGCTGGGGCCCTCTTTCTATTAGATTGCACGGCCATCTCTGCTGGAGAGCTCTGCATCGTTGCCAGTGCTGCTGAGCTCGCCACGCTGTCCAAACAGAAAATGAGATTCAAACTGCCCAGACAGGAAAAGGAATTCAAATTTTCCCGGGGCTTTTCCTGTGTGGCTGGTCAGAGCATCCGAGCTCGAACTGCTGTCCAGAGCGTCAACAGAGTGGTGCACTGTGGGATAGCTCCCGGAGCTATTACCGTCGATTTCCATCCACACCTAGCCTAATTCGATATTGCCATTTCGAATTTAGCGCTACTCCTCTCGTTTTCGAGGAGTACAGAAGTCGAATTTAAGAGAGCTCTATGTCGAACTAAATAGCTTCGTGGTGTGGACGGGTGCAGGGTTAATTCGATGTAACGGCGCTAAATTCGACATAAACTCCTAGTGTAGACCAGGCCAAAGTGAACTGTGCACCAACATTGGGTGGACCAGTATTAAATAGCATTATAGTAGGTGACAGCCGTAAAATGTTAACCCTAGTCCTTTAGTTCAAAAGGTCGCTTTTCTCACCTTTGTCCTCATGAATTAAAGCACAGCGTCTCATTAAATATGTCCTTTATCAGTCACTGCTTGCACTCTTCAAGTCTTAAAACACAAGTACACGTTCACAATTATACAGTAAAACAAGGTTCACAATATCGCAGCTGGGCTTTCACTTCACTTCGTTCTTCTATCTCACTGACTGACTGGCAACGCCCCGCCCCTTATATATCAGCGAGGGCATAGCTGACAATATTCTAGGAGGTTCAAGGAAAATGTAGTTCTCAGAAAGTCTGTAAGGTTCCATGAGATTCTACAAAGGTCCAGAACATTCTAGGATGTTAGTGAAAAATGAATCCACATATAGAATACCTGAAACATTTTATTTCAAACATTCTATTTTCCCTTTTGTCGCTAACAACAAAAGTGGTACGCTGAGCCTGGCACCCCCCAAGTCCCGCACCCCAGGCAGTTGCCTGGGTCAACTGACCCTATATCCGGCCCTGGTGAGTGGTCTTGTATGTTTGCAATGTGTGCTGAGATCCTTTGGGAAGAAAGGAACTATTTACACTTACGATGACAATGATTATGGTACCAGAAGACATTCTCTCACTTTCAACCATTTTGACCTCTGCTATGAGTCTAAAGAAAGTTGTACAGGTGCTCAGCCATCTCTTCCTTGGGAACCGTATGCAACAGTTGCAGGTGTCAGATATCCAAGAAGCCAAACATACTTCGCATTTATTATATAAGCCCAGATAAAGCAAACCATTGAAGCACCTACTTAACTTTAAGCATGTTAGTAGCCCATTTGAGATCAGGGATGGGTGGGCAGACTGGTTTTAGTGGGACTACTCATATGTTTTAAAGTTAAGCACATACTTCAGTGCTTTGCTGGTGAAGGCCATAATGGGAAACTTACCATTGTTCTTGAAAATTAGAGTCAAATGGTACTTACTGGTATATGCCAAATTTTGCTTTAATTCTATAAAGCCAATGAGATGCATTATTATTATTATTTATTTACTTGTATTAAATTAAATTTGTGTATTACCACAAGGTTGTATTTCTCTCTTAGGTCTTTCAGCAACATCTACTATGTCATTTTCGGTGCTTGCTTTCTCTTGTGCCAGATGTCTTGGATTCCTATCTGAATGTTCAGTTAGACATTTTCAGGGACACTGGAAATCCATGTACATTGAAAATTCCTGTAATTGGCATTCTCACAGACCTTGCTGCATCTGCCAGATTCTAAAGCTTTTAGAAAAGCACTGTCTGGTTGTTAAGACACCCTTTCCAATACAAACCAACATGCTCAGGCAGACTGAACAAGGGGCAAAATTCTCCTTTCCATTCTGCTCTGTGGATCTCAATTGCATATTCTGACTTTTGTTATTTAAACTCCCATTGACATCAAGGCTTGATCCTTGTTGCTCCTTCCTATATCCAGCCCAGTTCCTGCTATCTCCCATTCTATCCCATACTCCCTGATCTCAGTCTATTATATTCTATTCAGATTCTTATACTGTGCCCATCACTGAGGTGTTTGAGCATGTTCCAGCACATTAATCTGATCCATGAACCTCCATGTTTCCAGCCTTCTGCTGCTCCCCTCCAGATGTAACACAGTGGAAGGTCAGGACTTCAGCACTATCTCCTTCTAGATCCTAGTGGATCCAGATCCATTTCACTTGACTGAGGAGGAAAAAGCATGGTTACCCTGCTAATATATTTGGTGTGTGGCTAATGGCAATGCAGTTAGTCCTTGGCAAAGGGTTTGGGTTACAAACTGGTTTTATTGCCCATACTCTAATCAATTATGTATGCTGTAGCTTGATACATGTTCTTGTTAGTAAAGGAATAAGAAGTTTGGGGGGAGGGGAGGGTAGTGGGGAAATCACACTGAATAAATATTGTAACAGATTCCTCCACAAAAATTTGGAGTTGTTTCTACGGGAAGAGATTAGTAATAATCAGAAATGGGCCCAAGCTGCAAAACATGGTTATTCATTTCAAGCACTTCAAAATGTGGGGTGATTGCATCTGGGATTTGGGGGGTTTGACTATTGTAAAGGAAAGGGCCATTTGCTAAATTTTAATTCAAATCCATGTTCAAATCAAGTACAGGCGCTCAGATACTATGGCAGTATATAAGTACCTAGACAGATGGAGAAACAGGGGTGTTCAGACCCCAGGGATTTGATACAGGACCCTCTCTAGCAGTAATAAATATCTTAATGATCTGTTACCGTTTATTGTAAAGAGGTAGCCATTAAAAAAGAAATGGATCAGAGAGCTCTACTCCTTAGATTCTCACTCTGAAAGCAAACTGTGTTTGATCAGAAACCACTACTGATCCAATCTCAGTGCTGCAGGTTTCTTATTCCCACAGGTCAGAGATGCAAGATATATTGTTTGGAGTTGTGCAGCCATGATCTCATAAAAGATCTTTAGCTCTCAGGAGCCAATGAAAAGTCACTGTTTCTACTGACAATTTCATTTAATTTACAAAATTGTGGATTCCCCTGCCCCTAAATTCCTGAAACAAAATACAGATATTTTCTTCTTAAAATGTTGCATAGTTTTCACTGGCTAGTTGATTTAAAAATATTTTAATGAACATAGCTAAGTATAATCTTTTCTTGCTGGGAGAAGCCCACTGCTACTGAATTACAAAGATTATTCATCAGGTTTAGACTTTAAAATATTATTTTCCTAAGCTACGCTTCTCTTAATGATTCATTTGAGCTTTGTAAATTTTGTACATAGCAAAATATTGGATCTGCAACATGGATAACATTTCTTTAGCAAAACATTTATGCAGCTGCAGGCATGCTGAGTAGTATATAAGCTCTTAATGAAACGTTGGCAGATATTAGGGTTTTATGGGCTGGAAAACAGTGCAAATCAAAGAGCTTTGCTTAGTGTTTATAACATTTTCCCCCCTCTGAATCGAACAATATTTATCCCACTTTTTACATCTTGCATTTGGCTCTTCGCCTGTTGACTTTCTCTTTCACTGATATGTTCAAAGCAAACAAAAATAGTGTGTACTCAATATACCCATGTCTACAGTATGCCTGGCATCTTTTGAGTCTGATCTGCAGGATTTGGCTGCAGGTATGCTGGTCATAAGAATGGCCGTACTGGGTCAGACCAAAGGTCCATCTAGCCCAGTATCCTGTCTACCGACAGTGGCCAATGCCAGGTGCCCCAGAGGGAGTGAACCTAACAGGTAATGATCAAGTGATCTCTCTCCTGCCATCCATCTCCACCCTTTGACAAACAGAGTCTAGGGACACCATTCCTTACCCATCCTGGCTAATAGCCATTAATGGACTTAACCTCCATGAATTTATCCAGTTCTCTTTTAAACGCTGTTATAATCCTAGCCTTCACAACCTCCTCAGGCAAGGAGTTCCACAAGTTGTCTGTGCTCTGTGTGAAGAAGAACTTTCTTTTATTTGTTTTAAACCTGCTGCCTACTAATTTCATTTGGTGACCCCTAGTTCTTGTATTAAGGAAAAGTTATTTACTTATTCCCATATCTACTTTCTCCACATCACTCATGATTTTATATACCTCTATCATATCCCCCCTTAGTCTCCTCTTTTCCAAGTTGAAAAGTCCTAGCCTCTTTAATCTCTCCTCATATGGGACCCGTTCCAAACCCCTAATCATTTTAGTTGCCCTTCTCTGAACCTTTTCTAGTGCCAGTATATCTTTTTTGAGATGAGGAGACCACATCTGTACGCAGTATTCAAGATGTGGGCATACCATCGATTTATATAAGGGCAATAATATATTCTCCTTCTTATTCTCTATCCCCTTTTTAATGATTCCTAACATCCTGTTTGCTTTTTTGACCGCCTCTGCACACTGCGTGGACATCTTCAGAGAACTATCCACTATGACTCCAAGATCTTTTTCCTGATTTGTTGTAGCTAAATTAGCCCCCATCATATTGTATGTATAGTTGGGGTTATTTTTTCCAATGTGCATTACTTTACATTTATCCACATTAAATTTCATTTGCCATTTTGTTGCCCAATCACTTAGTTTTGTGAGATCTTTTTGAAGTTCTTCACAGTCTGCTTTGGTCTTAACTATCTTGAGCAGTTTAGTATCATCTGCAAACTTTACCACCTCACTTTTTACCCCTTTCTCCAGATCATTTATGAATAAGTTGAATAGGATTGGTCCTAGGACTGACCCTTGGAGAACACCACTAGTTACCCCTCTCCATTCTGAGAATTTACCATTAATTCCTACCCTTTGTTCCCTGTCTTTTAACCAGTTTGGTCCTTCATATATGGTTCTGCCATAAGCCTGGATTTATTCTAGTAAGGATATATTTAGCCATTCCAAACCTTGATTAAGTATTTCTGATCATCACTAGTTGTCCCTATGGTCCAGATCTTCAAAGGTATTTAGGCACCTATCTTCCTGGGGCCTAAATTCTCAGATGCTCGAGATTAGTTACTTAACTTTTATCAGCATGAAGCAAGATAAATCTATCTTGTATTTGACATCTATGGCCTGGTCTTCAGTTTGTTGAAATCCATGGGACATTTGCTATTGCATATTGACCTTAAAGGGATTAAGATTGGTTCCTGTGCGTAATTTGCTGTATAGGTCAGTATTCTGGCTTTTACTCAAAGATATGTCATTTTTCACAAATGCACTATGATTTATGTGTAAGTGTCATAATTATAAAGGGAAGGGTAACAGCTCTCCTGTGTACCGTACTAAAATCCCTCCTGGTCAGAGACTCCAAAATCCTTTTACCTGTAAAGGGTTAAGAAGCTCGGGTAACCTGGCTGACACCTGACCCCAAGGACCAATAAGGGGACAAGATACTTTCAAATCTTGGGGGGGGGGAAAGGCTTTTGTGTGCTCTTTGTTTTAAGGTGTGGTTCGCTCTTGGGACTGAGAGGGACCAGACATCAACCCAGGTTCTCCCCATCTTTCTAAACAAGTCTCTCATTTCAAAATTCTAAGTAAAAGCCAGGCAAGGCATCCTAGATTTACTTTGTTTTCTCAACTTGTAAATGTACCTTTTACTAGAGTGTTTATCTTTGTTTGCTATACTTTGAACCTAAGACAGAGGGGGGGGGGTCCTCTGAGCTCTTTAAGTTTGATTACCCTGCAAAGTTATTTTCCATACTGATTTTACAGAGATGATTTTTACCTTTTTCTTTAATTAAAAGCCTTCTTTTTAAGAACCTGATCAATTTCTCCTTGTTTAAGATCCAAGGAGTTTGGATCTGTATTCACCAGGGAATTGGTGAGAGGTTTTCTAAAAGCTTCCCAGGGTAGGGAATGGTGGCAGCGGACCAGAATTAAGCTGGTAGTTAAGCTTAGGGTATGTCTACACTACAGGATTAATCCGAATTTATATAATTCGAATTTAGGAAACCGATTTTATAAATTCGAATGTATTCGGCCACACTAGGCTCCATTAATTCGGTGGTGTGCGTCCAAGCTACCGTAGTAGCATCGATTTCCAGAGCGTTGCATTGTGGGTAGCTTTTCCATAGCTATCCCATAGTTCCCGCAGTCTCCACCCCCCTTGGAATTCTGGGTTGAGACCCCAGTGCATGATGGGGCAAAAAACATTGTCGCAGGTAGTTCTGGGTACAGCCTCCCCCTCTCTCCCTGAAAGCAACGGCAGACAACCATTTCGCGCCTTTTTTCCTGAGTGAACTCTGCAGACTCCATTCCGCAGCAAGCATGGATCCCGTTGTGCTCCAGAACGCAGTCTTGAACATTGTAAACACCTCGCGCGTTCTCGTGGAGTTTATGCTTACCCAGGACCAGAAAAAAGAGGCGAGGAGGAGGAGGCGGCGATTGCAGCGCAGCGACCAGCGTGATGAGGACATGGACACGGACACAGAATTCTCTGAGACCGCGGGCCCCGGTGCTTTGGAGATTATGATGTTAATGGGCCAGGTTATAGGCTTGGAACGCCGATTCTGGGCCCGGGAAACAAGCACAGACTGGTGGGACCGCATAGTGTTGCAGGTGTGGGACGATTCCCAGTGGCTGAGAAACTTTCGCATGCGTAAGGGCACTTTCATGGAACTTTGTGACTTGCTTTCCCCTGCCCTGAAGCGCCAGAATACCAAGATGAGAGCAGCCCTCACAGTTGAGAAGCGAGTGGCGATAGCCCTGTGGAAGCTTGCAACGCCAGACAGCTACCGGTCAGTCGGGAATCAATTTGGAGTGGGCAAATCTACTGTGGGGGCTGCTGTGATGCAAGTAGCCAAAGCAATCACGGAGGTGCTGCTACGAAAGGTAGTGACTCTGGGAAATGTGCAGGTCATAGTGGATGGCTTTGCTGCAATGGGATTCCCTAACTGTGGTGGGGCGATAGATGGAACCCATATTCCTATCTTGGCACCGGAGCACCAGGGTACCCAGTACATAAACCGCAAGGGGTACTTCTCAATGGTGCTGCAAGCACTTGTGGATCACAAGGGACGTTTCACCAACATCCATGTGGGCTGGCCGGGAAGGGTTCATGACGCTCACGTCTTCAGGAACACCAATCTGTTTAAATGGCTGCAGCAAGGGACTTACTTTCCGGACCAGAAAATAACCGTGGGGGATGTTGAAATGCCAATTGTTATTCTTGGGGACCCAGCCTACCCCTTAATGCCATGGCTCATGAAGCCATACACAGGCAGCCTGGACAGGAGTCAGGAGTTGTTCAACTACAGGCTGAGCAAGTGCAGAATGGTGGTAGAATGTGCATTTGGCCGTTTAAAAGGTCGCTGGCGATCCTTACTGACTCGCTCAGACCTCAGCCAAACCAATATCCCCATTGTTATTACTGCTTGCTGTGTGCTTCACAATCTCTGTGAGAGCAAGGGGGAGACCTTTATGGCAGGGTGGGAGGCTGAGGCAAATCACCTGGCTGCTGATTACTCGCAGCCAGACACCAGGGCGATTAGAAGAGCACACGATGAAGCGCTGCGCATTAGGGAAGCTTTGAAAACCAGTTTCATGACTGGCCAGGCTACAGTGTGAAATTTATGTTTGTTTATCCTTCCTGAAAACCCGCCCCCTTTATTGACTCATTCTCTGTAAGGAACCCACCCTCCCCCTTCCCCCAGCTTGCTTTCAAAGGAAATAAAGTCACCATTGTTTAAAATTCATTTATTCTTTATTAATTGATTATAAAAAGAGGGAGAGAACCTGAGTGGGGTTTGGGAGGAGGATCAGCGGGAAGGAAAAGCCCAGTAAAAAAAGGTTAAAAATATGGCAGCCTTTTGCTTGGGCTGTCCACTGGGGTGGAATGGGAGGGTGTACGGAGCCTCCCCCCCCGTGTTCTTAAACGTCTGGGTGAGGAGGCTATGGAACATGGTGAGGAGGTAGGGGGGTTATACAGGGGCTGTAGCGGCACAGAACCTGAGTGGGGTTTGGGAGGAGGATCAGCGGGAAAGAAAAGCCCAGTTAAAAAAAGGTTAAAAATATGGCAGCCTTTTGCTTGGGCTGTCCACTGGGGTGGAATGGGAGGGTGTACGGAGCCTCCCCCCCCCCCGTGTTCTTAAACGTCTGGGTGAGGAGGCTATGGAACATGGTGAGGAGGTAGGGGGGTTATACAGGGGCTGTAGCGGCACAGAACCTGAGAGGGGTTTGGGAGGAGGATCAGCGGGAAAGAAAAGCCCAGTAAAAAAAGGTTAAAAATATGGCAGCCTTTTGCTTGGGCTGTCCACTGGGGTGGAATGGGAGGGTGTACGGAGCCTCCCCCCCGTGTTCTTAAATGTCTGGGTGAGGAGGCTATGGAACATGGTGAGGAGGTAGGGGGGTTATACAGGGGCTGTAGCGGCACTCTGTTCTCCAGCAGCCGTTCCTGAAGCTCCACCAGACGCCGGAGCATGTCTGTTTGCTCACGCAGCAGCCCCAGCGTTGCTTCCCGACTCCTCTGATCTTCCTGACGCCACCTCTCATCTCGAGCGTCTCTCCTCTCCTCACGTTGGTCCCTCATGTCCTCACGTTGGTCCCTCATGTCCTCACGTTGGTCCCTCCTGTCCTCACGGTCACTGGCTTCTTTCCTATACTTGCAAACCGTCTCCTTCCACTCATTCAGATGAGCTCTTTCACTCCTGGTGGATTGCATGATTTCGGCAAACATCTCTTCTCTCGTCTTTTTTTTACGACGCCTTATCTGGGATAGCCTTCGGGAAGGAGTAGGGAGGCTTGAAACATTTGCACCTGCTGGAGGGAGTGAAAAAAGGAGAGAATTTTTTTAAAAGATACATTTTTCAGAACAATGCTTATACTCTTTCACGGTGTATACTGTTCACATTACATAGCACATGTGATTTCTGTGCAAGGTCGCATTTTGCCTCTTAATATTGAGTGCCTGTGGCTTTGCTGCTAGAGATCACAGACGCAGGTCCGGGCAACAGAATTCACCTTGCATGCTGCCATGGTAAGCCACTGTCTTTAGGCTTCTGCGCCCTGCTTTCCCACATACCAAGCAAAGCCCGTTGTGCTGCAGTTTTCCTGTTAGCTTGTTTTCTGCTGCTGAAGGTTAACACCCCCCCACCATCCAATTCTCTGGGATGAGTGCTTTCTCCCTCCCCCCACCGCGTGGCTGGTATCAGGGAAGATCCCTGCAGGAACCAAACTAACACCCCCCCACCCACCCGCCATGAATTCTCTGGGATGAGTGCTTTCTCCCTCCCCCCACCGCGTGGCTGGTATCAGGGAAGATCCCTGCAGGAACCAAACTAACACCCCCCCCCACACCCGCCATGAATTCTCTGGGATGAGTGCTTTCTCCCTCCCCCCACCGCGTGGCTGGTATCAGGGAAGATCCCTGCAGGAACCAAACTAACACACACACCCGCCCCCCGCCATGAATTCTCTGGGATGAGTGCTTTGTCCCTCCCCCCACCGCGTGGCTGGTATCAGGGAAGATCCCTGCAGGAACCAAACTAACACCCCCCCCCACCCGCCATGAATTCTCTGGGATGAGTGCTTTCTCCCTCCCCCCACCGCGTGGCTGGTATCAGGGAAGATCCCTGCTAGCAAAATGCGAAAAGCTCTGGGCCAATCCTCCCCCCCCCCCTTTGCACTTGGCTAAATGCAGGGAAGGATTTCTTTTCAGCCACAGGCAAACAGCCCAGTAGGAACGGCCACCTCTGTCCCCTTAATTAAATTCTCTTATTTCAACCAGGTTACCCTAAGCGATATCACTCTCCTGAGGATTACACAGCAAGATAAAGAACGGATGTTGCTTGAATGCCAGCAAACACCGGGACCATACGCTGCCAGGCTCTGTCAGGCAATGATACCAGATTACTTGCTACTAGCATGGCGTGGTCAAGTGTCCTACCATGGAGGACGGAATAAGGCTGCACTGCCCAGAAACCTTGTGGCAAGGCTTTTGGAGTACCTCCAGGAGAGCTTCATGGAGATGTCCCTGGAGGATTTCCGCTCCATCCCCAGACATGTTAACAGACTTTTCCAGTAGCTGTACTGGCTGCGAATGCATCCCAAGTGCTCAGGGCAAATTAATCATTAAAAATGCTTGCTTTTAAAACATGTTTTATATTTTAAAAGGTAAACTCACCTGAGGTCCCTTCCATGGGGTCATGGTCTTGGGTGCTGGCTTGGGAGGCTTGGGAGGGTACTTCAGTCAGGGTGAGAAACAGATCCTGGCTGTTGGGGAGAACGGAGAGCTGGGTGCTCTCTGCCAGCTCGTCCTCCTCCTCCTCCTCTTCCCCTTCCACAGAATCATCAGGTGTACCTGATGAGATTATCCCCATCTCGGAATCCACAGTCAGAGGTGGGGTAGTGGTGGCGGCCCCCCCTAGAAATGCATTTAGCTCAGCGTAGAAGCGGCATGTCCGCGGCTCTGACCCGGAGCGACCGTTTGCCTCCTTTGCTTTTTGATAGGCTTGTCTGAGCTCCTTGACTTTCACGCGGCACTGATCTGAGTCCCTATTGTGGCCTCTCTCCATCATGCCCTTGGAAATTTTTTCAAAAGTTTTGGCATTTCGTCTTTTCGAACGCAGTTCTGCTAGCACTGAATCCTCTCCCCATATAGAGATCAAATCCAGTACCTCCTGTACGGTCCATGCTGGTGCTCTTTTTCGATTATCAGCCTGCATGGTTACCTGTGCTGATGAGCTCTCTGTGGTCACCTGTGCTCTCCACGCTGTGCAAACAGGAAATGAAATTCAAATGTTCCCGGGGCTTTTCCTGTCCACCTGGCCAGTGCATGCGAGTTCAGATTGCTGGCCAGAGCGGTCACAATGGTGCACTGTGGGATAGCTCCTGGAGGCCAATAACATCGAATTGCGGCCACACTAACCTTAATTCGGATTAACAATACCGATTTTGACGCTACTCCTCTCGTCGAGGAGGAGTACAGAAATCGAATTAAAGGGCCCTTTAATTCGAATTAAATGGCTTCGTTGTGTGGACGGGTCAAGCGTTAATTCGAATTAAGGCAGCTAAATCCGAATTAAAGTCGTAGTGTAGACCAGGCCTTAGAAGTCCTCATGCAGGCCCCTACATTTGTACCCTAAAGTTCAAAGTGGGGATACAGCCTTGACATGGTGGCACAGCGGTGAGATCGTTTTAAACCCAAAAGCCAGTAAGAGATTTTTTTTTTCCTTCTAGCTGCTTGGAAAGCAGAGCTGAAGGTAGATGCATATCTTATCTCTCCTTGCCTGAAGGCAGAGGTGTTAAGTTTTTTTAACAAGGTCCTTTGTTAAGAGAAGTGTTCAAAGTAAGAAAACTTTGACTGGTAAAAGGAATTTACAAGCTGAATTGTTTTTTTTCTTTTTACATCCTCGTGAGTAGCTAGTTAGAAAGTCTCTGTTAACTCAGCAACAGCCAGAGCTAAGTACATCCCAGTTTCAGTCAACTGCAGAGGGGTGTGACCCAGCACAAGAAAACAGGAAAAAGACTACCAAAGAAGTAGCTAACAAAATAGAACTGGCCAAACTAGAAGCAGAAGAAAATGAAAGAAAACATCAGAGACTGCTTCAAATTAAAAAACTTGAAACGGAGGCCCATGAAAGAGAAGAAAAAGCCAAAGAGGAGGCCCACAAGAGAGAGATGGAGCTGGAAAAAGCCAAAGAGGAGGCCCATGAAAGAGAAGAGAAAGCCAAAGAGGAGGCCCATGAAAGAGAAGAGAAAGCCAAAGAGGAGGCCCACGAGAGAGATGGAGCTGGAAAAAGCCAAAGAGGAGGCAAGAGAAAAAGAAAGGAAGCATGAACTGGAAGCAGCAAGGGCTAAGCAGGATGCATCAGACCATCCTAGCAACTCCTCTCCAGGTACCACTTCCCATCCCAGAAAATTCCCCACCTACAAGGCAGGCGATGATACTGAGGCCTTCTTAGAAAATTTTGAAAGGGCCTGCCTTGGATACAGCATCGCTGCAGACCAGTACATGGTAGAGCTGAGGCCGCAGCTCAGTGGACCCTTAGTAGAGGTGGCGGCTGAAATGCCTAAGGAACACATGAACAGTTATGAACTTTTTAAAAACAAGGCCAGACTCAGAATGGGGCTAACACCCGAGCATGCCCGTCGGCGGTTCAGAGCCCTAAGGTGAAAACCAGATGTGTCATTTACCCGGCATGCCTACCACATTGACAAAAATTGTGATACCTGGGTATCAGGAGCAAATGTTAAATCTCTGGAAGATCTGCTTTCCCTAGTAAAAATGGAGCAGTTTTTAGAGGGTGTTCCTGAGGAAATAGAAAGGTACATCCTAGATAGGAAGCCCAAAACTGTAACCGAGGCGGGGGAGATTGGAGCCAAATGGGTGGAGGTGACAGAAAAGAAAAAAGCTAGTAGCAGTTGGAGCGAATATCAGAAGGGGCAAGCCGAAACAAAACCTTATCACCGGGGACAACCCAAGGCCCCACCCACATCCCAAGGGAAACCCCAGACGCCTTCTCACCCCACCACACCAGTCTCCACCAACCAACATCGCCCCGGTGATACCTTAGCAGGGCGATGTTTTAAATGTAATGAACTGGGGCATATAAAGGCTCACTGCCCCAAGAACCCCAACCGATTACAGTTCATTACACCCCAATCACACCAAAGATCCCCAGACCCAGATGCCTCTCTCATACCCTCGGAGCGAAGGGAAACCTTGAGAGTGGGCGGAAAGACGGTTATCGCTTGGAGGGACACTGGGGCACAAGTGTCAACTATCTACCAATCCCTAGTGGACCCCAAACTCATCAACCCGGAGGCTACAGTGACAATTCAACCCTTTGTGTCACAGTCTGTAACCTTGCCTACAGCCAAGTTGCATGTCCAGTACAAGGGCTGGTCAGGAATGTGGACTTTTGCAGTCTATGACAATTATCCCATCCCCATGCTGCTGGGGGAAGACTTGGCCAATCATGTGAAGCTAGCCAAGAGGGTGGGAATAGTCACCCGCAGCCAGGCTAAACAAGCTTCCACCCCCATCCCTGTTCCTGAGCCGTCCACCAGGGCCCCGTCTGTGTTACCAGAGACCCAAACAAAGGTGGTGGAACCGGATCCCCTGCCAATGACTGCAACAGCCGTAGTGGATCCAATCCCAGAGACCCAGCCAAAGCCAGTCCCAGAACCGGAACTGGCAATGCAACCAGCACCAGAACCATTGCCAGCACTGAGTCCAGCGCTTGCAAGCCCGTCTACAACTCCAATGCCAGAGGGCACCAGCGAGTCTGAACTGGTGGAAGCAGCAGATAACCCTACCCAAGAGGCTCAGCCAGAGCCTGAAATACCACATAGTGCACCAGCGGACAGCGGTTCACAGTCAATGGAAACAGCCCCAGCACCTGCATCGCTTCCAGAGGGACCAAGCCCCAGTCCACAGTCCAAGGAGGAACTGATGTCTCCAGCATCAAGGGAACAGTTCCAGGCCGAGCAGGAAGCAGATGACAGCCTTCAGAAAGCTTGGGCGGCGGCACGGAGCACCCCACCACCTCTCAGCTCTTCTAACCGATCCCGGTTTGTTGTAGAAAAAGGACTTTTATACAAGGAGACTCTTTCTGGTGGGCAGCAGGAAGACTGGCATCCTCAAAGACAGTTGGTAGTTCCCACTAAGTATCGGGTAAAGCTCTTGAGCTTAGCCCATGATCATCCCAGTGTCCATTCTGGGGTGAACAGAACCAAAGACCGGTTGGGGAAGTCCTTCCACTGGGAGGGAATGGGCAAGGACGTTGCTAATTATGTCCGGTCTTGTGAGGTGTGCCAACGAGTGGGAAAGCCCCAAGACCAGGTTAAAGCCCCTCTCCAGCCACTACCCATAATTGAGGTCCCATTTCAGCGAGTAGCTGTGGATATTCTGGGTCCTTTCCCAAAGAAGACACCCAGAGGAAAGCAGTACGTACTGACTTTCATGGATTTTGCTACCCGATGGCCGGAAGCTGTACCCTTAAGCAACACCAGGGCTAACAGTGTGTGCCAGGCATTAGCAGACATTTTTGCCAGGGTAGGGTGGCCCTCCGACATACTTACAGATTCGGGAACTAATTTCCTGGCAGGGAACATGAAAAACCTGTGGGAAGCTCATGGGGTGAATCACTTGGTTGCCACCCCTCATCACCATCAAACCAATGGTCTGGTGGAGAGGTTTAATGGAACTTTGGGGGCCATGATACGTAAATTCGTAAATGAACACTCCAATGATTGGGACCTAGTGTTGCAGCAGTTGCTTTTTGCCTACAGGGCTGTACCACATCCCAGTTTAGGGTTTTCACCATTTGAACTTGTGTATGGCCGCGAGGTTAAGGGGCCATTACAGTTGGTGAAGCAACAATGGGAGGGGTTTACGCCTTCTCCAGGAACTAACATTCTAGACTTTGTAAGCAACCTACAAAGCACCCTCCGACACTCTTTAGCCCTTGCTAAAGAAAACCTAAAGGAGGCTCAGGAAGAGCAAAAGGCCTGGTATGATAAACATTCCAGAGAACGGTCCTTCAAAGTAGGAGACCAAGTCATGGTCTTAAAGGCGCTCCAGGCCCATAAAATGGAAGCGTCGTGGGAAGGACCATTCACGGTCCAGGAGCGCCTAGGAGCTGTTAACTATCTCATAGCCTCCCCCACCTCCAACATAAAGCCTAAGGTATACCATGTTAATTCTCTTAAGCCCTTTTATTCCAGAGAACTAAACGTTTGCCAGTTTACAGCCCAGGAAACAGATGACGCGGAGTGGCCTGCAGGTGTCTACTACGAAGGAAAAAGGAATGGTGGCGTGGAAGAGGTGAACCTCTCCACGACCCTGGGACGTCTGCAGCGACAGCAGATCAAGGAGCTGTGCACAAGCTTTGCACCGATTTTCTCAGCCACTCCAGGACGGACCGAACGGGCATACCACTCCATTGACACAGGTAATGCTCACCCAATTAGAACCCCACCCTACCGGGAGTCACCTCATGCCCAAGCTGCTATACAAAGGGAGATCCAGGACATGCTACAGATGGGTATAATCCGCCCCTCTACCAGTGCATGGGCATCTCCAGTGGTTCTAGTTCCCAAACCAGATGGGGAAATACGCTTTTGCGTGGACTACCGTAAGCTAAATGCTGTAACTCGTCCTGACAACTATCCAATGCCACGCACAGATGAGCTATTGGAAAAATTGGGACATGCCCAATTCATCTCTACTTTAGACTTAACCAAAGGGTACTGGCAAGTACCACTAGATGAACCCGCTAAGGAAAGGTCCGCCTTCGTCACCCAGGCAGGGGTGTATGAATTCAATGTACTCCCTTTCGGGTTGCGAAATGCACCCGCCACCTTCCAAAGACTTGTAGATGGTCTCTTAGCGGGATTGGGAGAATCTGCAGTTGCCTACCTCGATGATGTGGCCATTTTTTCTGATTCATGGACAGAACACCTGGAGCACCTGGAAAAAGTCTTCGAGCGCATCCGGCAGGCAGGACTAACTGTTAAGGCTAAAAAGTGTCAAATAGGCCAAAACAGAGTGACATACCTGGGGCACCAGGTGGGTCAAGGAACTATAAATCCCCTACAGGCCAAAGTGGATGCTATCCAAAAGTGGCCGGTTCCAAAGTCAAAGAAACAGGTCCAATCCTTCTTAGGCTTGGCCGGATATTATAGGCGATTTGTACCACACTGCAGCCAAATCGCCGCCCCGCTGACAGACCTAACCAGAAAGAAACCGCCAAATGCAGTTCAGTGGACTGATAAGTGTCAAAAGGCCTTTAACCAGCTTAAGGCAACACTCATGTCTGACCCTGTGCTAAGGGCCCCAAACTTTGACAAACCGTTCCTAGTAACCACAGATGCGTCCGAGCGGGGCGTAGGAGCAGTTTTAATGCAGGAAGGACCAGATCAAGAATTCCATCCTGTCGTGTTTCTCAGCAAAAAACTGTCTGAGAGGGAAAGCCACTGGTCAATCAGCGAAAAGGAATGCTACGCCATTGTGTACACGCTGGAAAAGCTACGCCCATATGTTTGGGGATGGCGTTTCCAACTACAAACAGACCATGCTGCGCTACAGTGGCTTCATACCGCCAAGGGAAATAACAAAAAACTTCTTCGGTGGAGTTTAGCTCTCCAAGATTTTGATTTTGAAATACAACACATTTCGGGAGCTTCTAACAAAGTGGCTGATGCACTCTCCCGGGAAAGTTTCCCAGAGTTAACTGGTTAACAATTGTTCTTGTAATAAAACATATTGTTAGTTTTTATATAATCAGTAGTATGTCTAAAGGTACATGTGTCTTGTTAACTCTGTTTTCTCCTAGAACTCCAGGAAGAAATCACAGCCAGTGTGGAACCGAACGTCCAACACTATCTGTGATTTGGGGGGCGTGTCATAACTATAAAGGGAAGGGTAACAGCTCTCCTGTGTACCGTACTAAAATCCCTCCTGGTCAGAGACTCCAAAATCCTTTTACCTGTAAAGGGTTAAGAAGCTCGGGTAACCTGGCTGACACCTGACCCCAAGGACCAATAAGGGGACAAGATACTTTCAAATCTCGGGGGGGGGGGGGGGAAAGGCTTTTGTGTGCTCTTTGTTTTAAGGTGTGGTTCGCTCTTGGGACTGAGAGGGACCAGACATCAACCCAGGTTCTCCCCATCTTTCTAAACAAGTCTCTCTTATTTCAAAATTCTAAGTAAAAGCCAGGCAAGGCGTCCTAGATTTACTTTGTTTTCTCAACTTGTAAATGTACCTTTTACTAGAGTGTTTATCTTTGTTTGCTATACTTTGAACCTAAGACAGAGGGGGGGGGTCCTCTGAGCTCTTTAAGTTTGATTACCCTGTAAAGTTATTTTCCATACTGATTTTACAGAGATGATTTTTACCTTTTTCTTTAATTAAAAGCCTTCTTTTTAAGAACCTGATCAATTTCTCCTTGTTTAAGATCCAAGGAGTTTGGATCTGTATTCACCAGGGAATTGGTGAGAGGTTTTCTAAAAGCTTCCCAGGGTAGGGAATGGTGGCAGCGGACTAGAACTAAGCTGGTAGTTAAGCTTAGAAGTCCTCATGCAGGCCCCTACATTTGTACCCTAAAGTTCAAAGTGGGGATACAGCCTTGACAGTAAGTCTCTCAGAAAATGGTAACATGGCCATTTGGGTACATGTATTTTTCTGAATCAGGCTTTAAAGGTCACCTAGAGGAAGAAAAAAAAATAGGCTTGTCTGCTTTTTTCCTTTACCATGTATAGATGCATGAGGGTTTGGGTTTTTTTTAAAGGCTTTATAATGTTTTTGAGGCATGTTTTTTATTTGGTTTGGAAGTTTTTTGTTTGTTTGTTTCATTTGTTTACATTATAGTTTCATGGCCTGTTTAATTTGGAAGGTTCTATGATGACTAGAGAGCTAGTGATATGATTCCATCACAAGCAGTTGAGGTTGGATGAGATTTTTTATATTACAACTTGCGCTGATTTAACTAAAGCTGTCTTTTTAAACTGATTTCATTAAACTGCTGCAACTCTCAGTGTGAACATGCTGATTTAAACTTGGCTTATATCATTTTTCTTAAGTAAATTCCATATCGACTTAAACAAAGTCACTATAAAACAGGTACAAATCAGTTTAAGGGTATCCATGCAGGATTTGCAGCAGTTGAACTAAATCAATTTAAAACTTGATTTGAGTTTAAACCAGTGCGACTTGTAACATGGGCAAGGCCTTAGCCAGACTGTTTAAAATGGTTTGGTTTTAGTTAACACCTCTAAGTTACAATGAACATTTTGGAGACAAGATATCTTTATCAAGGATTAAACACACTTCCACTGTCCTTTGAATTAAAATATGAGAGCTACCAATATAAATCATCTGAGACATCCAGTAAATCCTCCAGCAAAACCAGAGAAAACCAGATTTGACCTTTCTAGTGTTCCTAAAGTAAAGAAACAAATGGGGGAATAAAGCCCAAAAGTGCACCAGTCCAGTTCTTAAATATCCTTTGCTGGTCTCCTTAAACTTTTATTGTAAACTATATTATGCCATGCTAAGAAACAAAGAAGGCTCCTCACATGTAGGGAACAGTAATCTGTGTACGGTTCTCTCACCTTAGTCCACTGGATGCTCTAATAGGGAGAGAGGGCTGTTGGACTAACTTTGCCTTTTCATAGAATAACCAAAAAGTTTAGGTTTCAGAGTAGCAGCCGTGTTAGTCTGTATCTGCAAAAAGAACAGGAGTACAGTGAAACCCCGCTATAACGTGATGATTGGGGTAAAAAAAATTCGATTGTGATAAATGCGGGGTCGCGGTATAGCGGGGTGTCAAGGCTGTATCCCCACTTTGAACTTTAGGGTACAAGTGTGGGGGCCTGCATGAGGACTTCTAAGCTTAACTACCAGCTTAGATCTGGTCCGCTGCCACCATTCCCACAAGCTAATTCCCTTCCCTGGGAAGCTTTGAGAAACCTTTCACCAATTCCCTGGTGAATATAGATCCAAACCCCTTGGATCTTAAAACAAGGAGAAATTGACCCTTCCCCCCTCCTTCCTTTCACCAACTCCTGGTGAATACAGATCCAAACCCCTTGGATCTTAAAACAAGGAGAAATTGATCCTTCCCCCCTCCTTCCTTTCACCAACTTCTGGTGAATACAGATCCAACTTCCTTGGATCTAAAAACAAGGAGAAATTGACCCTTCCCCCCTCCTTCCTTTCACCAACTTCTGGTGAATACAGATCCAACTTCCTTGGATCTAAAAACAAGGAAAAATCAATCAGGTTCTTAAAAAGAAGGCTTTTAATTAAAGAAAAAGATAAAAATCATCTCTGTAAAATCAGTATGGAAAATAACTTTACAGGGTAATCAAACTTAAAGAGCTCAGAGGACCCCCCTCTAGTCTTAGGTTCAAAGTACAGCAAACAAAGATAAACACTCTAGTAAAAGGTACATTTACAAGTTGAGAAAACAAAGTAATACTAAGACGCCTTGCCTGGCTTTTTACTTACAAGTTTGAAATATGAGAGACTTGTTTAGAAAGATGAGGAGAACCTGGATTGATGTCTGGTCCCTCTCAGTCCCAAGAACGAACCCTTAAACAAAGAGCACAAACAAAAGCCTTTCCCCCTCCCAAGATTTGAAAGTATCTTGTCCCCTTATTGGTCCTTCGGGTCAGGTGTCAGCCAGGTTACCCGAGCTTCTTAACTCTTTACAGGTAAAAGGATTTTGGAGTCTCTGGCCAGGAGGGATTTTATAGTACTGTACACAGGAGAGCTGTTACCCTTCCCTTTATAGTTATGACACGGGGTTACAAAAACTTTATCATTTAAAGCTGGTCAGTTTCAAGCCGGTCAATTTCTCTTGGGCAGAGAGTGGGGGAGATGTGCAAGGGGCAGAGGAAGAGTGAGGAGCAGCTGGGGAGGAGAATGGTTCTTCCTGCCAAAAGGAGAAGCAGGGGTAAGGGGGAAGAGGCAGTGGGGAAGGCACGTTCCTTTTTTGTGCTTCGGTGGCGCTCTGGCCAGTGTTTTGTGTTTTGTGTTTTGTTTTGTTTTTTGCGCACTTGGGGCGGCGGGAGCCACCTTATGATCGCGCTATATCTGAATTCGCATTATCGCGGGGCGCATTACGGCGGGGTTTCCCTGTACTTGTGGTGTAGCCCACGAAAGCTTATGCTCAAATAAATTTGTTAGTCTCTAAGGTGCCACAAGTACTCCTGTTCTTTTTGCAAAAAGTTTAGCTCTTAAAACCTGTGGATCCCAAGGGACCAATCCTTGGAGGATCTGTGTCTCCACATTCTCTCCTAACTACAACCTGTTCTTACCATTGTCTCAGCCACACTGTTCCTTCAGGAGCACATCTCTCCATGAGGACAACATTTGAGTGCTTCTCACTGAAATATCTGAACTACTTGGATGAGGCAAACTTTATCTTTCAAACGAAGAGCCTGAATCTCCTCTCATTTCCACCAATGTAAATCAGAAATTACTCCAACAATGTCAATGGAGTTACACTAGTATAAAACCGGGAAGTGAAGTCGGGTCCAAAGACTCCAACAAATTTTGGGTAGAATGCAGATGGTGAAATTGATGCTGATGCTACACCTATATGTCTTCTGCTAAAAAGCCTCAATTATAAAGCAGCTTTCAATCCTCTTCCTCATCTGGGAATCCTTTTCCTTCTCCTGCTGTGGGGTCTGATAACATTATCCAAAAGTTTGTTTGCCATTGCAGTTTCCCACAAGATGAAATGTTTCTTCTCATGCTCCAGATTTGTTTTGTTTTGTGATCAAAATATGTACAGTAGATCATGGTAACTAGTACCTTTTGGATACCTAGATACATAGATAAAATGTCGATCTATTACTCTGTTTTTCTCATCAACAAATCATGTTCATTCCAATAGTCAGTTTCATTATGATTAACAGTACCCTGAGGCAACCTCACAAAATCAGGAGACTGAGAAAGTATATTCAGCTCCACAGTCCTGGCAATAATGACAGCATTTCATCATTATGAAGCATAGGCTTGCTGGGGGGAATCTAGGCACAGGTAAACTTGATTTGCTGTGGAGGATTTAGTGAAAAATCGTGGTTTTCAGGGGTTAATACCTCCATCAGCTCAGAACATCAGTTGCCCAGGGAAGAATATTAAAGAGGTCATGGCCTGAAATGGTGGTCCCTTCCATGCCTGTCAGATCTATTCTGCAGCTCAGTCAGAGAGAAGAAGTTGGATAATAATTGGCCTCTTCCTCTCCTAGTATTAATGGGAGGTAAAAGCCAATGGCTATAATAAGCAGATCATTCCTAAGATCAGGAAGGGAAGACTTATCCTCCAGAGGAAAGCTGGAAATGGAGAATCCAAACAACCTGAAGATGGACCTACAGAAAAAAATACAGATAGTTTTCTCTGTTCCTGTCACACAACTATATGAAGTTTTGAGGTTTAAGCAATAAATCAACAAACTTGGAGGGTTGGGTGTGAAACATCAGCATGGGTAAAGTTTTGAGATGGTCATTTTAGAGGTCAATTTATGGACATCTTTGGCAGGTTGACTTTTTACAAAATTGAGCTGGCACTGTGGCCCTAGAATCAGGATCTGAAATCTTCTGGAGCAAATGGACACAGAAGATCATGGATATTTGCTCATGGTGTTTAAAAGCCGACTTCTACTCTGTTACACTACTGTAAATCGGGAGATAAATACATCACATTATACTGTAGATGTAATGTAATATACATGTGCATGTATGCGAGCTGAAGGGTTGTTTTGGATAGATAGGAGACAACAATGTCACACTTAGATTAAACGAATAGAAGTTGGTTTTGTGTAGTACTTTTCATACTCCTAGTAGCCCAAAGTGCTTCACAAAGACTTAGATAATCACAGCATAGTGTATATTTCAGGGTCACACCTTTTCTTTAGGGCTCAATCAAAAACCCATTGGAATCAATGGAAACTCCCATTGACTTGAATGGGCTTTGGATCAGACCCTCAGTGCACAATCCTGTTGCCTTTTATTGGAGGTTTAATTGCAGCAGTGTTTCCGAGTGCGTTCTTTTGCGTCATATTGGGGGGGGAGGGGGAGGGTCAGAGCTAGAACCTGATATCCAAACTGTAGGCTGAATCCTGTGTGGTGATGGATATCCCTTAGAGATGTTGAGCATCCTCAATCCCCATTGAAGTCAGTCAAGTCAACAGTTCTTAGGATCAAGCCCAGTACTAGTAATGGGGTGGACCAAAACTGTTCCCACAGTAAAATGTCCTATGATACAATGTCACACAATCAGATGACATGGAGACTTGTTTTTCAGTGGCAGTCATTCAAGAGAGAGGATTAATGTGGAAAGATAATAGAGCCAACATTTTCAATTTGCCAGTAGTTAGGTTCCATATTTTGGCCTGCTTTTCAGAAAGTTCATTCAAGTCTCTACGAGCCGGAGGAGCTCAGCACCTCTGAAGATCAGACTGGTTTTATTTAGGTGCCTGAATATAGATGTAGAAGTCTAACTTCAGTCTCTCAGGTTTGAAAATGTTGGCCTAAATGTGTGGCGAGCATATAAATGTGTGATGCACTCTTGTGTTATGGAAACCCAAAGGGTTAATGTTAACCAGTACAATGTCCTCTCTTAGGTCACTAAGGAGCACCCATGAAAGGTTTTCCCTTATCAGGAGTCTCCCTTATTCATGTCTGTTCAAACATTTACATTTTCAAGTATATCAAAAGATCCTTTGCTTCTGACAGTCTCTGTGCACTGCATGTGCCATGAGACAAGCAACTTTTGCCCTGGTAATTACTTATGTATGGTGATAACCATAGCAACATCCCAGGTAGATAATGTCATGCAAATTACTGCAGCTCCAGGGTGGAAGATGTTAATACAGCATGTACCTGCACCCTGGTCTTCAATATTTTGCAGAGACCCCCCCCCCATGAATACATGTTGTTTTTAAATTTGATTTCAACCCCCTCACTATGATCAAAAGGGAGAATAAGACCTCGTCCTAGTTTCTCATTGATATTCACATAGAGGGGGAGTAGGAAAGTCCTTCTGTGGTTCTGTCCTGAATAATTTTGTATGCATAGTGGAACTTCCATAGTGTGCATAGGGCATTAAAGTCCAGATACTTGGGTACATTTTGGAAGCACAAGTTCTGCATACGTAAAACTGAAGTGGGGGGAGAACCTGGGCAGAGTGTTAACCGCAGATGTTTTCACTGAGGTGTAAACCTCCCCAAATCATTTACAGAGATGATGGGAGAGTGGCTTTGTTTTTCAAAGCATCCTGCTGTGGCTGAAGACTTAGCAGAAACAATTAATTGTCACCAAAATAAAGAAAGCAGAGAGGAAGCTGCTAAAAGTTACTACTCCTTTTGAGTCACAAACAATCAGAGCACTAGCACATACACACTGAGAGCGATAAATCTATACAGATTCTAATCTGCCTATACACTAGTCCTTGTGTGACTTTAGTTATAACATTGTGAGATTATAATAGAAATAACTTCAGATATAACTAGTGGCTTTTGTTAAAGATGTAGAGACCAAAGCAGGAAAACTGATTAGGTAAAGGTTTTCTTTTTATGGTAAAGAATGTGATCCACTGATTAATTTCACCTTTCTAGTTAAATATTGGTAATGTGAGTATTATTCCTATGATCAGTGCCACAAGTACTGATTTGCCAAAGGCTGATCTGTCCCAGACCATTAAGTCATGATATTTTCATTAATGAGAGGGTAAGATTTTTAAGAGGACTTTCTGGTAACTTTCAGATTCAGAGTCTGCAGGGAGCTGAAAGAGATACATGTAGCTAGATTCCAATTTGCAAGGAAGATACGGTCAGAACAAATTGAACTATTTATTAGGCCAGCGTTGAATTGGCTCTATCATAAAAATGCGAACTCCAACTTGTGTTTCTTGTGGTAGAAAATGGAGACAAAATTAGTGAAATAATTGAACAACCTGATTTACCCCAAAGGTAGTAAAGTTGGAGAGTGTAAATTAAATGGGGTTAAAATATTCGTAATCTGTATCCTCAAGTGTATGGTACAGAGAGATTGTGCACTGTTAATTTACAGATTTGCCTGTAAAGGCCAGATTGGAAGGTTTAATCTTTTTCTTTCTTATTTGAAGAGGGACCTAGTACTTTGGTCACTGGGCCACGTACTGGTCTCAGTCATGCCAGCATAGATCTGGAGTAGCTCTATTAACTTCAGTGAAATCTGAGAGCAGAATTTAGCCCATTTACTGTTAATCAAGTCTGTTGTTAAACCTCCTAACAGTGCTCAGGGCTACAAAGGTCCCTGACTTGAACTAGAGATTTTGAACAAACATCTAATGGAATGTCTATTTAATAAAAATGGACTGCACCACAAAGAAACTTACAAACTCAGTGATATAATTTATTTGACAGAGACTGTTGAAAGTAATTGACAGCTGGAGTATTGTCTACTTTTATCGACCTTGCATATACCATACATTTATTTGCCATTTCTTTCTTTCTCTGTCTTCAGTCTTAAAATTCTTGCAGTGGTGCCTTGAGGGTGGTCTCCCACTAGACTCCAGATGACAATGAAGAGAATGGTGAACTCCTTCAGTTTCCAGGGACTAGATAACTTGGAATCAATGAAAGTGAAGAACCTTTTCAAAATGAAGTTTCTAATATTTGCACCCCTGAAACCCCATTAATTGGCCAATTTGTTCTGGTGATAATTATCCATCTCTGTGGGGTTTTTTTCCCCCCATTCTGAGGTTGACTTCTCTGGAGAAATACTGAACTCTTTCAGGAAGGGACAATATCTTTCAAAATAAACATAGCTAATTTTCAAGAGGTTGTGCGGTCTCAGTCTGATGGCAGGCCTCCAGCAGTTGCATAATGCCATGCTATTTCCCCCCAGCACCTCCCCTACTTTGGTATTTATAATATGGGCTTTTGTGTTGGAGAGAGATACTCTTAACACTTGAATTAAAAATGAAAGAGATGAGTGTAATATGGAAATGTCTGCCACAACTATTAAGAACTTCTGGGGAAGATTAATAACAACAACCACCCAATACTTAGCACTTCCATAATGACTTCCATCTAAGGATCACAAACCACTTCACACAAATGAATTGCTTAAGCATCACAGCACCTTTGTAAGGTGGTTAAGTATTATCCCCATTTTACAGATGAGAAAACTGTTGCACAAAGAAGGGACTTAGGGAAGATTACCCAGCAGGTTGGTGCCACGTGTGGAATTAAGATCCACAGTTTTATGACTCTCAGTCCCCTGCTCTAACCATTAAACAATGTTGTTTCCCTAACTATACTTCACAGCTTAAACCTTTGTATTTGTTTTTTGTTAAAAGTTATCAAGGGAAGAGTCTGCCAGTATGTGAAAGTGCTATGTTGATCAGATATACAAGTTAGCAAAGCACCTATGTCTTAACAGGAGGCTAAAAAATAAAAATTGGAACTATATGTCAAAATGATGCATGTTGAATAGAGAATGATTTTATGTGGATAATTTTTATTTACTTTCCCTCCTTCTCACAGTTTCCTGCCTCACGGGCTGCTCACTTTTGCTAGTTTATGACATGATGTTCCAGGAAACTTTGCATTATCACATGCAGCAACACACATGAAGAGAGAAATTGTTTTGTCATTAGTAATAATTGTAAAACCCATTCTATGACAAACCTGTTCTTGACCACAACCACTCCCTCTTGAAACTAGAAATGAAACACCCCCCCCCCACACACACACACACACACCCGCTCCCATCTATTGAATGCTTTAATCAAGGGTGACTTCACCATGCACAAAGGCCAAATATAAATGGGTTTTGTGTAGGAAACTACATCGGCACTGCGAGGAGGTGGCCTTTGGGCCCACAAAGACCATAGCTACAGGGAAAATTCAGCTTTCATTTGTAGCTCTGTTCGTTCACAAGATATCATTAGAATTGAAAACTGCTTGCTCAGGTTGAAAGTTTGTCACTGATTTATTTCCCCTGATTCCTTTCTCTCCCCTGCCTCAGTCCCTTTGCCCCCAGCACACCTAGAGTCATCCACAACTAGGAGTCTTTGTCCATGAAACCTATACTTATAGGTCTCAAGTTTTGGAAGGATCCCAAACCATTACACAGACATAGGAGGCCAAGCTACAAATGACTCTGCTAGGATCACCCCAAGCTCCCCTGCAGCTGGCTGATTACAGCTGAGGTGGCTCCCCAGCTGAATAACCCTATGTGTCTTCTGGCTGCAAAAAAAGGGGATTTCAATTATATAAACTCTAGTATGATCCTAGTGGACTAAACCCAGGACTGAGAGCAAGGGACCTCTGTTTTAATTTCAACTCTGTCATTCACTTAATTTTTCTTTCTTAGTTTCTGTCTGAGAACTCAAGGCTTGGCAGAGTTCATGCACTAGTAGTCTTTCCCTTTTGGAAACATGGACTTAGATACAAAAGTAAACTGTATGTGTATTATGTTAACGTTGAATTAAGATTAGATAATGTAGCTGCTTGTTGCCTTAATGGTTTAGTTTGGCAACCTTAAATCAGCATTAATGATGGGTTATTGTGTGTAGAAGTGGGGCCATAACCCCACTCTCCCTCTGCTCTGACCTGCAGAATGGGACCAAGCATGTGTGGCTCCAACTGAGGTCAGGGCCCTGTTGTGCTAGACCAGGGGTTCTCAAACTGGGGGTTGGGAACCCTCAGGGGGTCGCGAGGTTATTACATGGGGGGGGGTCGCGAGCTGTCAACCTCCACCCCAAACCCCACTTGCCTCCAGCATTTATAATGGTGTTAAATATATTCAAAAGTGTGTTTAATTTATTAGGGGTGTTGCTGGCCCCGAGGGCCCCGAGGGGGCAACAGGGTTCGTTGCCCGGTGTGCGCTGCACCAGTAGACACACCAGCGTGGAGAAGCAAACCAAATTTATTCGAGATCTCGAAAAGGCACTCAGGAGACCAGCATGTCTCAAATCAGAAGCACAGCAAATACAAGCAAGTTTCCCATTTTATATTCCAAGCTGTTTTGAGTAAGCCTTTGTTCTGGTTTCTCCCTCCTACCCCTCTCTACCCGACAGCAGTTACAGCAGGCACACATTGTGGCATGTTAGAAAAGTTCCCGTCCGCATGCTAATCTTCGGCCTTGCAGGCTCTACGTAGTAGGCCTCTCCCTCCCCCTTCCCCCCACGTTATCACTACTACTTCTGCTAGTGCGAGCGAAACTGCAGCTGTCTGCTAAAAAAGCTGACCATTACATATTCTGCTTCAGCATTTAGGCTGTGAGCATGGAGGCTGGTTAAAGTTCACAAGATGGAGTTACTGTGGCTCACTTAGACCCAGAGCAGGGGAGTTTCATCGGCACTTATGGCCTTCCACCCCCCCCCCCCCCCCGAGTTACCTGGTAGCTGTGCCTAATGACGCCAACAGGGGGGTCGCACTCAGAGGCTTGCTGTGTGAAAGGGGTCGCCAGTAAAAAAAAGTTTGAGACCCACTGTGCTAGATGCTGTACAGAGACCTAGTCCTAGACCTCCCCTTTCCCAGACAGCTGATGTTCTAAACCAAAGAGACAGACAAAGGGGGGAGGGGAAACAGACGAACAGAGGAGGGGAAAGTGACTTGTCCAAGGTCACACAGAAGGTCAGCAGCAGAGCTGGGAACAAAACCCAGATCTTCTGAATCCTGCATTAGTGCCCTGTCTGCTGGACCACGCGCATAACAAATAGTAAGGGGCTAAGCTAGAGATCTGAAGGTAAAGGCATTCAGACCCTGCTGCCCATCTGTGTGGGGGATGGTATGATTGCATGTGGTTCACACAGTGAACAGACCATTTTTCAAACAGATATTTTACTGAAAAACTATGATCTGTAAATTATGGTGTGGCTCCCCAAGATAGTTCACATTTCATTCGTCACATATTTTGCTTGTGTAACACACTGGTCAGTGTTTGTGTAGTATCCCCCTCTGTGCCCAGTCCTCAGAGGAGGCAAGTGTGTGAGTATTATCACTGAGAGAGGCTGGGTCTTTAGAACAAGCTATAAAGGCTCTTGCTTTTTAGCTCTGGAAGTTACTGGTTCAGTCCCTGGTGTTTGCCAAAATGGTGGCCCTTATACTTGCAGGTATCCCAAAACGGGTATGTTTGAAGGTTGAGAGGTATGTGCTTCATACTGGTAGGAAAGGGTGAGAGCTATAGGCAGACCTGCCAGTGTAAGACAGGCACATGCCCCCTGCTAAACATGGAAGGTTCCTCGTGGTGTGCTTACTTTCAGAAACCTTTAAACAGAGATCAAATGTTATAGACGCAAAGAGTTTACTGAGGTACATCACAACCTCTCACACTCTTCAGGAGAGTCAAAGTAAACAGGGACAATTTCAACAGCTGAGTTTCTCCCTGTGATTCCCAGGCAGATGCAGCTCCTCTTTTCCCCGACTCTGGGGTGCTACCCACTGAGGTACACCAAAGCTGTATAAAAATCTAGGAATTTAGCATTTAATGACCGTCAAGTGGCAGGAAATATCCCCTCCACTCCAAACCTTAATGGTATGTGTGATGGGGTGTATTAGACCCAGAAGCCCCCAACTGGAGGCCTCACAGTCCTACCACACCCTGTCCCTGAAAAGAGCAGTGGAGGTCGATCCTCCAGCTGCCTAGAGTGGCTGTGTCCCACGCGGTCAATTAGAAAGAGGCTGCAGGGAAGCAGCCAGCCAGGGCCCAGCAGACTCATATAAAAGGAGCTGCAGGGACAGGGTGAGTTCAGTCTTCTGTCAGGATCTGGGGAACAAAGAAGGTGCTCCTGGGACTTGAGAAAGAGGGGCTGTGGGGAAGTGGCTCAGGGAAATGTAGTTACTTAAAGGGACATGGCATGTGGCTGCTATTTAGAGGGCCCCTGGGTGGGCCCGGGTACTCCCCCATCAATAGCCACTGGAGAAGTGGTTTAAATATTGAACTGTGTTATCCTACCACCACCAGAAGGGGGCTGAACTGAGCCTGACTCAGCTGGAGAGCTGGGATCCCTGAAGACTAACATGAAAACAAAGAGCCTCCAAGGAGGAAGTCTGGAGATGCTGCTCCACTCCAGAGCAGGAACCTTTGCCAGGACCCAAACTCCAGCTGAGGGTATCGTGATGGGCCCTGTTGGACTGTTAAAGGAGTGAGCCTGGGGAGGGCTGCAGGACATTACTGAAGACATTGAGATAGTCCTGGTTGGACCATATACTCTGGAAGGGGTTTGTTTTGTTTTTGCACACAGACTGTGTGTGACTTGGCCAGAGGACTGAGTCACTGAAGACCCTCCTGATGAGTGCAGTGTCTGATGGGACACTGTGAGTGGAGAAATTGAGAAAAACTGCAGGCACGCACACAGTCGGGCCAGGGGTGCTCGCAAGAGGTGGGTGCCACCCCATTACAGTATGGAAATAAGTTGCTATCACACATTCTGTGCATTTGGGAAGTTATTCTGCCTTAAAGATGATCATTTCACTGTTAAGGTTTTGCAGTAGAGTCCAAGTTTGATTTAGCTGGGGTACATATTGCTTGTTGACATCTGTTGAAGATAGAAGTGAGAGCCTTATGAAGCCTTGGAATATGTTATTAACAGTATTGTAGGCAATGTGAAGTTGTAGAGGAATGGCCAAGTCTTTCCCCTTAACTTCTTATGTCTGTGTTTTTAAGATTTTGGGTGGATGGGATGTGTCCTGCCACAACCTTAACTGTCAGTAAATGTAGTTTTTGTTTGCTAATAAAATCTAATAACTATAAAGCACTGAAGTAATGCCACTTTGGAAGTGAAACATATTGGTGATTATAAGGACCACATCTAAAGCCCACTGTAATCAATGGAAAGGGTTCTATTGACATCAGTAGGTTTGGTTCAGTTCCTAGCTGTGCAAAGTAATACTGCACAACAGTTTAGGACAGAAAGTGAAGAATACCATAAACTATAAAAAGCTACATTTGAATTCTTTTTGGATCACTAATTTTTCTTTGAAATGACCTTACAAACAAATAATAAACTACACACAAACTTAAATACCCAAGTAATGTACATTACTATAATAATGGAGAAGACTGCTCTTTTAAACAAACAAATGAAATTGAAATGGGCATCTCAACTGAATTGTACTTAATATCACATTGAAATTCTTTGTCCTTTAGATCTTTAAAATTCTAACTTGACTGTTAAGGATGCAAAAGTTTAATTAGACAAAAGCTTGCTCACAGGAGGAAACAAATCATCTAAATTTCTTCAGACAATAACATATGAACATCTAGAGACTTGTTTGAAAGATTTTATGCAATGCCTTGCACATTTAACTCATGTTTGCACACAATAAAAGTTTTATGAGGTTCGTAGTGTATTGGCTGTTCATAATTTACAAGCCAGTCAAACAGAATACACAACAGTTGCAAAGTTCTAAGTTTGTGTTTGTGTGTAAGCACAAACTTGCAAAAAGGGTTAGGCACCTTTAAAAATGTTAATTAAGGGAAATCCACATTCCCAATTATCTTTTTTTGTTTTTCAGCTATCAAAGCTGCAACACACCAGCTCTTAATTCATCACATGTATATTGGAGTAGTAGGTATACAAAGCAGCAACTTCTATAGAAACACATATTAGCAAGTGCCAGAGCTGTGAAGTGAGTAGAAGATTATTTAGTTTATCTAAATAATCTGATGGCTATAGTACACAGTTGTAAATGTCAATGAGCCAGAGAGGCTAATTCCTTGCTTGTGAAGTAGTGTTAGTATGCACATTATATGCAGTTTATGTTAAAATATAAATACAGGATTACCTCTTAGGTCGTGAAATGGAATTGTATATGAAATAAACATTACATCGAGGGTCCTCCATGACTGAAAACTGTTTATGTCAAATACAGTTAGTTTAGTAGGGTTGATGGGCTTTATTCAAGGTTCCTAGAATTTATCTGCCAACCATAAATAATTATTTAACAACTAATAGGGCAAGGCCAGAAATATAATAGCTTTTATGTTGAAATTAACATCAAGTGATCTGTAGACATCTGCTCAGCAAGCCAAACGTGGTCTACGTGTTGTATGTTTTGCATCACTGCCTCAAAATAACAAGCGGCGTTTATATTTGGAGGGGCAGTTTTCCTTGTTAAAATGAAAAAAAAAATACACTGATAGAAAATCACTTGCACTATTAGGATCAAATGTGTGGTGAACATTAAATAGCCTTACAAATTTAAATAATGCTCGATGTAGAGATTTCTGCTTTGCAGATGCTCTTGTTTCCTGATGTGGGGCAGTGTTGGGCAAAAATAAAAAGAGGCGGCTCTGGTTGTCAGAAAAAATTGTTACCCCTGGGCTGAGGGAGTTTAGCTATTCGAGCTCAGCTGCGGTCTAGAGAGTGTGGAAGCCTAGACCTCAGCAAACTGGGCCTGTTTTTTTCCAAAATACTCAAAAAGACCTGACTTCCACAAGGGGACTGAAAATGTGATGTGGGAATGGTCCTTCCTAAAAGAACCAACAAAGCAGCATCTTCTAGAGGGTCTGTGCAACACATGTTCTCTTGTGTATATGGTCCAAAGTGGAAATTCCACTCCGTTCACCTGGACCGCTGCTTCAATTCCCACTAACTTCCAGAGCCATTGCAGGTACTCGTCACTGTTCAGAACCACGTCCTCATTACTTTGGACCTTCGCTGGGGCCCTGACCTTCTTTCTGCTTTTAACTGAAAAGTATTAGAGTTTCCAAGTTGCTGAGTTGCATGTTTTGTTAGGGAAGGTCTGTAAGATGCAGGAACTGCAAAAGCAATCTTATTTGCATTATGCAAGACTTGACAGATGATTTCCATTGTAGCTGTCAATAGTTCACGTTTTTATTTCTGTATTTACTTTTATTAACAAAAAGAATAAACCGATACAACTTTTTTGACTAACCTGAGCAATAATGAATGAATAAATTAGCAAATGGTAGAGCCTAACCACCTAAGATAGTACCATCCCAAAACACAATTAACGTATCTAGAAATGGAGCTGACATTAGTAACCAGGCCTGTTTTGGATGGTACAACAGGAGATTCAAGGCTGTGGTTTGCTATTGAAACAATATAAAATGCTCTGACTCAGAACAGGCCAGTCTATGGAATGGGGTTATGTCTACACAGCAATGTAAGCCTGTCTGTGGGCCTTGGCTCAAGGCTATCCTCCCCCCCCCCCCCCTTGCATCTTCGCTGACCCAGGGTCCCAGAACCCTGGCTGGAGAGTCCGAGCTCAAGTCAAGCCAGGCCCCACGGTCTGACCCCTATTTCTTTGCAGTGTAGCTACAGCCCGGCTTGACTCAGGTCCTGGGAGTGAGCCAGAAGTATCCACAATTCCATGAGACAACTTCCTTAGTCCTCTCTATCCCAACAATCTGCATCCATTCTATTGAAAATGGAAACTGCCCCTCACCTCTCCCTACAGGCAATCTCTGGCAGCAGCAGTTCAGGCTAGCGTTAACCCATTGTCTTCTGATCGTGGATCTGCAAGAACACTATCGGAGAGCCTCCTGGGTTTGCAAAGGAGAGCGAACGGAGTAAGCCATTTGCAAAACAAGCTGCTTCCTTGTAGCATGAAGGGCAGGCAGTAAAGTTTTCTCACGCTGCACCACATTCCTAGGGCTAGAATGGCCACATTTTGGGATGTGTGTGAGGGGGGGGTGCTAGGGATTGTGGGATATGGTTACTTTGACGCAGCTCTGCACACTGCATTTTGGACAACATAGCCCTAGATTCAAGCACAGGTCAGAAAAATTCTTAACCTAGTGTTGAAATACAATGTGGACTCTTAAGCCCAGCGTCCCCTAACATGGGTCAGCTGACATGACTCCCACTATCCCTGGGCTTATAGTGCAGTATAGATACCCTGGGAAGCCCACTTCCATTGAACTCAGTAGGAGTTTTGCTATTGACTTCAATGTAAATAGGCTTTTATGAAGGAAAGGAGGGTCAGATTCTCTGCTACCCTCACTTTCTCTGCCTCAACTCCAGAGTACGTTAGAGCAATTTAGGGCTGTTGTACCTTACGCTAGCTGTCGAGGTCTCTAAAGGTCTGACGGGGAGGGCGGAGAGGAATGCATAGTGCTCTGGCCAAACTCCACATGCTCCCTGTGACTGGGACTGCAGGAAGGAAGCACAATATTTGTCTAGGCCAGCTCTACACCTACTGCTGACTTCTCCCACCAAGAAAGTGACAGGTAGTCTCTTTTCTCTTGGCAATGACTGCGTGGTGCAAAGGTAGTGGAATGGGCCAGAAAAGCTGGCCAGGGATGAAAGGAGGCTGGCTTGGTTAATCTAAGACATTTCCCCAAAGAGCCAGATTGTGATTTTGATGTTCCCTGGAGCACTTCCAAACTACATGTGAATAGCAAGAAGAAATTCCCTTGGTGTGAAATTTACCTTGGTGTGAAGGACCCATGCTAGACTTTCTGTAGCACCTTAGCCCACCAGTCGGGCTTCAGAGGGGCAGGGAGCTGCTGAGAGGAGGAACTGTTTTCTCACTCATCCCACATAATCCTCCACAGAGGGCAATATTGAGGATTGGCTGTGGGAGGGGATATGAGGTCCATCATTCTTTAGATCTAGCAGCCCTAACACTGGCACAAGTGGTGAGGTGAGGCTGTGGACATTATTCCAGTTCACAAGCTGGAGTAATGCCCTTGGGTCGGCTGCATTGCAGCCCTGCACCTAATTTGGTGGAGTGGGTTGGGTTTTGCCTCCCCACACCATATGATTCTGATGACTCAGGTTTTATGTGGATGAAGTGAACAGTGACTTAAATGAAGTGGTGCATAACTTGCTATTAGAACTCAAGCTTTAGAGCTACACTGAGAATTCATAATAGCCCATTTTGCTGCACCAAAATGATTAAATTACCCTATATAATACAGAATACATGGCAAAGCTGTAATTTTTATATGATTCAGAATGCGACATTCTTGTATTTCAGCACTGGCAACAGTGTAATTTCCACACAGTCACTGCTTTGTCTTCCATGAAAAACAAACTCTCTACAAGCAGATGCAAAAAGTCTGCTGAAGATTTAGTATTATTGATGTTTACGGTATTTATTGTGGTGCTGCCTATTAATTACTGCATTTAGAGCACCCCCATCTTCTGTGAGGGGTGGGCGTCTATTTGGAAAGATGCTTCTCGAGAAAGTGTTGACACTAATTCAGCATTGCTGCGTTTCTAAAGACTTTTGGGGCTGATTCTGCTCTGATGTGCCAGTGCAAATCAGGACTAACTCCAGTGAAGAAAATGGGGTAAAGTTGGGATGAGAGAAGAATCAGGCCCTTTGATTTCAAGGATTCCTTTCAATTCTGCCCTAGTACAGGCTGGTGGAGAATGGGACACTATTGATCCCCAGCGTTCATATCTGAGGGTGAGCAGAAAGCAAGAGGGGTGTTATTCTTACATTCTACCTAGCAAGTGGTCAGGCCAAATACTGCTCAGTATTCCACTGCTGTTCTGGAGACTGGGATTCACTTAGAATATGTTTGTATGGTGCCTGAGCCGAGGGGGCTCTGATAGCTAGCCTCTGCCAGAATACAAATAATTTCTGCTTCGTCCCCCTCTCTGGTGGGCCTAATGCTGGTTCTATGTATTTGGACAGTGTGAAAATCACTTGATGGAAGGGCACCAGTTTCTTCAATCAGTTTCCTCTCGGCACCAGCTGCAGCACAAGGCACCAGCTGATCAGACTCTTCCCTTCACACTCCCCCCACTCTCACCCCTTAAAAAAGAAAAACTGGTGTTACTCTGCCATGCTCCCAGTCCCAACACTTTGGCCAGCTGTGGGCACCCTTGTGAAGTTTCAATGTGTGCTCATCCTTACGAAAGGGGTGTCGGAGGATCCACTCCCAACTCTTGGCACCAGCCCCTCTCCCCCCCCCCCCCCCGACTGACCCCTCCCGGACTGTGCTCTCCTGTGTAAGAATTGTGCTCTGGGCTCCTTCTGGCATACATTGAGGCTGTCTGTGCACTGTATTATAATACAGTTTTATTTCACAGGGGGTTTATGGAGGATGGGAGGGGGCTTATCTGGTGCTAATTTTAGTGTCTTTCAACTCAGTGTGCTGTTTATGAAGTATGACATCAAACAGATGATCTGCCCTCTAGGAAAACTATGGTAGATAATGGCCTAAGAATTTCTCAGTGTGGCTGGTGTTTCCTGCATCTGTTTCTGACTGTGATCTCTTTGGGGCAGGTGCTGTGTTATCTCTGTGATTTATATACACTGTCAGTGATAAACAAATAGCCAAGGCTAGCTCTTACTGTTATCACGGGAAGAGACAAAGAGGAAAATGGACTTGACATTTCGTGTAATTTAAAAGCTGTTGCTGTTTGGGTTGCTGTGAGAATGCCCTGTGTTACTCCTGGGTGGCAATAAACGGCAAGGTCACCTGTTGCAGGCATATTAAAATGAGTGTTCTACAGCCAGCCATGACTCATGAGAGTTGTTAGCCGGCCAGCTGTGGAGTGAGCACTGTTGGAGGATGATATCACAAAGGAATTTCAGCATGGTGATGCTGAGCACTGCCACACCTAACTTTTAGGCACCTGGAAAATCACTGGGATTCACAAAGCTTGAGTTCTGCACCTACGCGCCTTATACAATGACTGGGTGGGGAGAGATTGGCACCCAAGAATGGGATTCACAAAAGCCATCATACTTGGTGGCTCCTTGCCTAAACTAGCCAATGGGAGATGCCAACCAGAGGGATATGTGCTAAGCCCCGCCCCTCTCTTGGAGATACATGCCAAAGTCCAGGCTTCCAGGGAGACTTATGTATTGGGGATGTGGGAGACCCCAGCTCATCCTAACTAATGGGCTAAAGTTTCTGAAGGAGTTCCTCCTGCTCTTCCTCCTCCTCCTCCTCATCCCCTCCCCAGGACATTTTGTGTAAGCTCTGACCCTTTTCTGTGTTTTGGCATCACTTGTATAGCTTGTTGTGCCAGTGAAGTCCCATTGAATTGAACCAAACATCTGGGACAATCCAGATGTTGTTCACTTGTAATCAAGTGAAAATCTCTCACCACTGAAATACTTCTGCTTTACAGTACATCTAGAGCCTGTTCCTGCACCCCTTATTTGAATAGTTTCAACAACTTCAATGCCACTTTTCATGTGCAAGACTGATTAAAAATGTAACCTCAATGTTTGGGCTAAGAAAGTTTGATTCAATGGTACCTTCCTGGATACCAGTTTTAACGCACTTCCCACAACCCTGTTGACTCTATTAAGATATATTCTGCACACAGAATTGGGTTTTCTTGTATTTAGAATTAATTGACTTTGCTCTGCAATATCTGGTATGATTTGCCACACTTTATATGTAGGTTGGAGCAATATATTTAAAACCCAAACCTCAGCTGGTTGCATTAAAGCCAACGGAGCTTTGCCAATTTACACCAAGCTGAGGATCTGACCCATATGCGGTATGAAACTAGGGCCAATATTTTAAAACCTGGGTGCCTAAAATAAGTCACCTAAATACTTACTTATCCACTTATATAAAAGTGGATTGATTTCCAGAATTCCCACAAATCTCATTGAGGCCAATGGGAGCTAGAGGTGAACAGTGCTTTTCAAAATCAAGCTGCTATTTTTATTTAAGTGCCTACATATGGATTTAGGAGCCTAACTTTACACATCCAGGTTTGAAAATATTGTCCTGTATCCTTTTCACTTCAGTTTCAAGACTGAAATGACATTATTAATTGCAACTATCCCTTCTAGTCAAGGCTGACACTGCAGCAGCTCCACCTGCTGGAGGATTAAAAAAAAAAAGAAAGTATGTATCTGTTTAATTCATTCTGGTTTAAAGGATAGAATAGCGTACTTCACATTATTTTATATTTTAGCAGATTATATTATACCACTTCTTCAAACAATCCCCCTTCTCTTCTTTTCCTCATTAATAATCCCCACACCCTCCCTCCTGAATTATTATCGTGTGTGTTGCCTTGTATTTGTCTTATCTTATTTAGATTCTACGCTCTTTGGAGCAGGGAATATGTCTTATCTATGCTTGTAAAGCACTGTGTAAATTTATTCACTATATAAATGTTTGATAATAATAACAATGATCTTTTGTTTTTACTAGCTATGCAGTCACAGTGTTCTGTGTGAATCTAAATGAGGAAAAATAAAATAACAATGTTGTCACCGAATAATTAGGGTATTTAAGGTGATTTGTAACTAACCTAAGGAGCGCTGCTTTTTATATATATATATATAAATTTTTTTTTTCTAAAAAAAAATGAGATCACTGTAAATATCTGCCTGAAAAATGTGAAAGAGAATCTGCTAAGGAGAGACTCCAGTGCTGACCTACAATTCTAAAAAAATCAATGATTAAACTCTATTTGTAGACCCTTTGTTATATTTAATTATTTATTTTTAAAGTGTTTGATAATTATAATAATCAGTAATAGCACTTATTAAGCATACTGTATTCACAAAAGAATAAGACAACTTTGGAGCAGGAAATGACTGTTGTGATTCTTTTCTTTCTCACCTTTGCTATTTTTAGACATCAGTTCATTAAGGAACTTAAGCATGTGCCTAACTTTAAGAATATGAGCAGTCCCATTGAAGTCAACGGGAGTATACATATATTTAAGTAGCTTGTTGAATCAGGGCCTAAAACCCTCAATTTTCCTCCTTCAAGAACAAATCTACATTAACTTTGTCAGCATCTCCATAACAACCTTATTTTTAGAACTGTTCCCTAGTCTACATCTCATCTTGGGATTCAAGATGGTTCAAGCAGCAAAATTTGGGTCTGCAAACAGATTCCAAATATACTATATTTCACAGGTGTTTATACCCATCTCTACCTAGGAATGAACAATGTGTGGGCTTATATTCCCAAACAATTTCATTTATTAGTGATGTGAATACAGTTCAATTCTGAGACTATTTTGAGATGAAAAGGAAAGAGCTTCTTCTGAGTCATCTAATCAATCTGTCACGGCAAGACTGGCTTCATACATATAGCTTTAAAAAGAATCATACTATTTTAAGTGTTTGCATGTTATGCAGTGTGGGTGGGGTACTGTCTCTCACAAAGGTTTCAGCTACATGTATGGAATGAGTGCTAATAGATGGAGAAGGAGTTCAAAAGTTAACAAAACCAAAAATATTTAGGGCCAGAGTGCTAGCTGGTGTAAGTAGGCATTCATCATAATCATAGACAAACATCATAGTAGGATTTGCCTCAACAGACAATCTGGCCCTTTAGCTTTTAGGAGAAAGGCTTGGATTTCCTAGACTGGTAAGTTTCTCTGTTTCTGCCTCTGACTGATCCATTGTGTGCCTTTGTGATTAGTGGGTGAAAGTCAGCCATACTTTAAAGACTTAAATGAGTCTCTAGTGGTGCATAGGCCTAGTGCTGGCTCTCTGCATGATGTGAATTAGGGAGGGATTTTTAATTTAGTAAATGTGTCATAGATTGTAGTGATTCCAGAAATGCAATGCATGTACATGCATAACAAAGAAAAGAGAGGAAAATATGGCTACTCTACTTTTTGCTTTTGGAAAGTTCCACCTGAGTGTGTTGGACCTAAATACTTCTCACTGTGACCTCACAAACTGCAATCACCATTCAGAGTCCTGTACTGCACATGATGTAAGAAAATGTCAATTTAAATTATCCTTCTAGGTACATTAGACACTGATTTCATGTTATTACCACATAGCATATAAACAGTGTAAGTGCTTGTTTTACTTATAGACAACTTTATCCTTCACTTCACGGGAATATCAATATTCACTTAACCAAAGGTCTAGCAGGACATCTGTGTGGCAGCTAAGCGTTATGACATGTGTTCTAGTGCCCAAAAAATTCATATGCTACGACTAGGATGTAAATAGGGTTTAAGAATAGTAACCATTTAACCTATTAAAATTCTATCGGTTAAACGGTTAACCGTTAAGGAGTTCACATAGGCGGAGAACTAGGGGTGCAGGGGGTGCTGCAGCACCCCCACGTTTTACGCAGGGCTCCGCTGCCGCCCCAGGCCCGGCATCCCGGCTGCGGGCACAGGGCCAGCAGCTGGGACGCTGGACGCCGGGTGGCAGCGGAGTTTAATCGTGAACCAAAACCGATAAGACAGATGCTTATTGGTTTACTGGTTAACCAGTTAAACTTTTACATCCCTAGCTACCACAAAGTATACTTCTATTTATGGAAAATGAAGATAGAGGGAATGAGGTAACTGAAGTCTGGTTTTGCTTTAGGGACTTCTGTAGGCAAGTGGGTCACGCTTTATTATTATAAGGTTTATATAGTTTATGGAAGTTTGATAAATGATTTATAGATGTGCTAAGTGTGTTGCAGACATGGGTATATGCATTATAGAAGGTTAAAAACATCAGTAGAAGGTATTTTAGATCATTAAAAGCCACGGTCTTATGCAAACTTACCAGTCAGCTTATTGGCCTATAACAATTGATCAACCATTTATTAAAACATCTATTAATAATTTATTAGCCTTTATAAACTATTTATAAGTGGAACCCTATGAGCAAGTGTGACCAGCAGCTTAATAGATGTACATTTACTGTCTTCATGTGGGCTTCTGTCACGTCTGCATACGGTTTAAGAATGTTCGGTTGGGGAAGAGGAGTGATGTAGAGATGGGCTCAAGCCAAACAAGTTGAGTGGTGCGCTGATCTGGGATTTTTGGCTGGGGTTGCTATACAGACTGGGTCCTCCAAAAATACTGATCTGAATATTCCTGAAGCTCAGCAGCATTTGGATGTGGCATTTTGGGTTGAGACAGAAAGGAGAACTGGTGGCAGTGTTTGCCAAGTTGAAAGCTTAATGAATATTGAAAAGTTATGTCAGTTTAGCTCTGCCGGTGTGCTTGCAGCAGTGCTGTTTAAATATTGTGACTTTCAGAGAGGTTAGCTTTGCTGGTACACTTACATTTTCTTCAAGTTAAAAAGCAGGCCCTTTGAACAGGAGAGACCATTAAGTAATGTTTAATTGGTGGAAGTATTGCGTTGGGGTGGGATTTCCAAAAGCAACAGTCAATGGGAGTTGGGCACGTAACTCTTTTAGATGCTTTTGAAAATACCACCCTTAATTGTTTAATACAATTGAAATGGGAACATGAGTGACGGCTTCAGGCCAGCCAAATTAAGAACTAAATTTTGCTCTCTGACACTATCTTCAATGGGAATTACATGCATTTCTCTGAGGGTGTTGCGTCTGAAAACCCAATCTTGCATAGTGCTAAGCAGCTCCTGGAGGAGCTGATTTCAATGAAAGTCATTGCTTGCAGGATCGAGCCATTAGAGCATAAAGTCTGCAGCTTTATTGGGAATAGCAGTACTGCAGTTTCATTGGGAACAACATTACAAAGTCAAGTGGAAGTAACATCACAATTCTACTGCCAACCAGTACGCTCTTTATAAATACAGTGTCTTGAGATTAACTATTGTTTAAGTAGTAATAAAACTGAAACCTTTCTGATATAATGCCAAATATTTAATAAATGAATCTCAATAGAGTTTATATAAATTTACATTTTCTCATATAAAACTACAATGTTATTAATTGGTCATTCAAGCCTTTTTGAAATCCAGCTACATTGTAGCATATTTCACAGGATAATTATATACCTTGCCTTACCTTCCATTAATTTCATCATGTGACCCCTTGTTCCAGATATTGCAAAAAAAGTGGAACCATCAGTTTATCCTATTGCCTTCTTAAGCTCAAAAGGTTTGGAGGTTTGAGTTGAGTAAACTTCCAAAAGTTTAGATGCTTCTCTGAACCTCTTAAATTTGATGCAGGAAATTTTATGGCCCTGTCTTTCGGGAGATCAGACTAGATCGTTATAAAAGTCCCTTCTGGCCTTAAAATCGATGAATCTAGGAGTCAAAATGTGGGCCTCAAACCTGCAAAGACTTACATATGTGCTTAATTTTAAGTATGTAAATACCCTATTGGACTCTGGAAATCTCATGAGAAAATATGCTGCCTCATGAAATTTTGTCTTCTGGGCAGGTCAGAAACGTCACAAAACCAACTTTTCTTCTGGTATATTTCTATTTCTAACTCCTTTGAGAGTGAGCACGATTTGGATGTGACATGGACTGCAGGAAAAAATCAAATATGAACAAGAAGAAACCCTTATTATCCACTGCCCACATGATGAGTATCTGGAACTTGCATATCTATTTGAATAAGCAGAGGAAAATTTGAGATGTGCCACTCTTATGCCATATGGCTTCTGATCACAAATCCGTCTTTAGTATATTGCTGTATGCCTACAATGCCAAAAATGTTGGATTCATCCAAACCTGTTTTGTGTCATAGCACTTTTTAAAAATCAAATTATTGTTGCTTGAAAAAACTGAGGTTTTCTTTTCTTTCTTTCTTTTTCTTTCTTTTTTCTTATATTTTATTTTGGAATTTCACCTAGCTCGTTATGAGAACAATTTATTACATTTCTATTTATACTGGAGTATTTTGACAAAGAATGTGAATGAACTTGGTGGTGCATCAAACCAAAGAAATCTAAGAGATGTTTTTGACTTTAAAGAAAAAGATTAGAAACACTGTAAAGGATCAAAGTATACTATATGCTCTAGGGCCTGATTCAACAAAGCACTTAAGTTTTTTGCTGAATAGGGTTGGGATTATGCTCAGGTTCATTGCTATATTGGGAACTGAGTAGGTCACAAAACTCTCTTTACTTGTTTCTCTAGAAAATGTTTATTTTTCTTTCTTCTGAAATAAGAGCCTGATTTGCTCCTCATTGGTTTTGTGTGATTCATTAGACTCGTTTACCCACAGCTCCACCAGGGAAATTCTTACTGGAGAATGGTGCATTTTGTGCTTGAACACCTCCTAAAAAGAATTTCAACTACAATAAGCTCTGATAGCAGCCCCTGGAAATAGGTCTGTTCTCTGGCTTTCCTACTGTGATCCTTGCTCCTTCTTTTTTTTTTTTTTTTTTTTTTTATATAAAGGCATCAAAAACATTGTAATCTTTCTCCTTTAACAACTTCACAATCAAGTCTCAGTATTTCTTACACAATTTGCATTATTCATGAAGCTCTGCATTAATCAGAAGGACTCAAAGTTTTAAAAGTTTGTATATTTGAACATCTGTCTCGGTGCATGCATTTGGTTAACAATGGAACATTGCTTGCATGCTCTTCCATATCCTAACTCATCCTTTATTCACATGTGCTTTATGCATTAGACATACTCTCTGGTCTTCCTCCCTCTTTATCACTTAGAATATGTATGCTGATGCCAAACAAATTCAAGCAGCAGAAGTTTTTTTTAAAGGAGATAATGGAAAAATGATAAAGCGTGGAAGCACTCTGTTTCTTTTAAATACCACAGCCCCATTTGTTTTTCAAACTAGAACAATATTATAAGAGGGTCTTGAGCAAGCCCAACTAGCTGTGTTGTGATAATGTACTTCCATAGCACCTTTTGTCCAAGGATTGTAAGGGTTTTACAAACATTAATTAACTAGGCCTTGTAACATCTTGTGAGGTAGGTAACTATTACACCCATTTTACAGATGAAGAATATCACAGTGAGCTGCCTTTTTAAAAGCAGGCCAGAGTCCAGTCCATCTCCCAAGTCCTGGCCCTTTAAGAACAGTTGTTCTGGGGTTTGTTGTTTCCCAGAAGGATCCTGTGACAGCAGCCTAAAACAAAGCCTGCTGGAGGAAGGGGTCTACGCTATAAAAGACCTACCTGCGACTTGGAACAATGAAAGACTTAGGGAGTCTCTGTATTGTGGTGTGGAGAAGATGCCATGAAAAGGAGATGCGGAGGGAAAGGGTGTGGTCAGAAGCTGGGAAAGGCCCAGAGAGAGGTCTGAGAAATCTGAGGAAGGAACTCAAAATGGGCTATTGGAAAGAAGCCTGAGAAAGTACTGGGGTGAAAGTCCAGGAGGCTGGTAAGTAAGCAAGTGTAGGAAGTGACCTGAGGAAAAGTGAAGCAGGGGTGTAGAGTGGAGTGGACAGGCACTGAATGGTTGATGTCCCTGGGCCAGAGCCCAAAGTAGACAGGAGCCTGGTCTCCCTATAATACCTCCTAGAGGAGGTGTTGAAAACCCTGCAAGGGAAAGGGGTTTAAAGAAGAAGCTGTGACGTGATAAAGGGATTGGATGGAAGATTTGGATTTTTGTTTTATTTGGTCTATTTTTTGTAAACTTTCCTTTTCCCTGAAAGGGGAGGTCTTTTGATTTGGCTGGAGAAATAAAATCATGAATGTACCAACTGCACCAATAAAACCTGTCAGCCAGCAGATAAACCAAAGCTGTAACCTGACACTGGGATGAGGTCAGATGATCCTATAGCAAAGTCATTGAGGAGGTAAGTGACTTGCCTACAGCTATGCAGTGAATATACAGTGGAACTGTATCTCCTGACATCCTTGTGTCAACCTTTTTCTTTCTGAGGCCCCCACAAACATGCTATAAAAACTCCATGGTCCACCTGTGCCACAATAACTGGCTTTCTGCATATAAAAGCCAGAGCTAGCGTTAAGGGGTAGCAAGCAGGGCAATTGCCCAGGGCCCTATGCCACAGGGGGCACCGTGAAGCTAAGTTGCTCAGGCTTCTGCTTCATCCCCAGGTGGCGGGGCTCAGGGCCCCAGCAAGTCTAACACTGGTCCTGATTGGTGGCCCCCCGGAAACCTGCTTGCGCCCCCCCAGGGGGCCCTGGACCCCTGGTTGAGCATCACTGATGTACAGTATATCTCAGCTGCAATGGAGAATACTTTTAGTTTGCTTCATAAGCTTATATCATGTTATACTATAATAACTGATTTACAGCAATAAACTTTGTAGTAGTGAGGAAAATCTAATTAATGAAAGAGATTGTTTAGCTAAAAATTTAAAATGGAATGCAAAACAGTGGTCTGTTTATGGGAACTCTAGTGTTCCCTGTTCTTGAACTCAGAATATGAATTCTCTGCTTTGTTACCTTTTTCTTGTTCCCATCTAGTATCTGGATATAAGGCAAACATCCTAAATTACTGATGTGGAAGTAGTGCATGCTTACAGATCAGCATATTGCTCTGCCTTCTGATCAAAATGTCGTCATATTTAAAAACAATTCATTGACTTAATCTCTGTTTTTTCTCCAACACTGATCACCCTGAAAGAAAAGAAGGAGAATAAGAGATTGATATATGTAGTTAGGAGGAAGTAGCGTAAATTCAACCCTTGCTCATGTCAGTGGTACAATTGAAGTTAGCTTTCAGATACTCTCATGTTCTGTAAAAGCTAATGGAGTTACTCTGGATTTACATCAGTGTCAGTAAAAACAAAAGTTAGCCCACAGACATCAGTGGGACTACTCATCTGAGCTAGAGCCGTGGAAGGAGTTTCCTTGATAGCTCTGGCATACTTCGCATATTTGACTTATAGGATCATAGAATCCAAGGACTGGAAGGGACCTTGAGAGATCCTCTAGTCCAGTCCCCTGCACTCATGGCAGGACTAAGTATTATCTAGACCATCCCTGACAGGTGTTTGTCTTACTTGCTCTTAAAAATCTCCAATGATGGAGATTCCACAACCTTCCTAAGCAATTTATTCCAGTGCTTAACCACCCTGACAGGAAGTTTTTCCAAATATCCAACCTAAACTGCCCTTGCTGCAATTTAAGCCCATTGCTTCTTGTCCTATCCTCAGAGGTTAAGAAGAACATTTTCCTCCTTCCTCTTTGTAGCAACCTTTTATGTACTTGAAAACTGTTATCATGTCCCCTCCCTGTCTTCCCTTCTCCAGACTAAACAAACCCAATTTTTTCGATCTTTCCCCAGAGGTCATGTTTTCTACACTTTTAATCATTTTTGTTGTTCTCCTCTGGAGTTTCTCCAGTTTGTCCACATCTTTCCTAAAATGTGGTGCCTAGAACTGGACACAATATTCCAGCCGAGGCCTTATCAGTGTGGAGCAGAAGAATTACTTCTCGTGTCTTGCTCCTGCTAATACATGCCAGAAAGATGTTAGCTTTTTTTGCAACAGTGTTACACTGTTGACTCATATTTAGCTTGTGATCCACTGTGGCCCCCAGATCCCTTTCTGCAGTACTCCTTCCTAGGCAGTCATTTCCCATTTTGTATGTGTGCAACTGATAGTTTCTTCCTAAGTGGAGTACTTTGCATTTGTTCCTCTTGAATTTCATCCTATTTACTTTAGACCAATTCTCCAGTTTGTCCAGATCATTTTGAATTTTAATCCTGTCCTCCAAAGCACTTGCAACTCCTTCCACCTTGGTATTGTCTGCAAACTTGGAGTCTACTCTCTATGCCATTATCTAAATCATTGATGGAGATATTGAACAGAACCGGACTGAGGACTGATCTCTGTGGGATCCCACTCGATATGCCCTTCCAGCTTGGCTGTGAATCACTGGTAACTACTCTCTGGGAACGGTTTTCCAACCAGTAATGCACCCACCTTATAATAGTATGATTACAACCAAAAAAACTATTTCATATGATTGATTGGCTAAAATGGAAGACCAAAGTAAAAAGAGAATTCAAAGCAATGCTTTGTGAACATGGATAGAGATGCTATTAAGTACACAGGGTTTGTCCCAGTGGATCAGACCATTGGTCCATTTAGTCTGGCCTGTGGCTTCCAGCAGTAACCAATATCTGGTGCTTCAGAGGAATGCCCGAGCCTCCCTTGCCACTGCCATATACACCACCCAACTGTGTAACTCTATAAATGGAGCACCTTCCTGAACCACCCCTTCATCCCCCACTCCCAGCCAATTGCCATTTAGCAGAGAACAAATGGTCCTTAACCTCCCGTTCCAGATAACTCAAAAATGTCATCATATTTAAAAACAATTCATTGACTTAATCTCTGGTATTTTTCCCCAAGATAAGCTAATGCCATGTCATTAAACCAGTATTTCATGGCATGCTCCTTGATGAGTAAACTAAAAATCAGTATCCTATAATAATAAAACTCATTATTCTACTCATATGAAACAAGGAAGCGATTCACCAATTTTTCATTCTGAAATATTCATAAGTTTTTATTTTCTTTTCCTACTGACACAAACAGTCAAAAACCCAGCCTGGAGGAAATGTCCTTCGTTTTTGGAAAATGAGTTGGTAATTTATTCAAATAAAGCTGTGTAGTCATTTTGAATTAGCACATTGTGGAATCTACTAATAAAATGAAGTCAGTTTACATTTTAAACAACCTTTAATATTTGTAAAAGTAAATATCCCTTAATTTCTCAGCAATTTAGATGTAATGAAAATTGTCAGAAATTTTAATTTCTCACCATTTAGCTCACTCACAATGGCTGTCAAACAGTCAAGTGATATGACGTAAAGTACTGCTAATCGTTTCAGCACAAGACAGTACTTCAAAGGTAAGGCAAAGGATGTGCAGACACTAATGAAATTTTATTATCAGAACATAGAATTAGGATTGTGACAAGAGACAATGGTGGCAGTGACATGCAGTTAGACTTCTGAAGTCTCCAAACTGAATCTTGCAGACAAAAATAGCTGGAGCTTTGACTTCTGAATAATCCTAAATGGAAATTGAATGGTCACAGTTTATGAAATGAGCAAACTATAGGACATTACAAAAAAGGCTTATCCTGTATTTTCAGGCTATTAACTGGGTGTCCATTATATCCTGGAATAATGGTGTGGTCAGCAATCCATATGTTGGTTTTGTGATGGGCATGTATCTTTGAAATTCCTGGGGAAACATGGAAAGATCAGAAGGCAGAGCAATATGCTGATCTGTAAGCACGCACTCTTTCACACATCACTGAAAATAGCTCTTGTTTTGCATTATCAAACCAAAGCTGTCTATATAATTGTAAGGAGTCTTTCTGCATAGGTGAGCAGGTGATCTATTCCCAAACTATAAGAAGTTGATTGGGACTGTCAAATATCAAAGGGGGGTTTAATTGATTTACAGCCTTCTGTTGCTATTTTTGTGTCCGCTTTTATAAAATTAAAAGAAAATCTGTTTTACGCAATCACAAGAGTCTGATATAGGACCAAATTTTACCCAGTGGGGTTGCAAAGATATAAGTGATGACTGGATTTGGTGTTAGTGGGTTGCCCTGAATGTAGCTTCTTAATAATTGTAGAGCAGTTTTGTCCCCCTCGCTCTCCACTCTCCTAAAATTAAAAAGTTGATTGTCCCTGGGAATCTGTGTTGAGTGTGTCTACTTATGTATCCCATCCCACTGAGGGGGAAATGACGTCAACTACATGTTCAATAAATTCAGCCTTTTCTTAATTTCAGTTTAACTTGGTAAAGCAGAAGCCAGTGTTTGGAGCATTTTCTTTTTCATTATATGGGACTGCTTCGCACACCAGGTTTTCTCTTAACCCACTGATAACAGACACATTAAGTTAGAGTTTCAGGGTGAGTCATCCCTGCAGGGACATCTGAGCTAAAAGATATCTGGGAAGAGTTTGCCAAAAGAAGGCATCAATGACCATATTATGGGTTCCACCAGCCGTGATAGGGTTAATGAGGACCTGAGGCCAATAAGATTACCTGGCATCACCTGAGAGAGGGAGGGGCCAGGGTTAACTGAGATTGAAGCGGATGGGTAAGGGCTGGGACACTATTATAAAGCCAGGAAGCTGAAAGTAGAAGGGGGACTATAGGGGAAGGAGTCTGCAGTCTCTGCCTGGGGGGGGAGGAGCAGGGAAGGTGTCAGGGATAAGGAGGAAGTCCAGGAGGAGAGTAAGCCCTTGGATCCAAGAGGTGGGGTGGGGGGAAGGGTTAGGAGGGGGTGTAGTAGTTTCAGGGAGTAGTGTAAGCTCCAGTGGTAAACCCAGAAACAGGCAAGAAGATAGAGAGGATGGGTAGGAAGGAGCCCAGGGAAACAGCAGCAGGGACTGAGACTAAGCAGACATGGATTGCTGGTTATAGGGTTCCTGGGCTGGAACATGGTTTAATGGGTGGGCCTGGGTTCCCCTGCCGGCCACTGGAGTCGGGAGGCAAGCGTACAGGGCACTTGAACACCGTGGCCATGGTCTCTACTGAATCCCTTTCAGTTCACACAATCCAACAGTTTGCGCTTTGCAGTCACTAGCTCTACTTCTCAGATGCCTCTGCAGAGCTTCTGCTAGATTTGGGGTATTAAATCACCAGAGGTGTTTTGCCCATAAAGATTGGACTGGGAGAAGGCTATTTCCAAGCTATACTTTGCCACTGCAGCGTTATCCATTACAATCTATTTTTTAGTCTAGTTTTAAATGTGGGTAAGTTTTCCGTTATTTTCTTTAGGAGAGTGCACGGTCTCACAGTGAGAGAGTTTTCTTCTGATATCAAATAAGTTCACAACATTTTAGAAAGTTTAAACCCAATCATTTTATTAGGAGCACCATAGAATTCAATAACACTGTTGTCTAACTAAACAGATTAGGTGACAGTTTGCATCACTAAAATATAATCTCAGATTCTCACTCCATTTGGCTGGATGGACCTCCTGAATTTAGATTCCTTGTCAGTTCAGTCTGTGCTTGGTGCTTCCTGTTCAGGCCTGTCTCAGTCCAATTCCAGTGAACATGTCTGTTCCTTCCATAACTTCCTTCAAGTAGCAATCCTTTTTTCTCCATCTGTTGCTTCTGCATTTTCTCTCCCCCACTCTTTTATTCTCCAAACCCTCCCTTTTCTACCCCTCAGCTTCACCCTTTTCTCTCTTTCTGCTTCAAGGCATTCCACAGCACCTCCAAATGACTGTTCTCGCCTATGCCATCTCCAGACAGTCCTAGAGTAATACATGTTCACCTATGCTCAACCAAGGTGCCTCTAACCACCACTCCCACAGAGTTGAGCACAAAAATGTAAGGATTCAAACTTTGTTAACACAGATACTTGCAAAAAGCAAACTTTAACCCTGAATGCTTGAATATTGGCTGAAAGTGAATTGCATGTTGTATATCCACGTTTATATATTTACAATTAGCACTATATTGGTTAGTTGTGCAAGTCATCAAATCAGGCATAAGAACAGTACCATGTGACTTGCATAAATAACCAACATAGCACAAATTGTCATTACAATTAAGTACATAGTGCTGCAAATTATGTTTGGGGCAGAGGTGGCATCTTATATGGTTTGAAAACACTTAGAACATTGTGGGCAATACCACAATCATAGTAATAAATACAGCACAGATTTTGAATTGTAATATTCACAGCCCTTCCAATCAGGGAACAGAAATGGTGTCATGTTACTTATTTGACCAGCCAACACTACATGAATTGTGACTATTTGCAACAAACCAGTCTAGAGCTCAGGGATTAATTACGGGAAAATAACTAATTTTGAAGGAATACATTTGAGAATTGAACAATTAGTTCATGGACAACTTTTTAAAATTAATTTAAAAGTGGTCATAAAAATAGCTCCTTGTGATTCATTGTTCAGGAAGGAAGAATGATCCAGTGGTTAGAGCTCTAGCCTGGGACTTGGGAGAACTGGATTCAATTTCATGCTCCTCTACAGATTTCCTGTCTGACCTGAGGCATGTCATTTGACACTCTGTACCTCAGTTCCTCCTCTGTAATAGCACTTCCTCTTCTCACAGGGGTGTTGTGAAGATAAATACACTAAAGACTGAGGTACTCAAATACTATAGTATTGGGGTCATGTAACTATCTGATAGCTCTATAGTGCTTCTTGCCACAGTCCCCAACACTAGACTGATACTTAGAGCTCATCGCAGGTGATGTCAGTGGGGTCCCATGTGAATGCAGGGGTCTGTCTGCAGGATCCTCATTGCAAGATACATACCTAGGGAAAACTGGAGGGAAGAGAATAAGTGAATTCTCCATAAAAATCCTCATACCGCTCCTCACTGCTTTCCTAAGGCACCTTAACAATGAAGCTTACCCTGATCTGGGAGACCTCTTGCTCATTATTTTCATGGATGTTTTGGAAAGGCTGTTCATCACACCAAATAGGATGTAATTAAAATTCAGACTTATTTTTTTTAAAAGACATTCTTAGTGTGACCAAGTGGGGAATACTAATCTTGACAACAAACATCTATCAAGAGAAAATTTTCATTCTTTTCTTGACCTTTACATTCACATTGGAATGCCTGTCTAGAACTCCATTCTTCAGATTTTATCTAATACTTCTGGCTGTAGTATTGCAAACCAAAGTTTATTCTATGAGGAAGTGACAATGTAGGACCAGCCTCGTCCTTTGTCTCTGAGTACATACGAACTGCCCATGCTCAACAGTGAACATTGAAGCGATAATAGTGAACACTGAAAAAATTGCAATGCAGATGCCAGTATTGGTGGTAGGTGCAATAGTCGCTTTTATTTATCATTTCAAAGGGTTGATTTCTAGACTGGATACTGAAACACAATTATATGTTGTGAATACTTGGGGAGAAAAAAGAATTTCCCCCCAACCTATTTATATGCTGTACCCAAAGAGGGCCAGATCCACCAACACTAGCAGTGCAGATCTGACTGACTTAACTGGCTAATTTAGGTGAGTTTATGGCTGCTTGGCATTGCCAAAGAAGCTCAAAGCAGCTGGAGCATATAGATGAACAGGGCCCAAAGACTTTTAGAATAATTCCACTTATGCCAAATGTAGACCCTTCTCCACCCATGCAAAATGGTTTCTTAATCAACAGTACTTTGTGTTAGTGGCCAGTCTTACCTTTGGAATAAAGATTTCATTCTACACCCAACACAGAAGGCATCAGCCCTGACTCTCCCCTGAATGGAGAGAAACAGGCTTAAGTGAGAGGAGAATCAGGCCCATAGTATCAACATTCTGTGGATGAGAAACCTTGTTTTCGATAATGAACTGTCATTAAAATCTCATGTTGAAGAGCATTTATATTTTCAACTTGTGCTTTTCAAGAGATTAGTTATTGGAAGCAGGAGCCCTATGTGCAGATGGAAATTACACAGGAATTTTTTTCTTTTAATTTAGCAGTTTCTCCGCAGATAATAGAAAATCTGCAGAACTCTTAGATGTCTGATCCGGTGCTGTTTGTTGGACTGGGATAAGTAAATAATTATTAATCTATAGCTCACTTAATAGAGTTGATAATGCAAGCACAATATTTGGCAAGGAAAAAAAAACCCTCGAAATTGTCATAAACCTCTTCTCTTCACCTTTAATACAACCTCTTGGTTTTTAATTACTCCTGTAAAGTGAGAGCAATCACAGGATCCTCCTGTGACATTTTCAAGTTTTCTGTCTGCTCCACTTACGAGAAACAAATGGGTCCGCTCAGCTCCATCTAGATTGAGTTTTTCATAAAGTCATTACTTCTGTCACAGGGACTATTTTCAAATTGAAAAATCTGAAACAATAAATGATGGTGAAGCAGTTAATAACTGTTAAGAAATCACATTTGGAAAATTGCATTTAAGCAATAACCTTTCTCCCTGTAATTAAATGACAGAAAGGTCCTGGTTTTAATTAAGTCAGCAATTTATAGTTATGAAGCTATACTTCACTATGCAGATTAGAAGATGATAGGTCACAGAACACCCTGAGTGCATTTTTAGCGGAGCTGATCTGGTAATTACTCCACTGTTCAGTGGTGACCACATTGAACCATATCTCTAGATTAAACAATTTTCTTTTCCCTGCTCCATGATGTATAACTAGGATGAGTAAATGTACCACTAGGAGTGCATCGAGCATCTTTAAATTAAAATGGATTTTAAATGAGGGGGCATGAGCGAAGGAAGTAATGTTTGAAGAACAGCGGTAGAAATGAATGGGCCACTAGTCAAGGCTTGCAAGCAGAGAATATATCATTGTTTTACAGGGCTTTCTATCTTGTGCTTGAATGTTTGGTGCAGATTTATGAGGAAGTAAAATGCTAATGTTAGTGTATTTATAAACATATGATGGGGGTTTCATCTATAATTTATTCCCAGGCTCTGCATTATGCAGCCTATGAAAGAAAATGAAATGCTGTGTTGGACAGCAAAAGGGTTCATTAATACAGCTTTCACATTTTATTTAACTAACCCCCAGCTCATATTACACATTGATTATTACATTGTGAGATGTTTTTGAACACTTATTGTGTTCTTTCCCCCAGGCCTTTTGCTAGATACTTCAGTAGAATTTCAGCAGTGTTCAACTGTCTTATTTCGACTAGCACTAAGTTATATTCAGTTGGCCTGCAGGCATATAAACAATGTATGTATATTTATGTTCTTTCTCTGCAAGAGTTAGGGGCGTAGAGGTATGGCTTGGTTATTAATGTTTTCATTAAAATGTGGTGTTTTAGGGTTAGCCACTAATTAAACAGCCTGTAATCAAATTGGATCACTGCAGCACTTGTGATAGAATATTCATATTGTACAAGGATTATTGAATTAGTTTTGTAGAATATAAGCACTTAAATAGAACTTTGTCACCTCTGCTACCTCTTTTACTGAACAATAAAGTCATTTTGTAGTGACTGATATTCATTAATGGACCAAGTTCCCTGGTGTAAATCAGCAGCACTCCGTTAAAATCAAGGGAGCTTTGCCAGTTTACACCTGCATTACGCTTGGCTCACAAAATACCGTCTAACTGTATACTGCAATACTGGGGGTGGATGGTGGGAGACAGGAAAAGCCAGTTACAAGATGATAGTAATCAGACTGGACATGAGCACCTACTGATATTAAGTGACTAGAGCAGATGATGTTTTTCCATTCCACTGGTACAAGACACTTGTTTATAATTTTCTGGGAGTAACTTTCATTTTATTCTGTTCACTCTTCTGTTTTATCTTCAAAAACATTTTTGCATACCTTCTCATGTGTTCATTAAGTTTTAGAAGTGCCGTACAAATAACTCTAACTTCATAGATTGAAAAACAATCTCTATTAGATTAGAGAATATGCATGGAAATAAAATAGGATTGTTAACAGATGTTCTTATTGAACACTATCTAGCCAGAGAATCTTGACGCTATAGATAATAAATTGGTCACAGATACACAGGACTCTTAACTGCACTTAGTGATGCAATAGTCATTGTGACCTTCTGAATTTCACCCATGTGACTGAAAGTGGAACTCCAGGATCTGTTCTGCTTTCACTTACATCTTATGTGTCTCAGATTTTTCAGAATTCCAAAGAAAGTGACATTACACAGCTCTCTCATTTCAGGCCAGATCTAGCTCCCACTAGAATCAGTGGAAGGTTCCCATTGATTTCAATGGGAGATGGATTAAACTCCAAGTTAGGCAAAGTCAGTATTCTTCCATTAAAGTGTCTATGTTTTTTAGGATTGAATCTGTCTGAACAGGGCAAGGAAAAGAGAAAAGGAAAAACGTGCCCAAATAAGAAAATTACTCTGAAAGTTCTAGTCTGTTTTGGCTATAAACACTTACGTGGAGCCATGTCCTCTTACAGCTGTTGATGTTGACCTTCTGCATGGATCAAACACTTACTACTCTAAACGATGTTCTACCGTGGGTTGTTTAAATATGTTATGAATTATATGAATATGGGAAGGAATTTGATAATTTCAAGACCAGATATTTTGAAAGGGTCCTAGGTGTCTTTTTAAAAAACCTGAGATTTCTAATAAACCTAATTCTGGTACATGGGAAGAAAATATGACAAGAATGGAACAACTTCTTATTGCACTCGCTCTGTTTCTTTGCTCTCATGTTGAACAATTTGACATTTAAATGTAAAGCAGTGTCTGTGCCTACATATCCACCACTATATTGAATCTGAGTGAACAGACACAAACGATCCCACCTACTCCTCCATGTAAATATATTATCTGTGAGGCACATTGCAGTTAATGGGCGGTCAGCCCAAAGTGAGTGACAGTCCAGTATAATCCATATACTTTATCCATTTGTCAAAGTCTTAAAAAAGTTGATAAATACAGAATTAAAGATCAGCACGGTGATCAACAGTTATCCTGCAGAGAGGCCTTTAGGTTCAATGATGCTGACATATTTTTCACACCAGTGAATTGTCTTCAGAAAAAGTCCCTAATGTGTTAGGTTAAAGACATCATTCCTTTAGGCATGTGGGTCTTCATCTCTTTATCAACAAATACAATGAGGAGTCCTTGTGGCACCTTAGAGACTAACAAATTTATTTGCGCATAAGCTTTCGTGGGCTACAACCCACTTCATCAGATGCTTGGAGTGAAAAATACTGTAGGCAGGTATAAATACACAGCACATGAAAAGATGGGAGTTGCCTTACCAAGTGGGGGGGTCAGTGCTAATGAGGCCAATTCAATTAAGGTGGTTGTGGCCCATTTTCAACAGTTGACAAGAAGGGGTGAATATCAACAGAGGGAAAATTACTTTTTGTAGTGCTAACGAGGCCAATTCAATCAATCTTTATCAACAAATGTTTTTATGATTGTAGCTATTGAAGAAAATCCCTTTTTCCACTCATGGTTGAGATCCTCTATGGACACTACATTATCTCATGGGGAAGAAGCTCAATACATGTCTTGTGCTGAAGGACTAAAGTGCTGCAGATCAAATGGTAGTGTTTGTTGCTCACTCTTGCAGTAGTTGCCTGGTTTTCAGAGGGTGGTAAAATGTAGTTGTCACCTTGGCATCCAAATCTTCAATGTACCTTTTGCCATAGCACCTGAAAGAGTGTAGTAAAGGAAGTAGACAGGGCCGCCCGGGGGGGGGGGGGGGCAAGTGGGGCAATTTGCCCCGGGCCCCGCAGTGGCCCCCACAAGAATATAGTATTCTATAGTATTGCAACTTTTTTTTATGGAAGGGGCCCTCAAAATTGCTTTGCCCAGGCCCCCTGAATCCTCTGGGTGGCCCTGGAAGTAGAAGCCACAATGTTTTCTAAACAGCAAAAATGGCTGATGTTAGGAGTGCTAGAAATAGTAGGCTAAAGGCCCAAACTTGCACTTCTTGTGCATCCAAGTTCACATGGGGGGAAGTGATAATTTCAGAAGTGGGTCCACTGTACGTTAGAGCTTGGATCTTAATGTTTCAGTTTACCTTTAAACTAAGATCACAAACGGAATTTCTGTAAATGTAAGAGTATCCTTAGATTGCATTTTAAGACAAAAACAGATCATTTCTTGATTTATTTGCCTCCCATTACATTAATTTATGATTCTACATTCTCCTATAATAGCTGGAATCACTAGGACTTAAAGCAGAAAATTCCTTTGCTTTCCTTGCACTGTCTAAGTAAGTCCAGGGGAACATTCCTTGAAAACAAGCCGATCATAGTGCCTTTAAAGGAGTCTTGGGGCATAGCATACACTGACAGTCTGAGGGCTCTGTATGGGGTGTATCCTGCAATTAATGTATACTTGCCATGCAAGGACACCTAAACTACTAAATGGAAATGTCACTGTAAAACAGGACATTCTTGCTATGTTATCTGGTAGAGACACCTACAATTAAGGTGGACAGAAAGAAAGAATTTGAATTAAGGAGAGAGACATTCTTGGTGACTGGAAATCATAAAGGGGGAAGTGGATAAATTCTTATACAACTCAGAGGGAAAAATGAATTTGAAGCAATGTAACAAAAACTGTCAAGCGATGCTGGCATGGTGCTGGTTCAGGAGTAAAGGTGGTTTTGTGTTTTAATTTTTGATGAGCACTGTCTTTCGCAACCATTTTAGTCATGGTAGCTTGGCAAGAACATCATGGAAACTGTAGAAAAATAGAAACTATCAAAATGTTATCTCCAGTCATACCTGCTTTATTAAGCTACAGGCATTGACTGCAATATCTGTTGGCTTACAGGAATAAAACTGGTTAAAATCTCTACTGCTATTCAGGTTTTGATTTAATCCTCAACATCTTATATTGAAATAATGATGAATATGTTTTATTAATTAAACTGTTACGTTACTGTGCTCACAGGAAGGTAGCAATATCTAGAGGTTCGAGCAAAGGAATGGGAGTCAGGATATTTTTTTATTATTATTCCTGGTTTTGCCACTGATTGTTTATGTGAGATACCTTATTACCATCGATCTTACAAAAGGATATTGGCAGATTTCCTTATCCCCCTCCTCGTAATAGAAGACTGTTTTTTTGACCCCTCTTGGATATTTTCAATTCAAGACTATGCCATATGGGGCCATGGCAACCTTTCAATGGGATCAGGAATAAAGTTCTCAGCTCACATTATCAATATGGCTGTGCCTACCTTGATATCATTATCTGTAGCTCCACATGGGAAGATCACCTACAACGTATGAGGGCAATATGAGGATCCCTACAAGAAGCCGGTCTCACAGCTAACCCCACAAAAATGTAAATTAGCAACCACGTAGATGACCCATCCAGGATACCAGCAGGAGGCAGACTCTTGAAGACAATAATCAGTAAAGTGCAGGCTCTAACCACGTGCCTTGTCCCCACAGACAAAGACAAGTGAGGCGATTTCTGGACCTGGCTGGATACTACCTGAAGCTTATCCCTAGCTTTGCACTGATCACTGCTCCCGAATGGACCATGTAAAAGGCAGTAACCCTAGGAAGATCCACTGGGATACGAACTGTGAAAAGGCTTTAAGCACCTTGAAGGCACTTCTTTGTCAGACACTCCTGTCCATTTTAATCCCATCTTTTCCCAGGAATTTTATTTTATAGATGGATGCCTCAGATGTCAGCCTTGGTGCTGTACTTTCACAGTATTTGCAGGTGAGAAGCACCCAGGCCTGTATTGAAATAGAAAATATTCCCCAGGGAGAGAGCCTAATTCTTATTGAGGAAAGAGGCCTGGGTTTTTAAGTGGGCAATAGATTCTCTCAGGTACTACCCACTGGTCAGTCTATTCTCATTGATCACCAATTGTGCCCTCTTATGTTGGCTGAATATCACAAAAGCCTCAAACCCACATATAAGGCCCTCTCCCAATCAGGAGAAGACTAACAACCTCCCTCTGGGTTCAACCAATACTAAATAGGCACAATACTAAATAGGCTTGTCACAAGCAGGGGCGGCAACAAGGAGGAAAGCTGCCGTGTCCTAGAAGTAGCCGACTCTTGCTACAGAGCAGCTGAGAGAGAAATAGTTGACAAGCGTCCATCACACACAAGGACTTAACAGACTCACCACAAGCTGATCACCACATGACAGAAGCTGAAGATAAACCCTGAACGAGGGTCTGGACGCGCTGGATTGCCACAAACAAACCAGACCTTTATAGGAAACTCAGACTGAAGACTCCAACTCTGAGAACCTAGAAAGGCTGGAGTAAGGTTCCCAAGTGGAGAAAGGACTTCCGAAGGGGAAGAGACTCTGAAACTGGCCAAGCATGATCCCAGAGAAAGGCCTAGCCTATCATGGGATTGGGGGGGAGGGGATGAGAGACACCAGGAGATGGGATGGGATCAGTGGGTTAGAAGACGAGAGCATATGAGAAACTTCTGTATTTGTGACAGAAGAGATGGAGGGGGACAGAGCTGGGGAAGGAATGCAAGCAGAGGATACAAAGAAGGTCATGTCCCTTTTTTGTCAATTTTCTCTTGGAAGAAATTGACAGTTGCTAGTCAGCTGCTAGGTGGTATTCCACATGAAACACACTGGGCCCAGTAATCCATTCCACTTTGGCTCCTTTGTAATGCCCCACCTGCAAAGGGGACAAAAGCAATCCGTCCAGCTGGGGGAATCCTCCATGACCCAGCAGCTTCTACCCACCATTTCCTTCCAGCCCCCAGCATAGTGGGTGTGGCAGGAACACCTCTATATTCCTTATCACAGCTGCTGGAATGGTCCCTTGGGATGATGGGCTTTCAGGAGTAGATTAGACCAGTCCTTAGGCTGCTTTAAGTCACACGGGGGACACAAATGGGGAGCTACAAAGGGCTAACTCTACTGCCCTCCCCCCCAGGCCCAATACTGAGTACAGCTTAGTTGGATCCAAAATTGGGGCCATTAATGTTAAAATTAGGCATGTTCTGATGCCTACCTGATTATTACTGTTCATGGAAAAGGCACATAGGTCCGATAGTATCCCCTTCACTCTGCAGACTGGGTCCCTAATTCACCACTGGCATCAGCTCAAGGGCTATGCAAGGTATCCACAATAACATCTGAAAACTGCAATTGCTGAGTCACCTCACTGTGATTTAGTGAATTTCCTCCAGGTCTGTGACAGCGCATTGAGGTTTTGAAATTTTCACTCAAATATTTTTTTCAAACAAAACCTAAAATTTTTCCGTAGTATTTTCTTGATTGTTAATGATCTCTACTTCAGGACATTGGTCATATGTTGGGTCTAAGATTTTTGTCCTTTGCTCGTAAGTCTGAGAACTGATTTGTGGGGTTTATTCTGATGTGCTAACAATGCTAATCTGGATCCCTGGACCACACTAAGGATTTTCTATCTGTTTTTTGGTAGTTTACTGCCTTTTCTGGTAACACACTTGGCTGTGTTTGAACTGACGTTTCTGAATATTACCAAAATGAGTCACTTATGAATTGTGTGCCCTTTTTAAAACTTTTCTAGAGTGCCACACTGAGCAAACTGCAATTTGCAATATTTTACTTAATATAGTAACATACTCAAAGTGTTGTGCGACAGGTCAATTTCATAATAATTTGAGTGGCAGTCCACTAATAAGAGGTCATATTTCCCACTTAATTCAAAAAGATTTCAGCCACCCTTGCATCCAGGGCACTCTCATGTCGTATCAGTGGTGTCTATTGCATTCTGTTCCGTATGTCTACTGCAGATGTCACAGTGGAATAGTTTATCTCCAGTGGCAGCATTCATGCCTAGCAAGAGTAGGACATCTCAGGCACTGTTTTTACACTTCTCAACACCCAAATAGGAACTGTGTGGATGGTGTCTAGAATTTCTGACCCCATGCTGTGTGAAGTTAGGACTCAATGCACGTTGCCACACAGGATGTGATTCTGTGCAATTTTACCCTTTTAGTTCCAACAGAGTTTATGCTTGGAGTTGTCTGGGTGTTTTCTAATGGCTGTCCATCTAGAATTAGTCCTCCTAGCTCTGTAAGATAGGTCTGTGTTACTCCAAATTTTGTTTTAGAAATGAGTACTAGCACATGTTTAATTGGAACTGCTCTTCCAACACCTCGGCTTCACTATTTATAGATGCTCTTTAAAGCATGGCTGCTAGAAGACACTCCTTATGAGACCTGTACTAGGAGAAGGATGATCTGGTGATTAGGATGCTACCCTGGAATGTGGGATTCATAGATTCCAAGGCCAGAAGGGACCCTTGTGCTTCTCTGGCCTGCTCTCCTGTATGACACGGGCCATAGATCTTCCAGGAATTGATTCCTAGAGCGGATCTTTTAGAAAATACGTTCAGTCTTGATTTAAAAATTATCAGCGATGAGAATGCACCACAATCCTTGGTAAGTTGTTAAAATGACTAAATGGAGATCCAGGTTCAGTTCCTTGGTCTGCCATAGGCTTCCTCTATGACTTTCAGCAAACCATTTAGGCCCTTCCCAATGACTTGTAGTGCAGGATCAGGGCCTTAATGTCTCTGTGGCTCAGTCCCTGTCTGTAAAGTGGGGATTAAGAGTTCTTCCTTAGCTCAGGCATTGCAAGGATAATGCATTAAAGTTTGAGAGGTGCTTAAATATTATGGTAATGGAGGGGACATAAGTACTGAAGATACTGACATTTAATGAGTATTACTGTATGATAATTTCATGACCATTTTCTTGAAATCCAGGATGTGATTTGCACACTGAGTTCTGTAATGTGGTTTGCAACTGTTTATGGTCATCTTTGGTGTAAATGGTCACAACTCTATATATGTTGTTCTTATAATGGACTCATCACTGAGGTATCTCCACTGACTTCATTGAAGCTGCTTCTGCTCACGCTAATGGTGAATATGGCCCACATACTCTGCCAATCACCAATCACGTTTGGGACACAAAGCAAGCCTGAAAGCTATCAATATGTATATAATTCTGTTTGAAGGTTATGTTATCTTGGGGCAAGACCAGTGAGGGAAAGGAGATTATTATTATTATTTTTTTTTTTTTGCATACTCAGGCCAAAACCAGAACATTTAAGTACTTAATTTTTTTTCTGGAAGATTTGTCCATTAACTTTAATGAAGCTTTCTCTAGGCTCAAAAGTATGAAGAGCGCTATTAAACAAAAGAGAGAGTTTGCTTGTCAGGCATTTTCTCTGCACTCACAGTTCTGTTTCTTTATGGTCAGAGAAACACTTTCAGCCATATGTCTTTAGAGCAATGCTAACACTTAGTGACCAGTTAAGCAAATCCCACTTGTGAAATTCTTGTGGCTGCATTGTGCTGGGAGCCTTCGTCTCAGGGCTCTATTCTGTCACTGCTTGTTTTTTCACATTAAATGAAGTGACTTAGATGGGATACGTGGATTGGTGATGTATTGTATGGGGAATTCTCTGCCACTGAAAGGTTGTGCAGTGTGAAACTGTAAAGCATATGAGAAGAGACAGGAATTTGCATATATTCCTCTCCTCCAAAAAGCAAGTTATCAAACCTGTTTGATTTGCTGGACCCCAAACTGCGAGGGGAGGAGCTACGTAAATCAGGCTGTGGGTTGCCTCCCTTACTGTTCCTGCTTATCCAAGTGGGAGATCTGATCAGCCACTGAGTTGTAGAACTTGTGTGGGACTCGGACTCAAAGCTGTTTGCTTTCCTTAGGCCCTATCCAGCTTCCTCTGAAGTCAATGGGAGTTGTTCCATTGACTTCAGTGGGCATTGGTTTGACCACATCTAATGCTTCAGTTTGGATGAAATACTGCACCACCATAACTCCTGATACTTTTCCCCACTTACCGAAACTGAACTAATACTTCCCCAGATCCTGAAGTGTTCAGATAAGGGTTTGAAACTTCAGCATTCCTACTTTTTGCCATGCTGAAACCCAGAAGTACCTTGTCCTTTGGTATGTGGGGAGTTCCAACCATTCAGCTTCCCTATCTTAGGCTCCATGTCTCCCACATAGTACCTAGACTCCGCCCCCCCCCTACACTTACCTTGTGCTAGGGTGACCAGATGTCCCAATTTTATAGGGACAGTCCCGATATTTGGGGCTTTTTCTTACATAGGTCCCAACCACCCCCTGTCCCAATTTTTCATACTTGCTATCTGGTCACCCTACCTTGTGCTGTGTTCTGGGGTTGAGACCTAACCCTCCATCTGGGCGTACTCCTGGATGTGTTACCACCTAATCTGTACCAACATAACCTCTATTTGAATGATATCAGAATCAGTTCTGGATTTCATTGCTTATCACACCTCTCTTTCATACTGCCTATTACCATCCAGTAGTAATAGCTCAGAGTACTTGGCCTGGCTTCTCTTGTAATCTGCCTGTATAGTTATGCTTGGCTTTCTTTTGCTCAAGAACTAAATGACCATACAATAAATTGTGTTGTCTTGAGCAGAACTGTTCTGTTTCCTATGATGTTACAATGAGGTCAACTTTCAAAGGTATTAGATATCTAAAGATGCAGATAGGTGCTTAACTCCCATTGAAATGAGTAGGAGTAGCACCTAGGACCTGTGAAAATCCCACTGGGTGCCTATCTATATATTTAGGCACCTAAATACCTTAACAAATCTGGTCCTTCCTTCCCTCACCTTGGACAGAATTTTCTTTAACCTAGACAGAATGGTTCATTACACTTCCACAGTTATTACTGCCACCTTTAACTTACTTTTTTTTTTAATTATGATGTCAAATCTACTCTGTGATTACATTTAAATTATTCCGGGCATAGCATAGGCACATAGCATCTCTCCTTTGTGAACTTGGCATAGTATCCGATATTAGTAAATCAGGGTTGAGATATTTATGAACAAACAAAATATCATGAATTTACTGCAATTTTTGCTGTATAGAAAGTGAATTTGTAGGGGGTTCTTTGTTTTTAGCCCTCTTTGAGACCCAGTACTGTTTCTTGTTACTGTCTGTCTTTGATCCAGTGAAAATATCTGTCCAGTGTGCTCATATTTCATTTGACTGTAGGTCCATGTAATTTACAGGGACACAAAGTCAATATGCCTCTGCTGGTGCAGCCTAGCAAGATTTGTATGTGTAACCTCATGAAGTTGTAGATAAATTCTTATCAGATCCATATTATTAAAAAAATCTTATTTGGTTAACAAAAAAAAAAGTGTGACCATCAGTCCACCTAGGCAAAACATTGGCTTTGGGAAAATAAAACATTTCCTTTTGTATCAATTCAAATTGTTTTAATGCATAAAACAACAATGTGCAAACATGTGAACCTTACAGAGTCATAGAAACGACACTAGATTAGCTAAGCTGGTAAGTAATGTTAAAATCAATCTATTCAAGTGCTCTCTATGGCTGCAAGTTTTAAAAATGCAGGCAACTCTCCCCCATCCTCACCTTCCGTCCTCCCTCTGGATGCCCACTGTTGGAATTACCAAATCTTCTCTGAAAGATAAGTTTTAAAGAAGTAAAATAAATCTTCTTGGTTCATGTACATTTTTCTGGTTTTAAAATCATCAAACCCACATTTTGGCCTTAAGCTACTTTAAGTTCAAGTATCCAAAATAATTATGCTTTCAATTGTTAAAACTGCTCTAATTGATATTCCGTTTTGCTGAATCAGACACTTAAGAGCATGCTTCAGGTATCATTGAGAATAGAACACATTTTAAGCACAAGCTTAAGTGCTTTGCTAAATTGGTGTCTTGGTTTCCTGGCCACAATTCTGGTAGTCTTTATTAATCAATGTGATTGATGTATGCTTCTCCTGTATTTATTTGTGGGTTGTAAAATCTGCCAGAGTAATTGTAGACGGAGCTTAAAATACTCACTTTTAACTTGTGCATGTCTCTGATTTGGATACTTTGAACGGAAATATGAAAACTTGTGTTCACAGTTATTGCTTTGCTGAAAGAGGCATTATTGCATCATCTTTGTGACAGACCAAATGATACCACAGTCTCAAAAGACAACAAAACTTTCAATAAGTTTTCAGTGAGCAAAAGCAGGGCATCTGCCTTGCCTTTCTTGTATTTCTAGCTACTCATTGCCAGCATCCTGCCATTCCAGGAACATCTTGGACATATGGTAAGTAGTAGAGCTCCAATGCACTGTAACCTCCTACTTCAGTTGATATGTTAGCAAGTTGCTGACCCATTGCAGCTCATTCATGAAATTTCAGCTGTGACAGAATGAATGCCCAGAGTGGTCACTGATTAGACTGACACTCCTAATATATTCTCATCCCTGCAGTTATCAAGCAGGAAAACAGTGACAAGTAAATCTAGGCAGCGTGGGAAATACAGAATGTGAAACACCCACAGACCTGGAGCATAATATGGCATTTACTGTGACTGCTACTGTGTACAACACCACAACACAGTGGTTTGAATCTCCAAAAGATACCCCGACACCTTGGGGAAAAAGGGCAAACCTCACACCACATTTAAAATTTGTAGTCCCATATTTTCCCATAAAAGTAGAACAGGAAATACATTCAAATATTCCAAGGCCAGAAGGAACCATTGTGATCATCAGTCTGACCTCCTGTATAACACAGGCCATAGAACTTCCCCAAAATAATTCCTAGAGAAGGTGACCAGCCCTCTGTGGGAGAAGGTGACCAGCCCTCTGTGGAGAAAGAAGTGGTTCGGGACTATTTAGAAAAACTGGACGAGCACAAGTCCATGGGGCCGGATGCGCTGCATCCGAGGGTGCTAAAGGAGTTGGCGGATGTGATTGCAGAACCATTGGCCATTATCTTTGAAAACTCATGGCGATCGGGGGAGGTCCCGGATGACTGGAAAAAGGCTAATGTAGTGCCCATCTTTAAAAAAGGGAAGGAGGAGGATCTGGGGAACTACAGGCCAGTCAGCCTCACCTCAGTCCCTGGAAAAATCATGGAGCAGGTCCTCAAGGAATCAATTCTGAAGCACTTAGAGGAGAGGAAAGTGATCAGGAACAGTCAGCATGGATTCACCAAGGGCAAGTCATGCCTGACTAACCTAATTGCCTTAGAGGAGATAACTGGGTCTGTGGATGAGGGGAAAGCAGTGGATGTGTTATTCCTTGACTTTAGCAAAGCTTTTGATACGGTCTCCCATGGTATTCTAGCCAGCAAGTTAAAGAAGTATGGATTGGATGAATGGACTGTAAGGTGGATAGAAAGCTGGCTAGATCGTCGGGCTCAACGAGTAGTGATCAATGGCTCCATGTCTAGTTGGCAGCCGGTTTCAAGTGGAGTGCCCCAGGGGTCGGTCCTGGGGCCGGTTTTGTTCAATATCTTCATTAATGATCTGGAGGACGGCGTGGACTGCACTCTCAGCAAGTTTGCAGATGACACTAAACTGGGAGGAGTGGTAGATACGCTGGAGGGTAGGGACAGGATACAGAGGGACCTAGACAAATTAGAGGATTGGGCCAAAAGAAACCTGATGAGGTTCAACAACGACAAGTGCAGAGTCCTGCACTTAGGACGGAAGAATCCCATGCACTGTTACAGACTAGGGACCGAATGGCTAGGAAGCAGTTCTGCAGAAAAGGACCTAGAGGTTACAGTGGACGAGAAGCTGGATATGAGTCAACAGTGTGCCCTTGTTGCCAAGAAGGCTAACGGCATTCTGGGCTGTATAAGTAGGGGCATTGCCAGCAGATCGAGGGACGTGATCGTTCCCCTCTATTCGACATTGGTGAGGCCTCATCTGGAGTACTGTGTCCAGGTTTGGGCCCCACACTACAAGAAGGATGTGGAAAAACTGGAAAGAGTCCAGCAGAGGGCAACAAAAATGATTAGGGGGCTGGAGCACATGACTTATGAGGAGAGGCTGAGGGAACTGGGATTGTTTACTCTGCAGAAGAGAAGAATGAGGGGGGATTTGATAGCTGCTTTCAACTACCTGAAAGGGGGTTCAAAGAGGATGGATCTAGACTGTTCTCAGTGGTACCTGATGACAGAACAAGGAGTAATGGTCTCAAGTTGCAGTTGGGGAGGTTTAGGTTGGATATTAGGAAAAACTTTTTCACTAGGAGGGTGGTGAAGCACTGGAATGGGTTACCCAGGGAGGTGGTGGAATCTCCTTCCTTAGAGGTTTTTAAGGTCAGGCTTGACAAAGCCCTGGCTGGGAAGATTTAGTTGGGAATTGGTCCTGCTTTGAGCAGGGGGTTGGACTAGATGACCTCCTGAGGTCCCTTCCAACCCTGATATTCTATGATTCTATGATATTCTTTAGGAAAAAAAATCCAATCTTGATTTAAAAATCAACGGTGATGGAGAATTGACCATGACCCTTAGTAAATTGTTCCAATGGTTAATTACACTCACCATTTAAAAACTTACCCCTTATTTCCAGTCTGAAATGATGGAGAGATCTGACTTTGAAATTTCAGGGCCATCTTCTGAATCCCTTAGTCACTGTTTATCAAGGCAAAACTCTTATTAATGTCACTGGGAATTTTGCTTGAATGTAGGAGTACCGACAGCAGGATTTGATGCAGATGGTTTTGTCTGGGGAAATGGTCTAGTGGTTAGAGCACCAGAGTTGACATATTTATACTCTCTGAAAACAAGCATTTGAATTTTCACAGGGCTAACTCAGCTCTTCACATATTTGAGGTAGATAAAGTAGATTCCTTACAGCTTATTGTGTGGGGACCCTCTGAGTCAGACCTTTAAAAATGAGTTTTTTTCCATTCTGTTTTGTCAAATTTCTTTCTTTACTCCCCTTTTTCTTTTAGGTTAGAGTCCAATCATTTTCTCTCATCTACCCATATTTTAAACATTGTAGAAATCCACAGATCATTTCCAGCAAACTTTTCATCTGCTTGACCAACAAATAGTAGCTTTTCTGTATCTCACTCTTCTCAATGTTCAGCCATTTAATAGCATTTTTTGATTCAGTTCATCATGCATATTACCTGGATTGCCAAGTATAATAACAATACATTTAGCAAAGTTAGCTCTTTTTTTGAGAGAGAGAGAGAGAGAGAGAGAGAGAGAGAGAGAGAGAGAGAGAGAATGAAAAGTATATGTATATATATCATCCTCGCTCGCTCTCTGTGTGAAATACTGACTCGGGTCCCAGGTAATTGTGCGTGCAGATGGGGAGCTGGACATGCAGTTACCTGATGTGTGCACATGCGGAGAGTATTCTAGATGTACCCATACACTGTATGAATGTATATTACATGCCCATTGATATAAGCACAGCCTTTAAAATAGTATTCTTACATTTAGCTATAAATATCTCCACAAATACAGCAATTGGTGCAAGGCATTATGTGGGGTATTAGATATAAGCAAAAAGCTCCTGTGTCTGGTATTTAGGCAATATCTCAGCATCCCCATCAAGTTCATTCCTGTCTCAATACTGATGACAGGTTTCAGAGTGGTAGCCGTGTTAGTCTGTATCAGCAAAAACAATGAGGAGTCCTTGTGGCACCTTAGAGACTAACAAATTTATTTGGGCATAAGCTTTTGTGGGCTAGAACCCACTTCATCAGATGCATGAAGTGAAAAATACAGGAGCAGGTATAAATACATGAAAGGATGGGGGTTGCTTTACCAAATGTGAGGTCAGTCTAATGAGAATCAATTAACAGCAGGATACCAAGGGAGGAAAAATAACTACACCAACATTCCACACAAAGATGGACTACCAGCCATCAGGAATAGCATCCCTGATATCATCACGCCAAACCTGGTGGCTGAACTTTGTGACTTTGTCCTCACCCACAACTATTTCAGATTTGGGGACAATTTCAAGTCAGCGGGACTGCTATGGGTACCCGCATGGCCCCTCAGTATGCCAACATTTTTATGGCTGACTGGAGAAGAGCGGACTCACCCCTGCGGTGCCTCCTGCTGGTTACTTCTGGGAATTAGCTCTTCCAGCGTCTGGAGTGCCCCCTGCAGGCTGGTGATCTGCCTTACCTGTGGCCCCGTGTCCCTCCCAGGACCCCGGTGCCCTTGTACCTGGGGTGCTGCCCCCTGGCAGTAACCCCTCAGTCTTAGGGTCTCCCCTCCCTGGGGAACCCCCACCCACTACCCCCACTTCGCCTCAGTCTTGGCTACTGCCCAGTCTCCATCTAGCCCCATTCACTAGGACAGACTGCAGTATCAGCCACTCATCACAGGCAAAGGGGTTCGGACCTGCTGCCTCTGCCTACCCATGGGCTGCCCCCTGCAACCCTACACCTACTAGGCCTTGCCAGGCCTGCAGCCTGGGGCTTTCCTAGGCCGGAGCTCCCAGCTCCTCTGGCCCTTCCCCAGCCCTGCTCCTAATCTAGATGTCTGGTAAAGCTTTCTGCAGTCAGGCCCTTCTCTCTCTGAACACAGAGAGAGACTGTCTGCTTGAGCTCCTGGCTCAAGCCTTTATAGGGCCAGCTGGGCCCTGATTGGGGCGTGGCCCCAGCTGAGCCTGCTTCCTCCTAATCAGCCCAAGCATCTTGCCCTTCCACAGCCCTCCTCCAGGGCTGTTTTAAACCCCTCAGGGCAGGAGCGGGGTAACCACCCTGCTACACTGACTTAGAACAACACTTCCTCAGCTCTCGTCCCCTTACGCCCCTACTCTACTTGCGCTACATTGATGACATCTTCATCATCTGGACCCATGGAAAGGAGGTCCTTGAGGAATTCCACCAAGATTTCAACGATTTCCACCCTACCATCAACCTCAGCCTGGACCAGTCCACACAAGAGGTCCACTTCCTAGACACTACAGCGCTAATAATTGATGGTCATATAAATGCCACCCTATACTGGAAACCTACTGACCGCTATACTTACCTACATGCCTCCAGCTTTCATCCAGACCACATCACACGATCCATTGCTACAGCCAAGCTCTAAGATACAACCGCATTTGCTCCAATCCCTCAGACAGAGACAAACACCTACAGAATCTCTATCAAGTGTTCTTAAAACTGCAATACCCACCTGGTGAGGTGAAGAAACAGATTGACAGAGCCAGAAGGGTACCGAGAAGTCACCTACTACAAGACAGGCCCAACGAAGAAAGTAACAGAACGCCACTAGCCGTCACCTACAGCCCCCAACTAAAACCTCTCTAGCGCATCATCAAGGATCTACAACCTATCCTGAAGGACGATCCCTCACTCTCACAGACCTTGGAAGACAGGCCAGTCCTGTCCTACAGACAGCCCCCCAACCTGAAGCAAATACTCACCAGCAACTACACACCACACAACAGAAACACCAACCCAGGAACCAAACCCTGCTACAAACCCTAGTGCCAACTCTGTCCACATATCTATTCAAGGGACACCATCATAGGACCTAACCACATCAGCCACACCATCCGGGGCTCGTTCACCTGCACATCTACCAATATGATATATGCCATCATGTGCCAGCAATGCCCCTCTGCCATGTACATTGGCCAAACCGGACAGTCTCTACGCAAAAGAATAAATGGACACAAATCTGACATCAGGAATCATAATATTCAAAAACCAGTAGGAGAACACTTCAATCTCTCTGGTCACTCAATAACAGACCTAGAAGTGGCAATTCTTCAACAAAAAAACTTCAAAAACAGACTCCAACTGAAGCTGCAGAACTGGAATTAATTTGGAAACTGGATACCATCAGATTAGGCCTGAATAAAGACTGGGAGTGGTTGGGTCATTACAAAACCTAAACTTAATTTCCCCAATACTAATTTCTCCCTACTGTTACTCACACCTTCTTGTCAACTGTCTGTAATGGGCCACTCTTACCACTTCAAAAGTTATTTTTCCTCCCTTGGTATCCTGCTGTTAATTGATTTATCTCATTAGACTGACCTAACACTTGGTAAAGCAACCCCATCCTTTCATGTATTTATACCTACTCCTGTATATTTCACTTCATGCATCTGATGAAGTGGGTTCTAGCCAACGAAGGCTTATGCCCAAATAAATTTGTTAGTCTCTAAGGTGCCACAAGGACTCCTCGTTGTTTTTGTCAATACTGATGGGAATTCTCTAGGACTCTTTTGTAGACTCAAGATTACTGCAGTGCATCACAGTCTGGTTTTTCCCCTTTCTGGCCCCTGACATGTCTGCTCCCTGCCCAGATAATCCCCTATGCCCAGTGGAGTATGTAACATAGAGAAGAATCCCCAGGAATGGTGCAAAAGGGACTTAACCAGAGCCGTAATGTAGTTCTTTGTTACTTCCAAAACACTACAGGTTGTGAACATGCCACATCTGAACACTATCTTCCTTTTAAAATTATCTGGAGGATGGAGATAGGTTTTTTGCGACAACTGATTTATGGATGGGGTATAATTCATAAGTGTATATAAAATGCTTTTGCAATCCTCAGAAAGAAGACCTTGTATACAAAAAGTTGCTAATATAAAGGAGGAGATTGCAGTTTGTAGGTGAGAGAGCTTGCATCACAGTCATTTTGTCTTGTACCTCCAGTCATTGTATGGTGGATGGAGGGAGTCTCATTTGCCAAAGGTGATATGAACAGGGGGAAACTTGTACCTAGGTGCCTGGAGTCTACCACAAAAGCTCTATAATGCAGAGAGTACATTTCAGGTCACTATTGCATGCTTGAGTGCATTTTTAATTCCTTTTTTAAACACCAATCACTTCAAGTAGAGTGCATAGAGTTCATGACACAAACACATCTGGATTTCAGTTGTTGATCTGAAATATTCACCGTCCAATATGGTGAAAGCAGATGTTGGATTGGCAATCATAGTAGATGTGAATGATCACATGGGAAGTCCCATATGTAGCTTAGCTGAGAGCAACAAAGCATACCAGACGGTCTTAAATTGTATTCTGGATTTATGAATGTTTGCTTATCCACCTTATTCATCATTCCTCCTCCACTATGGAAGTGGAAGATTATTATAAATTTTGAAATGGTTCCTTAAATTCCAGAATTAAATGTTATAGCAAACTGATGTGGACAGAACTCAGGATCTTAATCAGACAGACTTAAGTTGAGATGAAAACTTTAAAAATCACTCCCTTTTTTTGTATTAGCATAACTCTTATATTTGTGCAAAGCGAGCACTTCTGCAAAAGGCCAAAAACTTCAAACTTGAGGGACTGATAATTAAAATATGCTGAGAATCTACACTTTCCACTGACGTAGTTAGAAGCCGTGGAGGCTCATTATCTTTGCAAACCAGGCGCAGAATTGCCTAAAGCTAGGTGCCTACATCCATCGTTATCTATGTCAAAGTGGCCTAATTTTTCAGAGGTGCTTGGCATCCACAGCACCCATTCACTTCAATGGGAGCTTTGCTGGAGTGAGGACGACAGGTTTTGGCCTCTCACGGATGTGGTTACTAGAGAGCCCACAACATGACATGGAAGGTGGAAGGGAGGAGGATGTGGACTAAGAAAAACATTCTAGATTTTTAGAGTAACAAAACTGAATTAATGTAATCTGAATGGGCTCCTCTGCATTGAATAGATTCTAGGACTGGAAGGGACCTTGAGAGGTCATAGAGTCCAGTCCCCTGCCCGCATGGCAGGACCAAATACTGTCTAGACCATCCCTGATAGACATTTATCTAACCTACTCTTAAATATCTCCAGAGATGGAGATTCCACAACCTCCCTAGGCAATTTATTCCAGCGTTTAACCACCCTGAAAAGTTAGGAACTTTTTCTTAATGTCCAACCTAGACCTCCCTTGCTGCAGTTTAAGCCCATAGCCTCTAAGGATAGAACAAGAAGCAAAGGAGAACAAGTTTTCTCCCTCCTCCTTATGACACCCTTTTAGATACCTGAAAACTGCTATCGTGGCCCCTCTCAATCTTCTCTTTTCCAAACTAAACAAACCCAATTCCTTCAGCCTTCCTTCATAGGTCATGTTCTCAAGACCTTTAATCATTCTTGTTGCTCTTCTCTGGACCCTCTCCAATTTCTCCATCTTTCTTGAAATGCGGTGCCCAGAACTGGACACAATACTCCAGCTGAGGCCTAACCAGCGCAGAGTAAAGCGGAAGAATGACTTCTTGTGTCTTGCTCACAACATACCTGTTAATACATCCCAGAATGTTTCAGGCCATCATAGTTATTGGTGAGGTGATAAATTATGGGCCCAGTGCTAATCCTTGGGACCAGAACTTCTGCACCTGATGCAGCATAGGAAGGAATGGGGTAGCATAAAGTAATGTTTTAGGCCACCTTTAAACCCTTCTGATCCAGAGTGCTAAATGACCATGTCCAATAATACAGAGCCAGATTCTGTCCCCTTCTACTGCCCCTCTATGCTTCTCTGCTGGTGTAAAAGGGTTACAGAATCTCCTTGCAGAATGTATCATGTGCAGGAGCAATGCAGAGTCAACAGAGGAAGCCCTACACAGTACCAGGCAGCATACAATGGGTGGGAAAAGGAATGGCTGGAGTCTCCTGCATTGTGACTACAGTTGGCTGTAGCTCATAGGCACTGTGATAGGGTGTCTGCCCCACACAAGAATAGAAAGGGTTAACCTCAGCAGTGAGCAAGGGAGGCGAGTCTTCCAAGTGGCCCAGGGAGGCTGAGTGAGTCACAGCCAATCAGGGAGGAGTTGCAGGGAGCAACCAAGCTGGGCCTGGCAGGGCAGGGCCGGGCCAGTCACTGCCTGGAGTCCAAGGAGGAGGACTGGGTTCCTAGCAGATGGATGGAAGCTAGCACCATGGACAGAGCAGTTGCTGGCAGGGACCAGGGCAGTGAGAGGGAGCTCCTGGCTTGCTACTAGGACTGACATGCTGAGGCCCTGAGGTAAGGGTGAAGAAGGTGCTAGGTCTACAGGGAAGTGGCCCAGAGAAATATACTGAGAAGTTGGAGGGGATGCAGTATGTGGCTGCCATCTACAGGGTCCCAGGGTCGGGACCTGGAATAGTGGGTTGGTCCATGTCACCCCCACTCACCACTGGGAAAGTGGCTGGACAGTTGGACAGCCATACTAAACTCCCAAAAGGCGGGAGCACAGATGGTGACATGGCCACAGGGTTGTGTCATGAAGAGAATGCTGCAGTCTCTGGAGTGATATGGGTCAGACAGCAGATGTGACAGCGGGCAAGGCACCATCAGGGGAGGTCGTACTGACCTGCAGAGCTAATGCCCAAGACAGCCAGCAGGAGGCACTAGTGTGGTGAGTGGAGGCCCGTCATAGACACCCTTTCAAGTCCTAAAATTAGGAAGGCACAAAGGGGGCCATAAAGCCACCTCCTGAGACTCAGTACAGAATATGGACATTGTAATTACACAATTAATTTTAATGTAAAATATATAGATTATCCCCAAGTACTCACCACAGCTGACTGTCTTGTTTTTTGTGAGCATCACAAAATTTATTTTTAGGAGGGATTTGAATTCGGAGAGGGTACACTTGGGACAGGCGTGACTAAACAGGTCTTTGGGGCTGGCATCACTGGCTGAACAGAGACAAGAGGAGGGCAATGTACAAAAGGATAAGCATGCAAGGGCAGAATTATGCAGGGACTTGAAGATAAAGGTATAAAACCTGCAGTTGAAGCAGTAGAGGAGAGAAAGCTGCGGAGAGATTCAAAGGAGAACAGGTGACAGGTAAATCATGAGAATATCCTGGTCTTTTGGTCAAACAAAGCTGGCATTCTTATGTGCTGGGGTTAGTAAAATCCATAATGTTGCTATATAACATTGATAGCAGATAAACACCTTTCATCTCAAGGTAATAGCCACATTCATCTGGGGTCAAATTCTGTTCTTGGTTGCCCTTCTGAAAGCAGAATTTTATTTCTGAATTATTTTTTTTGGGGGGGGAGGGACAGGAGAATAAAAAACTAAAATAAATGGGAGTACAAATGGCCAGGAATTCCGTTCTTATTAATGGATAAGAAATAAATTAATAGATATCAAACAATAAGAAACAATGTGAAGTAAAATCCCTGTAGGCAAAGTGTCTCCTTAGAAAATCAAATATTGAAGAAGCAAAATCTCATGCTGCATCTGGATTATTAGAGAGCATCAAGAGATGGTGAATGACAAGTAAGGGGATGATGTTATATCCTGGGAAGATCGTGGCTGTGAAGATACTAGGAGAACTTGAGAGGTCTTTATTTACTACCAGACTGACAGCAGATGATGATGATGGTGTGTCTGTGACAACCATATCTTGCTAGGGAAAAGGCCAGTTTCACAAATTATGCACTGTAAGGGTCATTGAATATTTTTGAGAGAAACATTATACTTCACAGCCTGTTGTATCTGTTTTTTGGTTGTCACATACAAAATCTTTATTTCCTCAGTGTGTACCTTTTTGTTACATGTCCCCACAGAATACTGTGCCTGTACTTCAAGTGCATTTATTCAGAAAGGAAGTATAGTATCTGGATACAACATAATTATGGTCATGTTCAAAACTTATACATTTCTGGGCTTACTTCATGAAAGATCAACATTCTGCTTGCTTGGATTTAGTTTGAGATCAGCTGGAAAAAGTCCAGGGTGCCCATCTTACAAGTGAAATAGCTGTTGTTCATTGAAGCACCTTTTCCCACAGTGCTAGAGTGGTAGCTTTTTTTTCATTTCATACCTAATGAAAACAGGGAGGTGGGGAACTCTATGAAAATAAGTGTTCCTGGCTGTCATTCAAAACACATTTATCTGTTTAAAAAAATAAAAAATGATTTTTTTTCCAAAAGCTTCTCTGTAGGTTAAGCCTGCTTACAAGAGTATTGAATAAAAAGCAAATTCTGTATTTACCATGGCACAACCCCCCCTATACAATCAGGGGGCTGTTCTCACACTATTTCTGACAGTCTTTTCTGAAAGAAGACACCTCAAGATCAAGTACTGGAGACACTTCCCCCACCCCTCGTCTCTTACAGGACAAACATTACAACAGTAGAAATGTCCAATCATCATTGGTCATTTTAATTTTATTTAATTCCCAGCTACCTTTCCCCTCTTTAATTTCTACCCCACCTCAAAAAAATATTTACAAATGGCAGTGTTCTATAAAGGCTGCTTGGGTTTTAAGAGCCAACTGCAGTCTAATGTATCTGGTGTGTCAGTTTCTGTTCCATGCTACTGTTTTATTCTGCAGTGGGAAAGGAGCAAAAATAGCAGCGACTGCAATTCTGTTGGATAAACATCACTGTGAATTTTAGCTGGTATGAGCAGTCCCTCACTGGTCAAAAAACACCCGTATCTGATGTCTGTGCCACTGCCTTGTCCTGACCTGCACATTCTAATAGTAACTTGTTACGGTTACAGTAGGATGAGATGATCAGACACTTAGCTGGTGTTTGTATATACACAAGAGGGGTTATTTGGGCAAGATTACATAAAAGCTACATATTTGTTTAAAAGTAATTAAATATATTGCATTCAAATTCGGTAAAACTACAGAAACCGAAGTTGGGATATAACCAAAATTCAACTGTTTGTTAAATAAAGAGAAGAAAAAGTTCTTAGAGCCTGCAAATACTTGACACAGGTTCTACGAACCAAAATTATTGGCAAACGTACCACACTTCCCAACTTTGTCCCCCAGTACAGATTAAATTTTCTCTTCCTCACCCACGATTGTTGTCTCCATTTTACCACTGTAAAGTCTTGACATCAAAAATGCTGAGTCATGAAACTGAGGTTATGGAGAACTAGATTTATACCAAAGATATGCCAGATAGGCTTACTGCACTATTGCTTATCCTGTGTTTCTCATTCTAAGATGGTGCTCCACATTTGGTCACTGGTAGTCTGCTAGTAAAGAACTCAAAGGCTTAAAAGTATAAAATAGTTTACCTTGTAGCCTGTCAAGATAATTTTGCATCTCCTTCCTATGCAACAGCAAAGTTTTATGCTGTATCTAAACAAGGTAATCACATGCTGAGTCGAAACGGACTTTTGTTCTACCTGATGCAAAGCAGCAATATAATCCTGCACAGTTTCCTGAATTTGCTATCTTTCTCCAACAGATGGCAGTGCATTTCTCCTGTAGTTAGCCAAAAGTTTAAAAACATTGTTAAAAATAGATGCCCCACATTCTTAATTGTCAAATCTTTTTCTATTTATTGTTAGACACAAATCAAAAGCTGTTTAGATCTTGGGTAAGCTCACTGTACAATAGATAAAAACATGTTTAAAAAAAACCCAAACACTTCTGTAGTTTATAAAACAAACTTGTAATACCAGAAAATGCTGAACAACTTGTGTTTAGACCTATTATACCTCTACCTCGATATAACGCGACCCGATATAACATGAATTGTGATATAATGCGGTAAAGCAGTGCTCCGGGCGGGCGGGGCTGCGTGCTCCAGCAGATCAAAGCAAGTTCGATATAACGCGGTTTCACCTATAACACGGTAAGATTTTTTGGCTCCTGAGGACAGCTTTATATCGAGGTAGAGGTATTTATTAAGTGTGAAAATTTAGTTGCAAAAAGTTGAGTGCCTAACATTAGGCACCTAAATCCAGGTGTTGGTTTCTTAAAGAAATGTGGCCTAATTCTTGGAGCTGAGCGCCCACAATTCCAGAATCTATGGAAATCCGGCCACGTTTATTTGGGTGACTTAGGTACCAACATTTGACAATGTTGGTCTTTATCATGAAGTCATATTGTGAGCTTCTAGGGCAGGAATTTTTTGTGATGTGATTGTACAGTAGCTAATGCAGTGGGGGCACTGATCATAATTGGAGCCTCTTGGTGGTCCTGAATATGGAAACTGAAGCATTTCAGAGAAAGCGACAGTGAAGGCTCTTCACTTAATCCATTTTTTCCTAGTCCTCTAAATTTAGTTTCCAGGACCTTTCTCTTACTTCTCTGCATTTTTGGTACCAATATGTACCACAACCATGGGCTTGCTCTAGCACTCACTGGATGTTTGTCTAAATGCCTTGTGAGATCCATCATCTTCACACCCAGGAGACAAGTCACTTGAATGGTCTCAAGGTCACTAACACCACGATATTGATTGGCCTGATTCTCTACTGCTTTGCACCTTGTGTAGTAATTTACACTTGAGCAAAGAAGGTGTAAATATTACCACTTTGACCTAGCAACCAACTTGTATTCTCCTTTTGCACAGGTGTAAATGACTGCACAAGGTGAAAGACAGTGGTCAGCCTTGATATTTCTAATGTTCACACTCTATCACGAGGGCCTGTCTCTCAACTCTATTCACAAATTTTGGAGTCACCTACAAACACATTTAAATATTCTTCAGCATTATTGCCCAATTAAACCAATAAGGAAGTATGGTTAAGTACTAGTAGGATTCTCAAAAGTGCTCAGGGTTAGCCTAACTCTGCCCCTATTGAAGTCAGTGGGAGTTTTACTTTTAAATTATCAGCATGAGGTGTTATAGTTGGTTTTTGGTAACCTTATTGGAAAAAAATCCCTAGCCACGATATCTTTGGGATAAGTTCTTATCCTGGTGGGTATCAGCCACTCCTTATCCCGTCAAGAAACTGGCCTGCTGTTCTGCAATCACATTGCTTCATGTCAATTGGTATAATGATTTGTGGACACAAGGAGCTGACTTCAGTATCAGTTACTGTCTTCCTGCTGGTTTGAGGATACTTCCCTCTTTAATTCCAACAGCATTTGTTACACAGTAAACAATTCTGCTAAATTTTTAAAGGTGAAAAGGGGAGCAATATGTCAGCATCAAAAGCCTCTGGCTGGGGTCCTTGTCTTACGCACAGAGGCTCAGCCCCCAACTATCTACCATCAAGTGAGCCTAAGGTACCCATGACATAGGAGAAGGCCTCAAGTCCAGCTGGAGGATTGGCAGCTGTGGCAAAGGAGAAGATGCCCTTAGCGGATGGTTAGTAGTTGTTTAATTCTCAGCCTGCTGCTTGTAGCTTATATGAACAGTTTGGCTGTTCACTGGAATTTGAGCTGAATTCCTCAGTGTTTGATGGGGTGGTATAATTTTAAAACAGTTATCCAGCAACAGTAACTGATGGGCTCTGTTCTTCCATGGATCTCAGTTAAGATTTTGAATACTGAAAAGGGGGAGCCCCTATTCACTTTCACCTGTTCTGTGGATACTCTTTTGTACAGCTTTGCTGTAGCATACAATGGTCTTAAATCTGGAAATCCAGTGGAAAAAAGCCCACTTAAAGCCATTTAATATTTTGCAGACCATAACAAAGGGAGGGCTGGGGATTTCACTGTTTCCAAGAGAGGAGATACCTGTGCATGACCAACTTTCCTCACATTCCAAGGAAATTTAAAAGACCAAACGATCCCAAGGAAACAGCAATGTTTTCATTTATATCGAATGTGACAAATGTGGGAAAGCTATTTAATAAGTTATCTGGATCTGTCACTACCATGCTGTTTCTGTACCATCTATAAGGGGTGGATATTTAACCATAGGGGGTCTGCCTGGGTAGCAGAGCCTGCCCATCTAAGGCACCTGATAGCAAATATATAAAGGTTGATAAGAGACAACATAAGAATGAGTAGTCTTACTTGCTCTACTCCTGGGCAGCAATCAAGGTCAATTTGAACAAGGGGGGGGGGGTTCTGGCTGAGGCCTTGTCTTCACTAGGGAGAAAGGAGTGTTCTTATCTTGAGTCCGCTAACTTGAATTAACCAACATGAGGTACAGGGTGACCAGACATCCCGATAAAAAATTGGGACTGTCCCAATATTTAGTTGTTTGACCCGCATCCCGACCGATGTATGGTTGGGACGCCATTTGTCCCGATATTTTTGTCCTGATATTTTGTTCTTGTCATCTGGTCACCCTAATGAGGTAATATGAGGTGCTATCCTAGTAAAGACAAGGCAGTTTGTAGTTTTTCACACAAGTTAGCAGGCTGAGGTAATAGGCTCTTTTGTAGTCTCTAAGTCTACTTGCTAACTTGTGTGAAAAATGCAAACTGCCTTGTCTTAACTTACTAGAGGTAAAATCCTAGTAAACTTGAATTAGGAACACCTCTATTCCTAGCTAAGATGTACCTGAAAAAGATTCAAAGAAACAGAAGAGAAAGTTAGTTGATTCGGTTCAGTTCCAGTAACTTAAGAGGAAAACCTATCTAATTTAGCTTTTAGTGAAGCATAAGTTTAGATGAGACTGATTATGCATGTAGGCTGTTTGTTGCTTAAAATCTTTTTTTCTCTAATGCTTTGTTCCAACTGCTAAATAAAAACACTTTGTTTTAAGAAAGCTGGTGGTAAATGTCACTAGTCAGAGTTCCCAGAGAGAGGAAATGCAGATGTCTGAAACCCAGTCAGACCAAGATGGTGGTCAGCAGTTGGTACATACACGGTGGTGTTCCCTGGTCCAAGAGTGGAAGAATTGCAAGAATCCACCACAAGAGAGGTGAGGTCAAGAGTCCTAGCACCTGAAGTGGGTGCTCTCAGAGAGACCAGAAAGTGGACAGAAGTTAAGCAAGGCCAGTAACCATGACACTGCAATATTGCACTCTCTGGTGTCAGGAACGTACTTTAGATTGTGCATGTTCTCCTTTCAAAGGAGGATATGTGCTCTGTTGACCATGCATAAGGAAACCATTTTGATAACGAGTATATGAAAACATGAAACACAGATGAAGGGGTTTCTATTCCACTGTGTCACTAGTAGCCAAAGGAAAGTGACAGTTCTGGAAATTAATAAGCTGTCATGTAGTGTTCTTTAAATTGCACAGATTCTGTGAAACCTTGTGCCAGGGGTCAGCAAGAGATCAGATGCAATCATCAGTTGTATCATAGTACCTGGATAGCCAACTCTGCGTTTTTCCTTCATTTCTCTTTCTCTTGAAAGATGAGATTCTTTAGGGCTCTCCTTCCAGAGCAAAGAAAAATTAATAGTGAATGAAAAGATGAATTTCACATGGGAAAGAATTGTGTGATTTCCCCCACCCCGCCCCATCCCTTTAATTTTAGCCTTTTTCCATTCTCCCTAATTTCAGCTATGAATGTCATTGAAACTGGCAATCAGTTCATTGTGAACCTAATTTCATTTATATTATTGAATAACTATTTAACTACTACTACTGTACTAGTTGCTTTGGTATTGCTCAGTATGTGCTAAGTGCTCAACAGTCACAAAAAAAGGCACAATCCCTTCCTCACAGAGCCTGCATTTTGCAAGACAAACCCGACGAAGAGTGTGGGTAGGAAAAAGGGATTCACAATAAACAAATCCAGAGGCCAGCTGGTAATTGTCCATGGCCAGATAACGTGGGATCTTCCTGCTGATATAAATCAGTACAGCTCCATTGACTTCAATGAAGCTGTGCCAATTTACACCAGGTGAGCATCTGACCCTCACAATGTTTTTATGTGTTCTTATAGGATATGTAGCATATTCTGTCATCCCACATACTTACCAAAGCCAGCTGGTTAGTTTCTTGTAGGTGTCATGGTAGGAATGGGTCTTCAGGAGGAATTTGAACATGGAGAAGGAAGTGATCTTGTAAACCAGCACAGGAAAGACATTCCCACACAGGCGTGTGATGGAGGAAAGAATGGAGATGCTTGGGGAAGAACTGGACAAATGAGACATTGAGTCTGGTATCATCGGGGGATTGGAATGGCTGGGAGGGTGCATGTGTCACAAGATAAAAGGGGAATAAGGACAACCTGGGGAATTACAGACCAGTCAGCTTAACTACAGTCCTCAGAAAGATAATGGAGCAAATAATCAAGCAATCAATAATCAGCAAACGCCTAGAAGATAATGTGATACGTAACAGTCAACATGGATTTGTCAAGAACAAATCATGTCAAACAAACCACTAGCTTACTTTGACAGGGTAACAATCCTTGTGGATATGCAGCAAGCGGTAGATGTGGTATGTCTTGACTTTAGTAAGGCTTTTGATATTGTTTCACATGACCTTCTCATAAACAAACTAGGGAAACACAGCCTAAATGGAGCTACTATAAGGTAGGTGCATATCTGGTTGGAAAACAGTTCCCAGAGAGTAATTATCAGTGGTTCACAGTTGAGCTGGAAGGGCATATTGAGTGTAATCCCTACGAGATCGGTTCTGGTTCTGTTCAGTATCTTAATGATTTAGATAATAGCACAGAGACTACACTTATAAAGTTTGTGGATGATACCAAGCTGGGAAGGGTTGCAAGTGCTTTGGAAGATAGGATTAAAATTCAAAATGATCTGGACAAACTGGAGAAATGGTCTGAAGTAAATAGGATGAAGCTCAAGAGGGGCAAATGCAAAGTACTCCACTTAGGAAGGAACAATCAATTGCACACATACAAAATGGGAAATGACTGCCTAGGAAGGAGTACTTCAGAAAGGGATCTGGGGGCCATACTGGATCACAAGCTAAATATGAGTCAACAGTGTAACACTGTTGCAAAAAAAGCAAACATCATTCTGGCATGTATTATCAGGAGTGTTGTAAGCAAGATACGAGAAGTAATTCTTCCGCTCTACTCTACGCTGATAAGGTCTTAACTGGAGTATTGTGTCCAGTTCTAGGCACCATCTTTTAGGAAAAATGTGGACAAACTGGAGAAAGTCCTGAGGAGAGCAACAAAAATGATTAAAGGTCTTAAAAACATGACCTTTGAGGAAAGATTGAAAACATTGGGTTTGTTTAGTCTGGAAAAGAGAAGTCTGAGAGGGGACATAACAGTTTTCCAGTACATAAAAGGTTGCTACAAGGAGGAGGGAGAAAAATTGTTTTCCTTAACCTCTGAGGATAGGGCATGAAGCAATGGGCTTAAATTGCAGCAAGAGAGGTTTAGGCTGGACATTAGGAAAAACTTCTTAACTGTCTGGGTGGTTGGACACTGGAATAAATTGCCGAAGGAGGTTGTGGAATCTCCATCATTGGGGATTTTTAAGAGCAGGCTAGACAAACACCTCTCAGGGATGCTCTAGATAATACTTAGACCTGCTTTGAGTGCAGGGGACTGGACTAGAAGACCTTTCAAGCAAGGGTGCTGGAACAATTTGTATAGTGGGGGTGCTGAGAGCCATTAAACCAATCTGTAAACCCTGTATATGATGGAAACCACTGCAAGCCAGGGCATGCTGCAGCACCCCTACTTCCTCACTTATGCAAACTTTTTGGCCTGAGGGCCACATCGGGGGTGGGCAAACTTTTTGACCTGAGGGCCACATTGGGGTTCTGAAACTATATGGAGGGCCGGGTAGGGAAGGCTGTGCCTCTCCAAACAGCCTTGCCCCTGCCCTGGGACCTCCCACTCAGAGTCGCGTGGTAAGGGGGCGGGGCTCCAAGCTCTGGGCTGAGCGGCAGGAGCTCAGGTCCCGTGGAGCCACGCCGCTGCAGCGCTGTCCAGGGCCGCTCCTGGACGCGGTGCGCTGAGGCTCCGGGAGAGGGGGGCGGCGGGAATAAGCAGCATGGTAAGCCCCTCTGAGCTGGACACCCCCCTACCCCCCTACCCCCCCCCCCCACAGCCCTGACCCCCAGCTCCGAGCCCAGCCTCTCTGAGCCGGACACCCCCCCTCCCCCTCCCCCAGCCCTGACCCCCAGCTCCGAGCCCAGCCCCTCTGAGCTGGGCACCCCCTGACCCCATCCCTCCACAGCCCTGACCCTCAGCTCTGAGCTCAGCCCCTGTGAGCCGGGCACCCCCAGATCCAGAGCCCAGCTCCCCACCCAGCCCTGGGCAACAGCAGCGCCACCCCCAGGCAGCGACAACCCATTGGCACCAACCATCACCCAGCGACAGCCCATTATGTAATTACAAATATATACATACCATTAAAGCATTTAATGTTTTTAAATAACATATTTTTGAATGTATTTCACTGGTTATTTTTTACATTTCCAAATACATGTTACTATAGTATTGCAACTTTTTTTTATGGAAGGGGCCCCTGAAATTGCTTTGCCCCAGGCCCCCTGAATCCTCTGGGCGGCCCTGCCCTGACCTGTCTCACTACCCATGTAACCCTACCTTTGTGATCGATGATCCCTTACATCAAAGATCACAGCAATATTCAGGTTACTCCCAGTCCCAAAGGACCAGTCACTTACCCCAGGTCAATTGCACTTTAGATCTCACACCAAAGACAATGCTTGTAGCCAGTTCTATATTAAACTATCTAAAGATTTATTGTATAGGAAAAGGAAATGAGAATTATTTACAAGGTTAGAGCAGGTAAACCTATACACGCACACACGAGTTCCAATCTTAAATTTCAAATAATAATAGAAGCTTCTATAGTAAGCAAGCTCTATAGGTCCTTTAGGGCTAACCTAGGGTAAGCATTGTGGCTCTTTTGCTTATGCTTAGTAATCCTGGCTCCTCAGAGTCCAAGCAGAATAAAGCTACAGTTGTTCCTTGTTAGGGCTTTTTAATCCCTTTCCCCCTTGCACTTTGAGCTACAAACTCAGCTGATGGAAGGAATTCACTTGCACAACTCCTCTACATGCAGGGAGGGAGCAATTGGCAATGTCTTTTGATGCAATACTCTTTGATGTTTCACAATAGTTTGTCTAGTGTTGATGGTCCTTCCTTGTCAAGCAGGATGTATCACCTTCTGTTAGAGACTAGCATGGCACACTAGTTAGTGCAGCAGTTCCCAAACTGTGAGCTGTGACCCTAAATGGGGTTGTGCCATCAGCCGTGTTGGGATCATGGCAATCCCTGAGGTCCAGAGAACACCATCTAGCTCTGCACAGCATGACCTCAAATGTACAGTGTGTGTGAGGTCACAATGCACAGAGGACACCATTTTGCACTACAAAATGGCATCCACACCACAGCGTGACCTCACACGCACTATACATACAAGGTCATGCTGTGTGGAAGACAGCCTCCATGCGGCGTGATATCACACTTGTGGTGCTTGTGAGGTCACACTGGGTGGAGGTACCCTATTTTGCTCTTCAGAATGGAATTCACTATGCTGTCTAGGGTCCTGGGAGGAAATTATTAAAATGGGGTCTTGCTGGCAAAAAGTTTGGGAGCCCCTGGGTTAATGGTTCTCTCCTGTCTGTTCACACAGTTACAGAGGCTTACAATGGAAATGCTCAAATATTACCTTATAACATCTGTATCCCATGTTATAAGTGAGATTAAAGCACGCAGAAACTTACAAGCATTCAATGAAGTCTAAATACTAATGCCTATTTTAATAATACTAACACACAGGTGAACCAGATGGATTCTGGCTATACGTTAATCAGTATTCAAGTGAGGCAGGGGACATTGGCATGGGCTGGCACCTGGTTTGCCAGTGTCACGGAGGAAGTTACTCAGTGAATTTGTTCAGACAGAAGCAGTGTAGCAGCCACCTTAGAGATTCATTGGTAGGGTTGGGAGGTGAAGGGGAAGGTTTGAGTTAAGAGGGGAGGAGGAAAAGCACCAGCAAAAGAGGAAGATGACAGGTGACAGAAAAGCCTGGGAGAATACATTCAACCTTGGTGTGGCTTATTTCATAGTGGCAAACTGTGGGAGACAGATGAGCAGAGATATCTAGGATAGGTGGGCACCTTGGCATTCTGCATTCTCTGCCACCTAGTAGGCCAATCACAGAGAGGAGCTGTGTGCCCTGAAGGGGGGAAACTGCTCCTTCTTAATGACAGTGACTTTGTGGGGTAAATAGAAATGTTCATAATAAGCACACAAATATAATAGAAACATCAAGCGGCAGGGAGCTTGGGTCTGGGTGTCAGGGAGATTAGAACAGTGTTCCCTTTGGATTACTCACAAATGAAGAAAAATAACTCTTTGCAGTAGCTCCTGGAAATCCACAAAAGATACAGTCTTTCCTCTGAACATGAGAGTGACAGCGGCATCTGCTGAGCTACTTGAGAACATGGCATAGATTCAGATGAAGCAAGCATGCGCCATGTGACTCCAATCAGCTGATGTGGCTCAAACAGCCAGGCATCAAGTACAGCAATGAAATTCTGTAAAGCACCATGAACATTTGGTTTTGTGAATAGTTACTGGCAAAACTTATTTGGAGAGTTCTTGATATTCTGTTAAACCTAGAAATTTTTACCAAATTCACTGCCATTGCACAAATGGTCAAACAATTAGTAGATAGTCATAAGAGGAAATTCGCCAATCACAAGAAGTTTGGCTCAGCTGTATATTTCAAAAAACACACACACATGAGATATATATATTTGATTAGCTGAAATCACGTTTTTAAGTTCTGATAGAAAAACTAAGCAATACTAAGTTTCAAACGTGCTCCCACCAGAAATGTGAGCGAAAATCGGAGTACAACAATTTTATTTTTACGTGTATATGCTAATCAAGATAATAACCTCTTTGCAATCAATTCTCCTCTCCACAAAAACAAATCCTTACTCCCTTTTTGTGAAATTTAGAGAGCAATGTGTGTAATTAAATATGATCTAGGTTATCACAGTTATAAGAACCCTGTTGTGCATCAGCATAATACATATGATATTCCTACCCAGACAGAACTGTTTCTCTCAAACCTTCTCTTTGTTCGTTTAAGAGGTGTCGATGTGTAAATGCAATAACTTTAGCCACCAAATATGCATTTCTCATTCTAAATTAGCACTTAATATTATTCCAATGAATTTAATTTTGGAAGGACTTTTATGATAACAGATCAGATACTTAGAGAATGTTTGAATGTGCAGTAGGACTGGTAATGATATATATAGGTGATTTATTTATTTAACTGTTAAAAGCGCCAAAGCCTATTTTAGCTCCCTGTATCAATTTCTGTATACATGAATTATGAGATCCTGAATAATGAACATGTTATTTAAATTGTGCTGTGACACTACATAGTGCTGAGAAGTCATTTTCTACAGTTCACTATTCTCATAGTCAATGGTGCTTGACTTGATTACCAGTTCCTCACAGCCAGAGTAGATCTGGGCAGTGTTTTAGATTTGTTAAAAATTAGTTAGATAAAATTGTCCTAAATGAAATAGAGTAGGTTAGGGATTTCATTCCAGTTGGTTGTTTCTTAGGTAGATGTTAATTTCAAAGTGTAAAATACACATACTACATTATATTTTCATAGCAAATTAAAACAAGAGTAAAAGAACAGCTGCTCGCAAAGGCTAGATTCTTACCTGGACTATGCAAGGACTGATGGACAGTAAGAATCCTTTTTACATCCTAATGTGGGCTATGTGGATCTTGGGTCCAGGTGAATAGATGTCAGAGGTCACTGCACTGCCATGTACTCCTGTCCTGAAGTGAGTGGGTGGAGAAGGAGTGGGCAATGGACAGAATCTTAGCACTAGCCAACAACTTGCTGGCTAGCTCTTTGAGCAGCCATAGGGATGTCCTAGTTTGCTGATGGTATAGGCCAGTGACAAATGATTACCTTCACCCCCACCCCACCTGGAGAAAAGAGAAAGCCAAGGTATCATGACTCAAGGGATGTGTCTGAGTCATAGTGCCTCCCATGGTTACTCCTGGGGTTGTGCGGTTTATGCAAAACACCTTGCCCAGGGCTATGCCTGAAGTAACAATCCAGCCCTGAACTGATTAGCCCTGTATGCCCCATGTGACTGAGACTGGCCCAATATATGTGTTCCCAAACTTCATGCCCATTCATCAAATACCTTGTCACAAAAATTAGTAGTGTGATAAAGTTCCTCCTCTATCTTAGTGGGTCCTGCGCTTATTGGCGGATTTTCTTGCCTCAGAGATTCACCATGTGGGTTGGGGAACAGCCCAGAAACCTTCCCCTCTGGAAGAACCCACAGTCCAGGTCAATTGGGAGGTTTGGGGGGAACCCGGGCCCGCCCTCTACTCCGGGTTCCGGCCCTGTGGACTGCAGCTGTCTATAGTGCCTCCTGTAACAGCTGCATGACAGCTACAACTCCCTGGGCTACTTCCCCATGGCCTCCTCCAAACACCTTTCTTATTCTCACCACAGGACCTTCCTCCTGGTGTCTGATAACACTTGTGCTCCTCAGTCCTCCAGCAGCACGCCCTCTCACTCAGCTCCTTGCACCTCTTGCTCCCAGCTCCTCACACTTGCACCACAAACTGAAGTGAGCTCCTTTTTTAAAGCCCAGGTGCCCTGATTAGCCTGCCTTAATTGATTCTAGAAGCTTCTTCTTAATTGGCTCCAGGTGTCCTAATTAGCCTGCCTGCCTTAACTGGTTCTAGCAGGTTCCTGATTACTCTAGTGCAGCCCCTGCTCTGGTCACTCAGGGAACAGAAAACTACTCATCCAGTGACCAGTATATTTGCCCTCTACCAGACTCCTGTACCCCACTGGTCTGGGTCTGTCACAGTATGTAGGTGCTCTTGAGAGCACATCTGCTGTAAGAATCCCATTGCTTGACATGTATTGTACATTTAACAAGTACTTTTACAATCCTTGTGAGCTTTCTGAAATCTAGGCAGTATTTTGCACATTGGTTTCTGTAATGTGGCAGTTTATGGTCTGTTTCCATCTGAACTGATTTCTGCCCATAAACACACTCATAAAACTGCTCACGACCAAAAACAATTGCCAGCATTTCTTTCTCTACCTGAGCACAGTTCTGTTGTATTTCAGTCAGTGCTTTTCAAGCATATCCAGTCGGAGATCATCTTGCAGAATGACAGCCACCAACTGATGTGAGTTTAAATTGACTGAGATCTTATGCTCTTTATTAACCTCAAAGTACTTCAGTATTGGTGCTTCTGTGACAAGTTTTTCTAATTGTCAAAAGGTTTTGTTGTTACTTTTATCCATGTGTTATTCTGTACTGTACTCAAGCAACATTATGAGTGGAGCATTTAATTTGTGATAAACTAAGGATGAGTCACAAGCCCATGAATCTCTTCGAGGCTTCCTGGTTTGAGGATCTTTCTGTTCGTACAATAGTCTCCAAGTTTCTTGGTTTTGGTCAAATACATTTGTCACTGAATATGTCTCCTAATCTCATTCAATCCCATCTGACATTTGTGCCTGTTCAATTTAAGGTTCTTTTCTTTGACACATTGCAGAAAATCATTCTCTCATAAGTCTCATTGTAGGGTTTATTATTTCTTCCACCCCACTCAAATCCTCAAAGATGTGGGACAACTTTGGTATACCTGAGGAGGTCCTGAAGGGAAGGAAGATGCTTAATGTAGATGTACCAAGCAGGAAGTTGAAGGTGTGGAGTTTTGCTCTTTTTCTATCCAGTCGGCGCTGCCAAAACCAATGATTTAATTCCAAAACTGAAAATACTCTTGCATTTTGAAATGTAGACCTGACTTCTTCAATACTTTTATTCAAATCTTTTTAGATCTATACAAATCCATAATTTGTTTGGTTTATTATGGTAACCTTTTTATTAACTCAGTCAGTTGGTGTGTGAATTCGCTCAGTAGCATCTAATTTACCATGCTTCAGGATTAGCTTTTACTTTATCTTTCAGTGCTAATGAGATGTTGCATGGTGTACTTTTTGGTTGCATATATGGACATATTTCAGTATGATGCATTGTATTACTAACAGTTTCCAGTTCATTAAATACTGCATCAAATTTCTTTAGGAATATCCTTTTTCATCCTGTTCAGTGGACAAGTTATACATCCATTTGGTCTTCTGTATTTCCAGACTGCCATTCAACCCAAGCACATGTAGGCCTTCCTGTTCCATTATTTCAAATTCGACTGAGTGGTATCTGTTCTTATACACAAGCCATAGTGTGACATTGCCACACATGCTCATTTTGTGCTTTCCGTTTGACGCAAGCTTAGTTTTCCATTTTGTCATTATTTTTGTATGCACTTGCTGTGATTCTGCTGCACCCAGTTCCAGTATTTGTTGAAATTTACTTTTTTGTTCAATGATTTACTTTCTCAAAAGCAATCTGTTCAGAAGCTCGTTTGTCAATGTATTAAGAGAAGCAATGGGAAATGTTGCAGGCTCCTTCTACAGTTTTCTGATAGGTTCCTTTCTAGGTTGGGGGTTCTGGAAGCTTCAGTAGCTCCATTTTTGCCAAAGATCTAGTTTATTTCTGAGACTATGGGTTTGTCTACATAGCACACAAGGACTACATTAATAGGAACTGGGTTACCATTTCATTTGCAACAGCAGAGTCTACACAGGGCAATTAGAGCACAACACTTTAGAGTGCTCTGCAAATCACCTCCCTGTAGTTTGAACTGTGGGGCTGGGCAGGCAAGCCTTGTGCAATATAGTGCATGTGCAGGAGTGCTGGCAAGAGAGAGCTATTTATTTCCTGGACTATTTCATGCTGCCTGCTTCCCAATGTCCTTTTACCACAGACAGGATCAAGAGAGGCCCTCCAACTGGAGCCCCCTTGATATAAAAGAGAAGCGGCTGCATCTGGGAGGGCCTCCTGAGTTTGGAATTCATGCCCCCTCCTTTGTCAGAAACAGCTAGACTCTAACCACCTTCAGGGTGCGCTGCAAAACTTCTCTCTTTGCTCAGGCATTTGAAAATGGGAGGGGGGGGGGCTCACTGGAAGGCTGGGGTTGCTGGAGGAAGAGGGAGATCTGAGATTTCAGATGGCTGGCTTGGTGGCAGTGGGTTATATTGAACAGTACTGCTGCACTTTAGTGGGGGTGTAGGTGAGGTGCCACTAAAGTCATGTCAGGGATGGATAGGTGCATTTTTTAAAAGAATTTGTGCAAATTAAAAAAAAAAAAAGATGACATGAGTCATTGTTACCAAATGTTATACTCCTGTCACTGACCCCCACTGGCTACTCTTACACTCCCTCCCCTGTTGGCTGTGCACAGAGGGAGCAGTCTCTGGGCTCCCTGAGGGTAGGGACTGCAAGTGATTCTGGCCCTTGTATAGCGGTTAAAACCGGGATGCAAGTCATCTTCCACCTCCCTCACCTGTACTAAGGCCAGGGACAATCCAGCCCTTACTATAATCTGCCCCCATCCCAAACTTTTGCAATCAGCTCAGTTGCCTAATGGGATACTGTCCTTTTAAAACATCTATATTCTGAAATACAGGCATTCTCGTGACACACATTTGAAGCAGTTAATGATCAAACAGCATTTTTTAATTTGTCTTGATTCATGTGAAAGTAATTTGAATCCACATTAGTATTCTGTGAACTGATCATTAACATTTTTCAACTGATTTTGTAAACACATATTGCTGCTAAAATAAATAGAAACAGGAGAGGAGTAGAGTTGGTGTAGCTGAGGCATGAAAGCATACACATTTACATGCCAGACAAAATACCAGCATCGAAATGGGGAAGCATCTCAAAGTTAATTTCTAGCAATGTTCTCATAATTCTCATAAAACCTAAAAACAGTGGCTTGCAATTCTAATATAAAATTGTTAATACTACTACTTTATCCTTCCAGAGCACTTTCCAAGTGAGGAGCTCAAAGTGCTTTACAAGCTCTCACAGCAGCTCCAAAAGGTGGTAAGTATCTTTATCCCCAGTGTACACGTCAGGAAAACGGGCATGGAGAGGCCAAGGGCCAGATCCACAAAGGGATTTAGGCATTGCAACGCTCAGCATTGGGTTTCCCACCTCTCAAGCAAGTGCCCTAACCAGTGCACTATGGGATATTGCAGTGTAGGTCTCTCTGTCTCTCCTGTTGAAGCTGTTCTGCTGGGTAGAACTAATTAAATATGCAGTGGGCCAGAGAGAGAGAATGACCCTATGCCCTAGTGGTTAGTGTATTCACCTCAGAGATAGGGAACCCAAATTCAAATCCCTCTGCCACATTGGGCACAGGGAGGAATTGAACCTGGCTCTCCACATCAGTGCCCTAACCACTGGGCTCACGGTTTATAAAGGGGGATGGCGGCAGGGGGGAATAGAACCCAGATCTCCCAACTCTAATCCCTATGCAAAGTTAAACTAGGAAAATTTTCAGATAGGTTGATTTTCATAACTAAGGAGGAGTCGGTCAGCCAGCCATACAAGTCCAGAAGTGCTATGGTCTACTGGATAGCTCACTGGACTGGGGCTCAGGCGACTTGAGTGCTACTCCCAGTTCTATCACTGGGTGGCTTTGGGCAAGATACTTCACCTCTCTGTGCCTCAGTTTTCCCATCTGTAAAAAGGGAATAGTGATAATGACCACCTTTGTGAAGTGCTTGGAGCTCTATTAAGGAAATGTGCTATATCAGCGCTAGATATCTTATTTATTGTATTTGGAGCATGGGGCAGGGACAGTATCTCTTCCTCTGTGTTTTTATATCCTCATGTACAGTGGGGTCCCAATCTTTGAGTGAGCCTGGAGCACTACTCTAATACCAATAATAATCCCCTCTTTAAAAAAAAAAAAAAAAAAAAAGCTGCAATCATTTGGCTCAGTACAATTCTTTACACCAGTGCTTCTCAAAGTCGGGCCGCTCCTTGTTCAGGGAAAGCCCCTGGCGGGCCGGGCCGGTTTGTCTACCTGCCGCATCCACAGGTTCGGCCGATCGTGGCTCCCACTGGCCGCGGTTTGCTGCTCCAGGCCAATGGGGGCTGTGGGAAGCGGCGCGGGCCGAGGGATGTGCTGGCCGCCCTTCCCGCAGCCCCCATTGGCCTGGAGCGGTGAACCGCGGCCAGTGGGAGTCGCGATCGGCTGAAACTGCAGACGCGGCAGGTAAACAAACCAGCCCAGCCTGCCAGGGGCTTTCCCTGAACAAGCAGCGGACCGGCTTTGAGAAGCACTGCTTTACATGTTCACTTGTCTCCACGCATAAACTAGGGATTGTATTAGAGATGATGTTAAAATGATGCTTCTGAGCATTCTTTTAGTGGTAGCTGTGCTGCTCCAAGATTACATTATTTGAGGCACTTCCAATGTGAGGACTTAGGACCAGATCTTGGGCAGCAGCTGGAGACCACTTGGCACAGTTAAGGAGAGGGAGTGCAAAGGTGGCTTTACGTCATTCCCCTGATCCTAGGGCCATCTGGGGACCAGTGTCGTCTGTAATTTATACCAGCTGCCAACAGGCCAAACTGCACCTGGAGAACAGGACCCTGCTGGTCTTGGAACTAATCAAGATCCAAAAACATAGTGGTGGGTTTTGATTCTGAGATTTGAATTCAACATTCGGTAACCACAAAATTTAGGAGCTGTGTTAGCTCAGATTTGAGGGTCCACTTCTATCTAAAACCTTTTTCTGTAACAAATTATCAAAAGATCTTGTAGAAATATAGGTACATTACTGCAGCTACCACAACTTTGCCTATTTTCTTATTCATCTTTTGTAGAAATCAATCGGATTTCTTGGGTCTGATCTAGTTGTGCTGAAATAGGTATCACCATGTTCTGAACTTCCCTTTTTCTTCTAACCTAGCTTCTTCTTTTGTCATGTTCTGGGTGCTTTGAAACATTTCTTCCCCTAAAAATCACCCACCTTATTTTGACATTTAAAATTCTGGTTTAACATAAAGAAGATTTTTGCAAATACTGCAAACACTATTGCTGATTGGCAGGGGTGTCCCAGCTGCGAAGAGGCATAAAGTGCATCTTGAAGCAGAGATGTGAATTCATGTCAAATGAAATCTGTGCAGGGGTCCCCTATATTATAGAGCACAATTCAACATGCATTATAGATAGTAATGATCTGACCACACACTTGTGTATTACCTTCTAATTAGAGATGCACTGAAGTACCAAATATAATGCACCAAAACTAGCTTCCTTAGGATTGCAGTTATCTTCTACATAAATGCACTTTCAACCAACAGCATACAAAAAGAGCAATGATGACATCCAGAGGACAGATAGTTTAATCATAGGTACTGTAGGTATTCTCAGCAAATATCCTGGGGATAGATCCCTCACCTACTTTTCCTATTTAAAGTCTGTTCCTATTAAATCAGTTATTGATGGCCTGCTGAGTTCCTCTAATTCTTATATCTTATGAAACTGACCTTGCAAAGTTGAGCATTTCACCTCCACTGGAAAAAGTACATGCACAAGATAAACTTTTATTAGCTACATTATTTTTGTATGTGTTATCAGTTAATCAAATTGAAAAGTAAAGTACTCTTTTACTTACCAGTAAGTGTCAGATTAATAACTGTCTGGTTTATTTTACCTTTAAGTCTGCCTAATTTGGTATCTCACAGGGTATGCAACTTCTTGGCTACTCGGTTTTAGTAACCTACCATAGTCTTTTGGGTGTGTTTTGGTTAGGTTTGGTTTTCCTTTGCAACTGGAAGTATATTGGACAAGTTTACCATATGTAGAAGCTTCTGTGTGGAAAAGACTCTAAATGCTACAGAAATATCTATGGACTGGTGTCTATTTTATTGACAGATTTGAAAGAGATACATTACCAATGTTTCTCTGTTAAGCACAGCTCCACAATCAGAATTTAATTGAAGCATATTACCTATAATAGGTTCAGATATTTGTGTTCTTCAGCATTTTATGAATTCAGAAACAGATGGGTTATGACCAGGAAGCAGTGGAGAACAGACTGGCGAAAAGCAGGCTGGCTCTCTGACAAGTGCAGGTACAGCTGTGATACGTATTTTATTCAGCATGCCCACCTACTGTATCAGCAGCCTGCTTTACCAGCAATTCAACTACAACTGACTTAATGAAGAGTAGAAGTAAGCATGAATCCATGGATCGTAACGTTTGAGAACCCAAAAGGATCAACATGATAGAAATCATGCCAAGTTATTTTTTTCTTTGTTTTCATTACCAAAAAAACTGTATTGGCGTTTTGAGAAAATGTCCATTGAGCTATCTGGTGATATTAAAAATTCTTCTTTTTAACTTCCAATTATCTTCTCTTTTTAAATTGAGAAAATAAACCTCAGCAGGTACTGTCCCGTTGCTTAAATGACCATAGATGTGCCAGCGTGTATGATAAAATGTAAGCTGAGGGGATATAACTTATGATAACAAAATAAATTACACATGAATGATACAGGGATGAGTTATTGAAGGTTTAATGCAAAAAGCATGCAAAGGATATGGTAATTGCTTGTGACCTTTGTACTGTGCCTACATAATCCTTGCACCTTTGCTAGTACCAGTATCAGGAAAGAGACCGAACAGTGCACTGGAGAATAGGCATTACAGAATTTAAAAACTGATCTGGGCATTCTTTAACAGGAAAATGTGGATTCTGATATTTTACATATTTGTACTAAGGTGAAAAGAGGTGCCTATCCAAGGCTCTAGGCACAACCTGCCATAAATTAATAGCATGTCATGTAGAATAATCTTGCATTAAGATACATTGTACTTCTCCATCTTGTGTAACATCTCACAGCATAACCTACTGTAACCTACAATAACCATGCAAAGTGAATTTGGAAAAACAACAACCCATAATTATTTTATATAGCGATTATCTGACTTGAAATATTGAGGTAATTATCAAGTTTAAATTTCTATGATCCCTGCAATTTCTATGAAATCTAAAGATGTTGGTAGTTGAGTCCTGGCATATTTCTTAAAGTAAAATTATACCACTTATTCATTTAGAACCCAAAGGTCATAATTAAAGATGTAACAAAGCTGAGTGAGTAATGGGTACATGATCCAAATGAGAAGCAGGATAAATGCCAACCCATAACCATAGAGAATACAAAACTCAACAAACTGGCTCCTGATTATCACTAACCAGGGCCCTATTCTGCAATGCCGAGCCAGACAAAACCCCCACTGACCTCGGTTACATAAATGCAAAGGGTTGTGGTGTTGTGCCAATATTTCTCCAGAAAATAGCATTCCTGGAAACCCTGTTTTTTGGTAGTGAAATGACTTCTTCACAAATACAGTTAAGAGATGGGCAAACCCCAGTATGTTAGGTTTTGTAAAATCTCAGTTGGATTTTTGTTTTGCAAACCAAGAAGCAGGGAGGTTCAGATCTCGATTCCATTTGACCCAAAGCCTGTAGCATTTCAAAGTTCAGAGAGGTTTGCATAAATGGTTCCAATTTGTGTCTAACTCTAGTGAAAAGCTTTATTCGCCACCTCTCCAAATTAAAACAACTTTTTAAGATCCCAGATCAACAGCCGTGCGTTTGTGTGTGTGTGTGTGTGTATATATATATATAAATTGATTACATTTTTAAACAAAATACTTGGAAAATCAGTATATTTTTAAAAAATGATCCTGCCAAGGCCTGATTTTAAGACTTCTTGCTTGTTCTGCAACAGCTGAAAATATCACAGTTGTCTCAAACAGCACTGGGTCAGGGGACAGGCACAGAATCACAAACACAGTCATTGGCAGATAAACCTAGGAGCTGCTTTTCAAATGCTTGGCTTCACAATGTAATTGTGTTATTGAAGTCTGGGCATACCTTACATTTTGGTTGTGATTGGGGTCCATAAAGATTCCCCCCCCACACACCCCGTTTCTCTTGCCCAAGCATCACAATTTACCTTTAAGGCAGTTTTATATGTTTCGCTTTATAATTTGTAGTCCAGTAGCACTAACCTCAGGCAGCTCTTTAGTATTTTTGACTCCCTTCTCACGCTGTTCCTCCTCAGGCTTCTGCTGGTCATTCTCATTTCTCTCCTGATGATTTTGTCACTTCTCTTCAATGTAAAACTCAGGGGATCTTATGAGACTCTATAGTGCTTCTGTATGTCTGATGTTGGGGCCTCTGCCTGCTGCAATACTCCGCTTCATTTACCTTTCTCATTTCATTCCTTTCCCCACATTCCAGTGGTGCAGATTGCCACCCTTATTACTTCTATAGGGCTGACAACCCGTCCATCAGACCCTGTCCCCTCCAGCCCACACCAAAATATGTTACCTTTCATGTTAGAGATTCCCTCAAACACCACGAAATCTTCTATGTCCTCTGGAATTTTTCCATCGTGTTTTAAATGTCCCCTAGCTGTTCCCATGCTGAAAAAACACCTCTGGACCTACAAAATCCTTGGCAACTTTTAAAAACTGTTCTCTGGTATCTCTTCTGTCAGCATGTTTGCAGCATTTCAAGTCTAGTTGGTGTCACAAAAGGGAAGATTATTTCAAAGTAAGGATAAAATCCTCCAGTCAGTTCCATACATGCTGAGCTCTGAAAAGTCACTTAGGTGAAGTGTGATTCTGAATGAAGGGCTTAAGTGATGCTCTTTGAGATTTGTCCAGACTCTGAAATGTGCTTAGGTCTAGATCGGCTTGTCTTCAGATGACAGAGCTCAAAAAAGGGGGCATGGTTTGGTCAAAAACGGGCAAGTTCAGGATAATGCCTAAGTTGTGCAAATTCTTCCATCCAAAACCTGATGAAATAAGAGCTATTTCAGGAGTGCAAGTTCATTCCCCGTTGGAGTCAAATAGCTCATGCTCAGCACCCTCCTCTGATGTAGTGTCTATAGGGAGCTGACTGCCAACTTGTGTTTGTAAATATATATTTGCTACATAAATATCGTAATACAGTCTCTTGCATCCAACAACCTCCTGTGGCTTTTGGCTGATCCCTGGAGGTGCTTGAGCCCTGACTTTTGTGCAGAGCGAGTGGGGATCTGCAAGCCATTCCCACAGCCATAGCTGAGAATACGTTTGTGGTAGAAAAGAATTTGGTAAAAGTGGAGCAAGTCTTAAAATTCTTCATGCTCCAGAGAAAAATGGGCTCTAAGCACAAGGATCAATGTCATAGAAACATTGTGCCCTAGAAAATTGCATCAGAGGACAAAATAGGTGGGAATGCTTATGTCTGGAAAGAGACTTGTGAGCTGAGATGCTTAACTGATGAAGGTACTGAGGTACTATGGCAATGTGCTCAGTAAAAGATCCTGAAGAAAAGAGAAGATATGTTCTTTGTCCTCCCTGTAAAATAGATTGGTGGTAACTGTTAGAGTTGCAATAAGATCTGCTGGGCTGGATATGCATGAAATACACTTATCATCACACTGAGGATGAAAGGTGGCTTTCTGTATAGGCCAAATACGGGATGGTTTTTGCAACTACAGAATATGCATATGTGTAAGGGGACTGTTGCCCCCTTACTAACATTCAGTGGGGGTGTTTTGGTTGGCTAGCTCCCAGCACTAAAAGGGGAAGGGTCGATGGCAAATCAGGAGCCTGAGACTGACAGTCCCCAGGAACAATGGGGAGAGGCCAATGCTCCAGATCAGCCTGATTGACAGGGCGGGCAGGCTAATCAGAGAATCAGGAGGCAAGGGGGGTCCCGTCCTCCGTGTGAACTGGAATGGCTTGAGTCAGACAGAGTGGGGCCGAGCTAAGGAGAGAGCAGGGGCCCGAGCTAAGTTGCTGGGAGCAGAGCTGCAGCCCCAAAGCCAGAGCACAGCCCAGAGAGAGCAGACCTGCCCTGGGAGGAGAGCTGCAGCAACCAGAGCCAGAGGGGCCAGACAAGCAGCCAGGAAGCAGGTCAGAGCTGGGAGCAGAGTCACAGAAGCAGCCTGCAGAGCAGACCTGTCCTGGGGGCAGAGCTGTAGCAACCAGAGCCAGAGAGGCCAGAGAAGCAGCCCAGGGAGCTGAAGGCAGAGCAGCAGCAGCAGCCGTGCTGAGGCAGTGTGGAGCTGGGGCTGGAGCAGGGGCTGGAGCAGTCCGGAGCCGGGTGCGGTGAGCAGCTGGGGAGAGTGAGGGGGACCCTGGCAGTGGGCCCAGCACAGGGAGACGCCTCAGCCAAGAGGCCTTGCAGGCCAGACTTGGAGGGGGATCGTAACCCCGACAGGGCGGGGGCGACGCTGGGAAGAAGGGTCCTGCCACCTAGAGCCTGAGAGCGTGTGGCTACCGCCAGAGCAAGTGTCCAACCCGCATCGTCTCTGCAGCACACCCAGGGCCTGAGAAGGAGGCCTGGGACCTACAAGGAACAGACTGTGAACTGCCCTGACATTCCAGAGACACTGCTTGTGATGTTCCCTGCCACAGAGCAGGGTGATGGGTTTTCCTTTAACCTTTCCCATTTTTCCTTATTCTTTTTTAAAAGTAATTGTTAATTAAACAACTTGTATTTGCTTTAAATTGTATGAAATGATCAGTGGGTCAGGGAGGTGCCCAGTGCAGAGAGAGTACCCCGGAGTGGGGACACCCTAGCCCCTGTCCTAGGTGACCACAGCAGGGTTGGGGGTCAAGCCCCCCAGGAATCCTGGGCCCAGCCTTGTCGGGGTTTACGAGGACTCTGCCAGACAGGAGAGTGGAAGGGGAGTCCTCAAGGGCAGGGAGGCCTCTGGGTAAAGGAAGTGGGAGCGAGGACTCGGATCCTTTCGCTAGCCCACTTCACCAGGGTAGTGCAGAAGCCAGGAAAGTTCCCCACAATAGCGGGACCATTCCCCCGCTTACATATGCTAGAGAAGCTTTGGTCAGTTCAGGGAAAGAAATGTACCATATGTAACCCTTCTGCCCATCTAAGTTGGCAGCAACAAGGGCCGGGTTCTGTATCTAGGGGTTCCGTTTCAATAACACAATGCAAAACCGGCTCGAGCCCCCACCCAGTGACCTGGGACAATTACATACCACCCCCTGGGTACCTCTAAGAGGCAATACTTCCCCTCTCGCAAGCACGGAGTCTGAGTGTAGCAGAAAATGTTTAATAACATGAGGTAAACGACATCAGCATAAAATTGGAAAAACACCACAAACAGGATTCATAACACAAACCATGAGCAAAACCCACCCCAGCAAATTGGGCTGTGTCCTTTCCCTTTGGTTCTTGAATCCAGCAACCCAAAAATCACCCAGAGTCCCCAAAGTCCAACACCCCCAAAGTCTCTGTCCCTGGTCAGTGCAGCCCCAGAGTAAAAGGGGGGGGCACGCAGGGTGTTAAGGGGCACCTTACGTGATCCGAGGCTGGCCAGCCGTCTGTTTCTCCGTGGGGGTTCCGCCGCAGCCTTTACCACGAGCCAGTCCACTTTCCTGCCATCCCACGAACTGTTCCACTCTACAAGCTGCTCCGCTCCACTCAGCTCACCGACCTGTGAGCCATTCCAGCCGTCCCCGCAAACAGCTCCGTTCGCCGTTCCTTGGGCTACTCCAACCGGCCCCGCAAGGCTCCACGCCGCTCGCTGCTCCTCCAGTCGTCCCCACAAATTGCTCCGCCAGCTGCTGAGCAATATAGCTTCAGGCTCCCCCACTAGTTAACACAGCACTCAGTGATCTCAGCTCTTAATAACATCAGCTCTTTTGTGATTTCAGCTCTTAGCGATTTCAGCTCATAGTATAGTAGGGGAGCCCCAGTGCTGGTGCACCATTGGCCCAAAGTGAATTCAGCTCAGCAGCCTGTAACTAGACTCCTAAGGGAATCAAAGTTTGCTCTGACATTCAACAGTGGAGAGAGGAGGCGGTACAATTGGTGTTTCAAACCCTCAGAGGAGGCCCATACCATCAGGTATAAATACCTGCCCCCATCCTCTCTCAATTCACTGGGTTTTGTAACCCATGCCCCTTGTCAAGCAAGTGCTACTTAGGTAATGGTGAAGGACTCACTCAGTCCTTCTGTCATACAACAGTTCCACTGGCCTTGATTCACAGAATCAGGGTAACAAAACTTTATTCTTCCTACCCCAATAATAGAGAAACTGGGGATCCCACACCAGCCAAAGTAACCACTTTCAGTTGCTGTGTTTCATGCCAGGCGAGTGGGTGTGCCTATGCAAACAAGATCAGCCCCTGGAGTTCTTTTCCACACTCGCCATAATTCACCACCAGATGTCAGGGTAGAGCTCATCCTGACTCTGCTTACACATATTAATTCTGACTCCCCCAAAACCTTCATAGTGCACTTTGCAAGAGCTCTGTGTTGTGGAGCCTTAGAAGGTTGACATGCATTGAGGCCTGAAGGTCAGGTCACTGATCCACTCATTTTAGCATGTATGTGCCCAGCCACAGCTCTGAACACTTTCAAACCATACTGATTATTTGTATTCCTGACAGGGATTACGAGAGGTCACTCGGTGAACAAGGAAGTGGAGGATGTCTTAGTATAGGGGTGGCCAGTTGAAGAAGCTCTGAAGACAAGAGTAGGACAAGAATACCAATTGGGTGTTCAGGAAGGAGGTCTCAAATCCGCATAAGCAGCCGGAGGAAAGTAGGAGGAAATGAGAGAAGAGCTGTAGTGAGAGATGGTGTTTGCCGGTGCTTTGAAAGTAAGGATGAGAAGTTTGAATACATGGAGAAAGTGTGGGGAAGCCAGTGAAGGCACTCGAGAGGTGATGTATTCATAATGGCAGTAGCTACTTAGTTGAGCTGAAGGGGAGGGAGGTCAGAAACAGGGAGATGAGAAGATTGGAACAGCAGCATAATCTCACTGTCCTTTCTTCCAGTTCTGCATCTTCCACTGAATGAACTGAGAACAGACCAAAAAGCAAGAGCTATAGCTGTAAGCCAACAAGTGCTATAGAATTTAGAAAAAGTCACACCATCTCTGTCCATCTAGCCCAGGCGATATAGATCCTATCTGAAAATAAGGTTTCAGAAATAGCATCCTTTTTGATAATGACTCAGAGTAGAAAGTGCGAGTAATAGTTTTGACTCAGTCAGAGTCTGTTGTGGAGGAAGATTAATGCCAGCAGACGTGGACAATTCTCTCTCTCCATGTTGATCCATCTGTAGAATAGAGTACATGCCAGTGACTTGAGTTGGAGGAGAGAGAGAAAATGTCAGACAGAGAGCTAAAGTCCACAGCATAATTAAATAGCCATTCTTCACATCTTTAACATTCCCCTCTTTCTTCCTTTCCCTCTCATGTTTTTGTGTGGTGTTCTCTATAAGACTCTTGCAAATAGTGTGGATGCTGAGGAAATAGTTGATTCAGTTTGGATGCTAAACAATTATTCCACATTTATTTGATACAAGGCAGGTTACCTGCAGGCATTTTAGTGGTGCATCTGGTTATGTAGGACACTTCATTACCCATCCGTCTTTAATTCTTTATCACGCCATATAATAAAGAAATTGTTGTTTCTGAACATCACCTTTAAACTCAATCTCTGCATTTTCCTTACATCTCCAAGATTAAATATTTCAGGAAATTGCAATTAACCAAAGTGAGACCCTGAATTTTAGCTTTGCATTGACTTGATGTTACATTGCATTCCCTTGCTTTGAGACTTGATGTTGTGGGTGACTGGAAGGCTTGAGGGAATATTAGTAGGATTATCAAGACTTTTGCTTCTCTGTCGGTATTTCAAGTCTATTTTCAATCCACAGCAACTCAAAATTTGTAGTATCTGCTGGCTACCTGGTGACCTCTGTGAGGTGAACTGATGGTTTCAGTCACCCTTCAAGTGGACAGAAATAGACTTGAACACTCCATTGGGAATGACTTGCGTTGCTTGCAGTACTCATGTCTGGTCAAGGGGTGCTCAGTGGAATTCAGAAAAAGGGTGTAAAAGAGGCTTTAAGCCACCTTTTATGTTCCTTGCTCCCACTATGCTGGGGCCATTCTGCATCACTGGAATGGTCACATGGCACAAGTTATACTTGCCTTTAGGTAACGCTAACTTGTAGTTGGTGTCACCCCACCTTCTCTGCAAGGGGAAGCCAGAGAATTCCAGCATATAGGAAGGCTCCACCATGCTCCTTTTCCTTGTTAGTCTCTAAGGTGCCACAAGTACTCCTGTTATTTTTACATCTCCAAAGTAACTCCTCTGCTATCAAAGATCCCTGGTGTGGCTGGCAATTTTAGTTTTAAGGACCTCCCCTAATGCAGAGATGAATCTGACCTGGAATGTGTTAGAGTAATAATAATTTCATGTTGTTTCCATATGCCATCATCTCATTTTTATAGAAGACAGACAGCAATTCCAGGCTGGATTACAGTGGCACTAATTGTGGAATATTCAAGCTGCCATATAAGCAGCTTCAGAGTTTATTAGTACAGGTAGCAAATGCAGCTGTGAGGTAAAAGTTATCCATTTTGCACAGAAACTGTTCAACACAAGATTTCAAGCAGATATTTACCCAACTGTCCCCTCTGCTCCTCTAGTTGTGATGCTGAACTACAGATTACTTCAGCTCCATTCCATCCCACACTTCCTTTGAAAAATGACACCCTATTGCCACCGCAGTAGCAATAGAAATTTAATCGACATAAAGGACTTGAGCGAGTGACTGGAGCATGGAGTATGTAAAATGGTGCTGAGACTATTGTGATGGAAAGCCTGCTTCTGGAAAGGAGGTTATTGATTGCTTTAAAGGATTATTACTTTTCAAGATCACAAGGATATTTTCAATGAATCTCAGGGGATGTTTCCAAACTATTGTAATGCTGCTGCCTTCCATACTCGTACTGTTCTTTTTAGCTATCATCTTAGTATGCCTGTCATAAAATGGTAGAGCCAGACTGGCTCATTTGGGAAGAGAGGAGAGGAAAGCCTTTCAGTCACTTTTCAATTCTACTGATTTCGGGCTGAAAAGGACCCCAGTATAACTTGGAGCAGCTACAGGGCTCCCTAAGCAAGGAGCAGGTAGTGTAAAACTGGTTAAACTGGGTTTATGCCTGGTGAGGTTTTCCCAGGGAATCCCACCATTATCAGCCCTTTTAAGACTGGTTTAACCTTTGTGCCACTATGAAGGCACACAGAGAACTCAGCAGGGCCTGGGGATCTGACCCATAATGTTATTTGACTAGTGCAGTGGTTTTCAAACTTTTTTTCTGGCGAGCCAGTTGAAGAAAATTGTTGATGCCCACGACCCAGTGGAGCCGGGAATGAGGGGTTTGGGGTGTGGGAGGGGCTCAGAGCTGGGGCAGAGGGTTGGGGTGAGGGGTGAAGGCTGTGGGGTGGGGCTGGGAATGAGGGGTTCAGAGTGTAGGAGGGGGCTCTGGGCTGGGGCAGAGGGATGGGGTGCGGGAGGGGATCAGGGCTCTGGACTGGGGGTGCAGGCTCTGGGCTGGGGCCGGGGATGAGGGGTTTGGGGTGTAGGAAGGGGATCTGGGTTGGGGGGGCTCAGGGCAGGGGGTTGGGGTGTGAGGGGGTCAGGGCTCTGGGCTGGGGGTGCAGGCTCTGGGGTGGGGCTGGGGATGAGGGGTTTGGGGTACAGGAAGGGGTTCTGGGTTTGGGGGGGGCTCAGGGCTGGGGCAGGGAATTGGGGCATGGGGGTGGGGCATGGGTTTACCTCAGGTGGCTCCCAGTCAGCGGTGCAGCAGCGGTGCTAAGGCAGGCTTCCTGCCTGTCCTGGCACTGCAGACTGTGCTGTGCCCCAGAAGTGGCCAGCAGCAGGTCTGGCTCCTAGGTGGAGGTGTGCAAGCGGCTCCGTGTGGCTCTGGCCTGCAAGCACTGCCCTCCCAGCTCCCATTGGCCAGCCAATGGGAGTGCAGAGCCAGTGCTCAGGGCGGGAGCAGTACGCAGAGCCCCATGGTCCTCCTGCCTAGGACCTGGACCTGTTGCTGGCCGCTTCTGGGGCACAGCGCGGTGTCAGAACAGGTAGGAACTAGCCTGCGTTAGCCAGGCAGCATCACTGACAGGACTTTTAACGGCCCGGTCGGCGGTGCTGACCAGAGCCGCCGCAACCCAGTGCCTTACATTCCACGACCCAGTACTGGGTCATGACCCGCAGTTTGAAAACCACTGGACTAGTGTGTCTAACTGGCTGATGGAACTTCTCTGCACTTTGTGCATATTTCCAGAAACTCTTCAGGTGTGTGTGTGTGTGTGTAACAATGTTGAGGCCAGGAGTATCGTCCCACCTATAGTGCTGCATTGTGCTCCCATACATTGGACAGGCACTCCATGTACACAGTCCCTCATGCAGCTATTCTTGGAAGAGGTAGAAAACATCTGTGTGGCACAGGATTGTGTGGGGTCATAGCCAGCAAGTAAATCATTGGACCACATCCCCAGGTGCCTTTGCCCATCCTCAGAACATCTTTACCTGCCTCCATTTCTAGAGCACCTGCAGAAAGCCTATAGATCAACCCCTCAACCAGAATTGGATTAAATGCTTGGATTGTGCATTTGCTCGTCTGGCTTTAGCCTTTTTGGTAGGTATGTAGGTACAACTGCCAGCCACCCTGAACTTGGTCCTACCCAAACATATAAACCTGTAAAAATAGGGTCTGGTTTTAAAAAAGCCAGGAATGCAATTGCATGTGCAAAAACGCTTGTGTAATAAGTGTTTAACTTTTGCATTCAATAGCATGATTGTATGCATGGATTAGGTTCTTACATGTGCAGTCATGGGAACTGCATGCTCACATCAGCTGTGCAATTGTATGCATATTTGTGCCCCAAATTTTTTTGAAAATAGGCCCATCATGTCTGAAAGATGACTGTTCAAATCCAGGAGTTAGATTATGAGATGCCCAGAGAGAACCACGTTTACACACATGATTCATTGTTCAATGTGTGCATGGGAAGGAACAAATTCTCAAACATGCCAAGCAGTGGAGTAAATACAAACATATTATTAAGCAACTTATTAAGTTAATATTTTAGAAGAATAACTAGAGTAAGCTCAGAAAGAAAAATCAATTTAAAAGGACATATAGATAATTATCAAGTACAACAAATGACTAGTCTGAAAAATAGGCCATGTCTAGAATAATCTCTGTCAAATGCAGCTAAACCCTGTCCTCCTTAATACATTTAAGAATGGAAAGGGTATTAAAACCTATAACATGTAAATCTGTTATGAAAGTTTACAATTCACTGAGCCTCATGTATCTCAAAGTTGGTATGTGTGAAGGGAATTCCAAGGTGTCACTTTAAGAAAATTTAATATAGCTTTGAGTAGCTGGTATGAAAGCAAAACTACATCAGATAGTCTTGATTGCTAGCAACCTTCTGTAAAAATGTTACTTTATTTCACAATAGAGTCCTCTAAATATGTGGACTCTGATGTGATCTTTTAGAATGGTGCAGAAGGTTAGATAAGCATCTGTCTCAATTCTGTACAAAGCCCCTGGGTTTGACAGCAGCAAAACATATGCTGCCTGGCAGGTGAGCCTCCATTTGATCTACATAGCACTTTCTTTTATTTAATGCATATGGTACTGGCAAGTGCTGCACATAGGATGCCTTTAGTTAGTTGGTTCCCAAACTGAGTTTGTTACAGAGTAGTCAGTGTTTTTATTGTCTCCAAGTATTACTTTGACATCAGTAAGTTACACAAGAGCACTTTGGAAAATGAAGACTTAGAGGGCCAGATTTTCAAAAGTATTCAGCACCGATTGCTTTGAAAATCTGGCCCTCATTGTGAGAGCTGAGCACTGGCCCACAGTCCCTCTGTACATCAGAGTGCTGCTCTTTTCTATGTATGAAGCTGCTTGGGAACTGGAAGTAATACCGTAGTCTGAAATTATGTTGTTTTATCACTTGGCTCAACAATCCTAGTAGAAAATTCTGCTGATGACATTACATCTGTGCAGTTATTTCTCAACACTGCACTGTTTTATATGATCACTTTCATAATCAAAATCACATATTAACACACATCCTAATGAATCATCAGGAAAAGAGATTATGCTATTAATACTTTACATTGAAATATGATTTTTTTAATAAATAAAGGGGTAAAATAAAATCTATCTAATATAAAGGGCCAGATTCATCATCATGAGCACAGAGGGAGTGAAATTTACAGCCCTCGTGTGTCTGTAGGGGCAGTTTTATGATCGGAGGCATTCACCCCACCCCAGAAGATAGCAGGTGATGGTACTGCCACCCATCTTCCCTTAGGTCTCTGCTCAGAGAAGGTTTATTTTATGGCCATAGGAGATTCCATGGCAGAGACTTCCAATGAGATGCACTGAATCAGTACATCTCTTAGCTAGCCTAGCCCCACCTGCTTCTGGGAGACCTCACCCCCTTAGTGGGTTGCACTGGCTGGCTCTCGCACCCCTGGTAGAGTGGGTTTGCAGCAAGCTTGCCAAGCAGTACGTATTGCTACTGTGCACATGCAGCTTGTGCTGGACAGGAAGTTCAGCTGGCCAAAATGAACTCATAATATACAGTTAAATACCATGGTCAAAAATGGCACATCATATTTAAGTCAATAACATCACTCAGACATTTTCAGAAGAGTCATGGAAAATTAAGATTAACTTTCTGGTCTATTCCTTCTTAATGCGAACTCAGTGTCTGCACCACTGACAGTGCATGTACACCGTGTTTGTGCATGCAGTGCACATTTAAAATCAACATCACTGCCAGGGTAGCACCAAACAGCCTGGCATTTGGTAGATATCACCATATATCCTCCTGCAAAGTGTTCTGGTTCCTTTTCCCATCTGTTTTGCTAGCTGCCTTTGATGCACCCTTGGTCTATTGATCTCCCTGCTGTTGTTCTATCTCCTTTCTATGCAAAATGGTCAGCATATTCTCATCTACTCTTTTTTACTATGCCCAGGAAATGATTGATTTTTTTTTTTACTTGCTTTCTTACCCATTTGTATGTTTGCTTGTCTTTTACTTGGCGAGTAAATATCTCCATGCTTCACTGTCAACCACTTAGCATCCGATTTATTTTTGTGGTGAATCTTTTCTCCATTCACATTGAACCTGATTATTGGCTGCTTTATGATCATTGTGAATCCTCAGCTCAATCTCTGTTCTATATGTCCAGTTCTTTGAGTTCTATAGGTCTTTAGGGATTTTAGCAAAAATAAAAATGTCATTGATAAGTTTTAGGTCCTTTGGGAACAAGATTAACATAGCTTATTGTGGAATCGTAAAGGAATTTGCACTAGCAATTGTTTGGCTTAACACAGTTGTTAGCATTTGAGGCCCCAATCCTGCAATTGGATCTATGCAGACACATCCTTGCAGCTGTACAAATCCTGATGGACATCAGTACTAATCAACAATGAGTATAAGGGTCAATCTGTGTGGGTCTGACTGGAGGATTATGCCTGATAAATATAGGTTACCAATGAATCATAAAAATTGGCAATGAAAATTACTCAAATCACACTGCAAAGATGGAATTATTCTCTATAATACATTTTCTAGTGCCTATTTAAACCTAGTTCTGGGAAAGAAAATTTATGTTATTAATAATACAGTATGCATGATATGCTATAGTAGGGGATTTACCTTACTAAATTGGGAGGTTCTTAAATTGTGTGGTATGAAGGAAGTACTGCAACAATTTGTTTGTGAAAGTATTGCTTCACTTCTGTATATGCAAGACCCAGTCAGTAATATATATGTCCCAATTAGGTTGTAATTAATAGGTAAGAAAGTGAAAATAAATCAAAATTAATAGAGCTTCTAGATGCAAGTAACTATAATATGATTATGCATGAAATTAACCTAGAGATCAAAACTAAAAAATCCAAACTAACAATTGCCAGGACAATAATTTATTGTTTCAGATGAGTTATCTTTGAAGGGATATGAAAGGAATGGATAAAAATTAACTCAGGTACAATTACAGAAGATACAACTTATCATAAAGTAATAAGATGGTGGACAACCGAGATTGTAACATGTAAAATATATGTGTACATGTAAATCTGCAAATAGAAAATTTGCTCATCTGTAATACTGACGAATATATAAAACAAGAATGGAGGAAGAAAACAGAAATGTAATTCAGTAAAACTGAAAACATAGATCATGCTGAGGAGAGTCTAGAAATAGGAATGCAGTGAAACCATGATAAACTGATGAATGGCGGTGATGCAATGTGTCAGGAAACACTTCTAAAATAATAAAAGCATGACAACAGTCCCGCATAAAATTAGAAGGATGTTGGACAAAATGATAGACGATGGCAAGTATTAATGTATTTTCCCCCTTGGTTTTTGCTGATACAGACTAACATGGCTACCCCTCTGAAACCAGTCAGCCCTCAGAATGGGCTAGTTCCTCTAATGCTGCCGGGCAGATCTGACTTGGAAAGCAGAGAACAGGAGAAATGGTAAAACAGAAAAGAGTACTGAAGAGCTCTTATGTAATGAGAAGCTGAAATTAGTCAGGCGGGAGAGGGGGAAGGAGGGACATCTATTTGTAAGCCAAACTCCCCCTTGATAACATGGCTCTGGGTTTGCAATTTCTTTTTTCAGATATAATTTCCTTACATTTTTAGTTCCAGTCTCACCATCTTTTATGTTTGAGTGGAGCAGCGGGCAGGCTTCTTTTCTAATTCAGAAGTGCTGGTACTCAGCTCCTGCTGCAAAGGAGCTCAGCTCCTGGGAACTCCTGCTCATTTTGGGTACTGCTTACATTAAAGAGCAAAAATCTAACCTGAGGTTGCCAGAATGGGTTTAGAAAAGGCAATAATGCTAATCGACCTCTTTAATGAGCTTCAGTGTTATAAAGTAGATTATTACAGTGCACATGACATATTTTGTCTAGGTTTTCAGAAAATCTCTGATAAGGATCTATATGACAGGCTGCTTCTGAAGATTAATCTGACAGGGACTGAGGAGAGGACATAGAAATGGTTTAAAGAAAACAAACCTCTCTCTGCTCTGGGATCTTTGCACAGTCAAAGGGAAGTGTTTCATAGGAGTTAATACTTGGACTCAGACTGTTTCTACTTCTTTTTTTTTTTTTAACAAATGACCTAAACAGAACGACCAACTGTAAACTCACTGTATTTGCTGATGATAATAAATTATGAGGCATACTAGGCACAGAATGGGCGGCAAGAAATACTCATCATGACTCAGTAATTGGGCTGACATATGGCAAATTAAATTTATTATGGAGAAATGTGAAATAATGCATATTGTACTCGATATAGAGGTGACAAGTCCAAAAAAAGTGGGACTGAATGAGATCTAGAAAGCTTTGACACATGAGCCTTGACTAGGTTAAACCTGTTCTCTAAAATGTATGCAAATGGAGAAGTAATTGAGAAACTGAACACAGAAGAGACTGATCTATAGATTTTATACTTTGATTTCTCTCTCTCTGCCCCCAAACCCCCAAGGATCGGTACTTTGGTTGGCTAAAGGGCATCCTAGCATTTGTGTCCATACTCTACCTTTATTTCCTATTCACAGCCAAAACCTGCCTCTGGTCAGCTCAGTTTTTCTGAAATCGGCTGTCCATGCCTCGTGGTTTCATACCTATCAAAACCAAAGGAATGAGCTGGACACAAACAGAAATATCCTTGTGTCTTTAGGCTGAGCTATTCCCTTCAGCAGAAAAAACTGTAAAAGTTGAAAAAATAGAGCTTCAAATTGCTCAGGAATGACTCATATGGAAATCACGCTGCAGTGGCCGAGGGAGAGTGATTAGAGGAACCAGGAGAGAGGACGGGGGGTAGAAGGCAGTCGCTAGGGCACTTCACTGGGACTTGGGAGAAATGGGTTCCATTTCCAACTGTGCCACAGAGCTGCTGTGTTTTAGCTTTCAGTGTTATGCTGATGGCAGAGCTTATGTGACTTTTTCTTGACTACTCAAAGCTACTTAGTCTCTTTGAATATGATTTGAATGTCAACATTTTGAAATGAGGTGATTTATGAAAATCTGTCACTATTCCTTTAACTTATGACTTGATTTCTTTCACCATCCTTGTCCAGCATCTTGAAGACAAGGGATTATCTCTGTTAAATTTTTGAGGCTCATGGTATATATTTTATTTTAAAAGGCATCTTTTTGTGATCTTAGAAGTCTCTCACAATCCGTGTGTGTGTGTGTGTGTGTGTGTGTGTGTGTGTGTGTGTGTATAGAGAGAGAGAGAATTTATCTGTGCCTTTGTGTCTTTCAGAACTAACTCTTGTCATCTCCTTTTCCCTTGTTGTATGTAGTGTAGCCATGTCAGTCCCAGGGTATTAGAGAGACAAGGTGAGTTAGGTAATATCTTTTATTGGGCCAACTTCTGTTGGTGAGAGAGACAAACTTTTGTGCTTACACAGAGCTCTCTTGGTCCAATAAAAGATATTACCTCATCCACCTTGTCTCTCTAGTCTCCTTTTCCCTGAATTTCACAGCAGTTGATTTTGGTTGTATCCTCAACATTTAATTGAGCTTGCACTGGTTACTAGTGGGCTTTTGGTTTGACTGTATGAACCAGATCCACCCCTGGTATTCCACTTAAGTCAATGTAATTAAATCAAGGAAGAACTTGGCCTTATGTTTTAATTTTAAATTGGACTTCACGTGGACTTAGCTGATCGTTTTAAAATAAGGGCCTACATTTTCAAACGTGATAGAGATGTGAATGCCTCAATTTTGGGGTGCCCAACTTGAGACACCTTAAAGGGGCTTGTCTTCCAGAGGGCAGGTACTCAGCTCTTTTGAAAGTTTGAGCCAAGTATTCCTGTCTTGCCTCCAGGAAGCTGCAGAGATGAATGTAAAGACCCTGAAAGGACTCAGGTTCTTCACCTCAGACCAAAGTCAGAGGGTGATTTGGGGCAAATGTTCTTTCACAGCCCTCCTTACAGGTTTTCACAATGTTCATTCCTCTTCTCCCCTTATTATTCAATATCGATATGAAACCATTGGATAGATAGTGTCCAAATCTTGCTGCCTTTTCTGACAAAATATTTCTAAGATCCAACCTTTTCTCACTGACAGTACTGTTAGAAAAATCTCATCCAAGCCCTCATCATCTCCCTTTGGGTTAGTGTAAATTCCTCCACTCCAGTATCTCTGACACCTATAATGACCCTTCAAGTCCATAAAAATACTTCTGCTAAGCCCATCTTAATGGCTCATCAATCTAATCACCTCTCCTCCTTTGTTAAATTTCTCCATTGGCTCTCTTTTGTCCACTATACCAAGTTCAGGCTTCTTCCCATAGCCATCAATGGCCTCTGCTCCTTCCTATTTATCCTTCCTGACTTGATCTTTTTATCACCATCATCCTGCCACTCCAGTCCACTAGTGATATCAGCCTGGACATCCTGTTTGCCTGCTTCTCCCACAATTCTTTGCTATCTATGATGCCATGCCATGCCCTTGCTATACTGGTACACCAGACCACTACCCTTCCTCATCCAAATCCCTCTTGAAGACCCACTTCTTTTGCAATCCCTACAGGAAATTTGCTAATTAAAGGCCTAATTAAAGTCAGTGGATAAGCCCCCTGGAAGTCACTGGGAGTTGAAAGACTCCAAACCTACTTATTCATTATGTGTAGGATTTATCCCTTCACTCCTTCTCTTTGCCTCCTGAATAACTTATAGTCTGCGTGTTATGTCACATCTCAAGTTAGTGTATAAGCTCCTTAGAGCAGTGATCATGCCTTTTTCTGTGTCAGGAAGTACCTAGCACACGTCTGGGCACTGTTAAATTAAAATCATAATAATTTGATTTTTATAAGATTAGGAGACTCTTATTGTTCTAAATGTCTGCATTTGCTGATTTTTTTTTTTTAGTAAAGGATTTAATAACTTTCAAAAGTACATTGTCCTTATCATAGAGCCATCCTGCTTGGTGTGCCCTTCTGCAGCCGGCTACGGCATGACAGGCACACCTGTCTCCATTTCCCTCCTTCTGAGTCCACCAAAATAGTCCAAACAACCTTTCTTAGTGCAAATGGCCCTTGTGTGGTTAATTTATTACTGAAGAAAGCCTCGTGCACATAGCAAGTTCCTGTACCATAATCCAGCCCCAGCATTTGCACAGCCCTCTCTGGCCCTCTGGCTTCAGTTTTTCAGCTTTGAGAGCCAGCAGGCACCTCCCTCAGCAGTTCTCAGCCTTCAGCCCTCTCCAGTCTTCTGTGACCTTGGTTCTCTCTAGCTCAGGAAGGATAACTGGCTAGCCCCCCCCCACCCCCTTGGCTTCCTATTCCCCAGCCTTTCCCATCTTCTGGCACTGATTTGGTTCTTAAAAGTCAGTAGCTAGCCCATGCACTGGCTTCCTGAATTCCTCTCCTCTTTCCAGGGAGGACCTTTAGAGAGCTTTCTTCTCCCAGAAGTTTTCTCCAGAGACTTCCTCCAGTCTCCCTGGCTGACTCTCATTTACTGGTTCTCTCCTTGACCTTTTATAGCCCCCCACCGCTCTCCCACCCTCTTCACTGGCCACAATGGGAGTGCCTGTTTTGGCACAGGGGAGCTGGACCTGCTTTATTTACGGGACCAGCCACCCTGTGATGGTCCTGCTATCCAAACACTGCTGTGATTTGTGTCTACATGAGGGCATGATGTTGTCATTAACGCAGAGGTTAAAAAAAGCATTCTGGCCCATGGTGCACACTTGATCCATGTGCACAATTCTTAATAATGTCATTGGGAGCTCTGCTTGCAGTTCAAGAGCATAATGTTCTGTGCCCAGTGAGTGGTTTAGATATTAAAAGGACAGACTGTTTGAGAGTATGGAAACGTCTAGCTATGTAGTTACACTGCCAAGTCATAGACCTCAAAGTCCGCTGTAGGGCCCTTGATCTCTTTAAGGAGACCCACCAATTGAGATGTATGACTGGAAATGACAAAGGAGACTCTTAGTAAGTCTACATTTGGTAATGTAAAAATAATTATTTGGAACTACATTTTGAAAACATCTTCTAATTTTGGAGGTGCAGTTTTGCCTCTGCAAATAGTTGCCAACATGAATGATAGATGTTAGCTGTTTAGCTACCTAAATTCACCCACAAATCAGTTAGGTGGCTAAATCTATCATCTAGATAGATATCTGGGTGCACAATTCTATTCTTTGCACCTGCAAAATTGAGCCTACAAAATCAGAGGCCTCTTTAAAATTTAAAATACTTAGGCCAAAACCTCGGCCCCTAAAGTTAGGCTCCTACATTCATATTTAGAGATGTAAATAAGTGGCCTGATTTTCATCTGATCTCCCAGCCACTCAGCAACTTGCCCCTTATTGTTTGTTTTAGATTATTACTTCACACATTAACTTTATGAGTGGAAAGCCAAGTGTAATAAGTACCTACGCAACCTGGGCCTGATCCTGCATTCATTAGTCAGGCAAAACTCCTTATTGGTTTCAGTGTGAGTTTTCACAGAGTACAGAGTCAGGATCAGAGCCAATATTATTGTATTTATTACATTTTACTATAACAGTTATTTAATGTCACCATTATCTTCTGGCACATGCATAACTCCAGTGTATTCATAAGCCACATACCATAACCAGTGTGCTTTAACCCAGTTTAGTTAAATGGGTAATCAATCATTTTTCCATTCTGGCAGTGATGTATTTGGGTCTAAAACTAGTGAAGAATATCCCTTTAAAATCTCTAATAAGTTCCCCCTCCAAAAATTACATTGCTGCCTAATCAAATGTTACCTCCAGGATTTTTATCTCCTATTGTAAAACCCTGAACCTTCTGTTAGCACAATGGTCTTCTTGCAAACTGATTGTTTGCAAGCATTAGGTGAACTGAAATGTCACTTAAGAAACCCAGAAATAGGTAGAAGGCACATTAAAAGAAACTTCATCTTCACTTCACGTCAACACCACTAAATACATTGTTACAACAATGACTAAAACTGTCTAATAATATCATCAGTGGCAACTGGTCAGTTAAAATGTTTTTTAATTGTGACTTGAATGTGTTTATCAACCTCTTTTTGTAACATCAAAAAGACAGCAAGAGAAACACATGGAGACATTGTCCTCAAGGGAAAGGATTAATCATCAGTGAGTGAGCAGGCCTAAGCAGATGGTCAGCTATGCTTTCCTGAAGTCATTTCTTCTACCCACCACTCAGTGTCACTGCCAGAAACAAGAAGTGTTATCTTGACATTGAACATCTTTATAATAAAATTACTAATTGGCGACTAATACTAAAGGCTTATAGCTGTAAAACCTCACCAGAGGTAGTTAAGTGGTTGACTGGGTTTCATTTTAATAAATACTTCTTGTAAAGATCCCTTCTTAGAATTGTTAACATTGTATTATAATTTAGGGCCCCTCTGTGCATGATGCTGTATCTCATGCCTCTTGATTTTAAATATAGCAATATGGAGCCATTTTTAAACATTAAACCCAATGATGGTATCACAGTGATTATGCTTTTACGTATTTCTAATTACAATATTTTACGAGACATTCCTTAGGATTTCGTTCTCGGTTTTCTGGCAACTATAGAGCATCTGTCAAAACAAATTAGCACTTTTGGTGATAGAAATATATTTTCTATGAAAGCTGCAAATGTGTCAGCATTGGACACTCATGAAATTCCCATCGTTTATTAGGGATTTTCTTCTTCTTTTTTTGTTCTCTTTCGCCAGGGGCATTTTTAGAAAATATTTTCCATTACCATCAGCAGTGCGCATCTCCCTCTCCCCTCCCCAAGATATATTCAAATTCAGGTTTGAAAGAATGACTGATTATGGTAGTTATTTGAATATGTTTACTCTCATAAGAGTTATTTTATTTTTGTTCTATTTTAGTTCTACACACTCCTGTTTTCCCCTATCGCCTATTCAGAAAATATTTTCAAGAAATGCATTGAGGACCAGATTCTGATTCCATTTACACCAGTGGAAGTCTGGAATAACTCCAATACTCTGAATTCACACTGGAGTAGCTGATATCAGAGTCTTGCCCTGCAGTCCCTTAATATCAAACACATGACTTGACCAAGCTACAGCAAATATGATGCTGCTGTGCTGCTAATGGGGCCTGATCCAAAGTCCATTGAAGTCAATAGAAAGAATCCCAAGGACTTTAACAGACATTAGAATAGGGCCTTAATTTCCAGATTATCCTTTCAAATGAAATTTGAAATTTACAGGGGTTTTTTTTTAATGCATGGAAAATTATATGAATATATTATGTCATAATATTATAAGTCCCAAAATATTGGTAAAGGGTTTCCCCCCCAGAGATTAAAGCATTAGTGAAAAATAATGATTAACCTTTAAAATCAGATTGGCATTTCTTTTTTCTCCAAATGTAGAATTAATACGCATTTTTTAATCATTAGTGTAATTTTCAGGATGATACTTTTGTTCTTTTGGCTGTTGAACTGTTACGGCTGCTAGTAACCCTTCAAATTGTTTGCTTCATTCAAGCATTCGTTTTTGAATAATTCATTAGGCATTATTATCCAAGCGTGGAACACCTCATTTAGCACTGGTGATCTTTTCCTTATGTGTAGCTGACAGGCAATCAAAGTTTTTATCAGTGCAGAAAATTTGCAATTCAGAAATGTAGTTGCAGCAATTAGTAGCTATCAGGTAGCATAGGAAGGACAGCTTCATAAAAAGAGAGAGTTGAATGAGCTCAACTGATGTTAGCACAAAAGTAATGGATAAAACTAACCAGCTGTTTCTAAATTTACCAAATGGAACATTCCTTTTTCTCAGAGTAGCAGCTTTAATTAACTTTGTGTTATGTGTGGCTTCACAAAAGGAGAAGTGACTAGGTGACAGACTGTCCCTCTTTCATTGCCCTTCATTTAATTTTGTAACTGTATTAAGACTTCCTGTCAATATACAACTATCTTTCACTCTGGTTGCAGGACAAATGTCTGTGCTTACCTTTTTCTCTCCTTTGGTCCCCATTATAGCAGCCAGCTTGTTACAATATATACACAGAGAAGAGAGCAGCCACAGACTCACCTTTTTTTTTTTTTTCTGGCTGCAAATACTATATGTTTTGTGCCATTGCAAAAGAGAGCCAAAGTTTTGAAACTGTTTTACTGATTATTCTGAGTCGAAAACCTGGCCTCATTAAAGTCAATGGCAAAACTCCCATTTGACTTCGATGGAACCAGAATTTTATCTTGAGTCCAAATAAATCTTTCTAGGATATAAATGACTTTTTAAAATTCTATAATAATTTCATGGTGAAATAATTATTGTAATTCATCAGCATATTGTAAAGCATGATATGACTATGAAGCTTGAAAGGTTCTGGATCAGAAAAATTTCATTAACTGCGTTAGTGGTGTTCAGATGGCGAAAGTGGAGTAGTTGGCATCACAAGTAAATAAAGATACATATTTTATTGTTTATGAAGTTTTACACCAGGGCATATTTTGAGACCTTAAGACAATGGATCTGTATTTTTGTTCTTTTTTTTTTTTTTTTTTGGTGTCAGGTGCAGAGATCTTGGCATTACTGAATGTGGAATGCTTCTAGAAACCATTCTTTCAGGCAGTAAGGAAGAGTTGAGCTAGCTTTACCAAGTAGATGACCTTTGCAATAATGTTATAATACTAGTGATAAAATGCTTTCCCTTTACAGTTGGCACCAATTCACTTTTTATTTTAACATGTTAGGATAGATACTCTTTTAATATGTGTCCAGTTTTACAACAAGCACACAGTCAGATTGGTGAATGTGCACACACAGGTGGATGCTTGATACACTTCTATACACACCTACTTGATATTGTACAAGCACTTTCTGTGCATGTGCACAGAAAAAAAGATGTACATGTGTGCACACAAAATGTGTTTAGACCTCCAGTCTCTCTCTCTCCCCTTTTTTTTTAAAACCAGGTCCTAGAAAAACATGAACCAGATCTGCAGCTGCTGTAAACTAGCACAGTTTCATTGATTTCAGTGGAACAACTCTGATTTACACTAGCTGAGAATCTGGCCCTATAATTGTATTTTGGAGTAGAAGAGAAATGGTTGTGGTTGTGCACAAGTCTTGATATTTTAAACATGATCACAGCCTTTGGTTTTCTTTATGGCCATCTGAAGCAAGAATGTATCTTACTACCTGAAGAATGCATGTCAGACCCTATACTTTCAAAAAAAAATCTATATTGGGAACAAGAAACATCATTGTCCTCTTGTTCAAGTGACTTTTCTCTCTAGTTAGTTACAAAGACTGGAACAATTGGTATCAAGGTCAATGTACAGACCCTAATGTAGTCCTGAATACAGAGGATGGGTGGCTGCAGAAGAAATTGTGGTCTATCATCTGAGGCTCCCCTCAGCACCACTCTGGCCATCTCTCATCTTTCTATGGTGCCTATCACCATGCTATCTATATACACATTTCATCCTCTCCATGGATCGAGAAGAAACAGCTGGGGGCATATTCCTTTTCCACAATATGGTGTCTAAGCCTATATGAGGGGCAGAGTCTGTTACTCTTACTCTAGTGTAATTGCACCTTGTTCCAGGAGTCATTGCATTGACTACCATAGGATAACTTGTGGAGTAAGATATCATTGAATGCGAGTAAGGCTGTCAGAATCTGACCCATTGTCTCTTTAGCTTTCAGCAGAAGATGGGTGCAATTTTTCTATTAAAGTTATACTAAAATATATATTTGATATTGATAACTGTTGTCTGTTTACTACAAATATTTCTGTTCTGTGCATTTTATAATCTTTAGTTTTAGCAGGATAAAACTATTCCTCTTGGATTCCTCACTTAGGTAGGCATGTGGAAAACCTCTGTGGCAAATATCTTACTCAAAGTACAAATAAAACAGTAACACTGGAGAATATTCTATACGTATGTGCCACAATCACATCCATACATGTGCACCCTGCAAGAGGTGCAGACAGTTTAAGTGATTTAATAAGTACAGTTATGACATTATATTTTTTAATATCAGTCCCCTAATGTCCAAACGGAAATAAAATATTCAAATTACATACCAGTCAAACTGCTTCAGGTATCACAAGAAGATGCGTGGATTGTAGTACTGCATAAATTGCTTGGATACAGTGGTGATGGCCACTGTATAGAAACCTGAGGATATGATAGAAAAGTTGTTGCAATGCACAGTAAGGAAGCATATAGTAAGGAAATTCCACGCTATATGTTCCCTGATGATCTGTTTTATTTAAACAATGCTTCTAAGCATATATATATTCAGACAGGCACTGTGTTTATTTTCATTATATTCTCCACTGCATATCTGCTTCCTTTTTGTAAAATCAGAAATTAAATGATTATGTATTGTTCCTCCCCACGGTAACAGCCACAGGGCTCAGGAAACTTCATAATGTACAGTCTGCCTTTTCCAACAAATGCTCCCATCTGGAGGAAGGATTTGGGATGCTGCACAGGAGGCAGATGTGCAGCCTCCTAACCCCATGGATTCCCAGGGAAAAACTGGATTTCCCAGCAAAAAGAAGCTGCTACTACTGCCTCCTATCTTTCTGGGTGTCTGCCTGTCCTTTCCCTGGCAGCATGACTCCCTTAGGAGTCTTGCAGACACTGATTTCTCTGTCCATGACCCCTTTTCCTAAGCAACATTAGCATCTGCTGCAGGTATCTGCCTAGATATCTGTCAAGTACAGTGGCTGTTCTTTGGCTCAGCACCCCCGTACATGCCAACATCCCCAGGGTCTGATTCTGTACAGTGGCAGTGAATAAATAGGATTCAACATGCTTCTTCAGGGTGCTCCTGGAAAGAGCATGTTGCTCTCCTCACCTATAGATACTCCTTAGTGCAGGTCTACCAGTGTTTGTTTCACTCCACCTGCTCTTGCTGGGTGCAAGTATATGGTAGTGCTGTGGTGAAAGGATGCAGCTTTTGGTTGCAGATTACTAGAGCTGACATCAGTGACTTAGTGGACTTGGACTTAGCAATAAAAATTTGCACTTCTGATCATTTATCTGGGGACAGTGCTTATTAAAATGCATTGGTCTGGAGAGAATTTGTGCTGGTTTACCATGGCAAGTCATCTAATTAATCAACCAGCCAAGATACAAATATTGTATCATATCATTATATTAATACATATTATGGTAATATAACAACATTTATATTTCAACTGGTTCCCTCACCAAGGAAACACTGAGAAGCTGTTTGAGTCCCATGTTGCAGAAGTAGTTTCTACTTGAACATTCAGGAGACGCCACAATGGATCGATGAAGGTAAATTGAGAAAATAATCTTTTTCTTTACTACTTACTATATTCTTACTACTTTTATTTCAGTGGGCCATTGTAGCTCTTCTCCAACATGGGAATAGGAAATGCTTATGATGTCAGGAGTATCATAGGAATCAAATGGCCTCTCAGACTTAACTGGGAAAAGGATTCACAGCCAAACCACAACTACTGACATTTCTTTAAGTTTTGTAAAATTGCTGAGAAGTTTTATATCGTTAAGATTCAATAATAAAATGTAATAGAGAAAAAGAAATTGAATAAATTAGATCACACTCAGGTCATACTGATTATGGTCTTGTTTTCTTGTCCTATTTCAATTGCTACCTGAGTTTGGAACCATTATAGTCTCAACCTCCTAGAGTTAGAGATTAATGCTTCATTCCATATCAAAGTTGGGCTTACAAACTTTCAGAAGGTATATAGCATCAATTCTAATAAATCTCTAGATGGAAGATTGGGAAATGATGAAATGGTAATCAGAATGGTCAGATTTAAGGTCTTGTATCTGGTAAATAAACAGGACTAGAAGAAATTGTTGTTCACCATTGGAAAGGTGGGATTCCCAACTTACAATGGGGTGTATTATCAGTTTCTGTACCAGAACCTAAATTGGTAACTGCACTCTCACACCAGACAGAAGTAGAGGAAATTTACCAGAAAAGCCAAGATGTTTTCAGTGTCATAAAAATCCTGGGAGAGGAAAGCAGGAAGACCCATTTCAAGTCAGAATTTCTTAGCAGAAGCTTAGCAAATTCTAGATGGAAATGATCCTTTTGTCTTGGCATCAGACAGGCTTCAGGCACATAGAATCACAGTCCATGCTTCTTGCCAAATGTGACAAATTGATTAACATTGATCAACAGTATATGCCAGATCCTCACCTGCTGTAAACTGATGTAGCTGCATTGACTTATGCCAGCTGAGGATCTGGCCCACTAGGGTCTTGAAAGCTAGCAGAGACTGGTGTTCTCATAAGATTTCTAATACTACCTGGTTTGGGCAGTCAGAAATGTCCTATGAAAAGTCCTTTCTGCTTTCAGAGGTAAAAACTTTTTTCAGACTTTTCAGGTTCACTTTGCACACTGAGTGAAGGTTCAGGTTAGTTCTTATTTTATAAAGCAAGTTCAAAATCCAGCTCTTTGAATAAGGAGATATATGTAACAACCTCCTGGCAGAAAACTCACTATGTGCAGCATCCTTAAATCCTCATTCTTGCTCACCCAGTACATAGTCAAAACTCTTATAGAAGTCAATCTGTGTTTTGCCTGGGTAAAATCAGAATGTGTGTGTGTGAGAGAGAAAGACAGAGACATTTGTTTTCCAGTGGAATAAAGCCCCTTGCCTTTAGTCATTCACTTCGAAGAATAATAGATGTCCTACATATCTATGGTCAAAGAGGAGCACTACAGCTACTTGTTTTGTTGCCTTTAAAAGTAGCTGTAAACTGTGCCGGTAGGTGGCACTGTGTTACTTTTGGTCCCTTAAACTCTCTTCACTTTGCCTGCTTCTTAGGTGGTGGGAGCAGTTGAGCTCAAATGGTAGTCAGCACATACCATGTTTTCGATGGAAGTTGGTATGTTTCTCACTCCCAGTTGGGTGTGGAGGTGCCTCAGAGATTATTTGTCTTCTGAAACCGAGCCAAACAGTTCCATAACCCTTTCACGTATTCGGTAGATCTGAAGAGGGATTTCCCAGACAGGTGAAAAACTTTAAAAACAGCCACTCTCAAATTGACCTATGGGTTACTAAACAAAAAGTTGCCAGCTGAATTTGTCTCTGTACTTATGCCCTCAGATATACAGCAGCTGGATTAAGAACAGTAGATTGGTAGTTGATAATCTTCTCAGGGCACACAGAAGAGGCAACAAAGTCATCAAACAGTAATTTCCCCAAACCCTATCATTTGGCAGTTCCCACACCCAATAAATACCTTTACATCTGAGCTGAAAATTTTCTAAGGGCGGTTTCTTTCTTTTCCAATTAATTTTTTAGCAAAGAAAACAAAGTCATATTGCATAGTTAGAAGGTATTAGTTTATATAACATGATAGCAACTTAAGGTAAAAGCAACACACACACAAATAGAATAAATATTAAAGCAAGTAATAAGTGGCACAAATATGTAGAAAGAAATCCAAGAATAGATTGCCATGGATTTGGGCTTACTTCCTGAGGTACTGCATTGAAGTGTAGTTGAAGAAATTTCCTCTCAATGTGGTTTGAAAAACCTGGGAAGTTGTTCATCTAAACTGAGGGGTTAAGAGAGAACATTTAACTGTAACCATGAAGTAGTTACATTGTAGGTGTCGATTTGCTATGTGGTTGAAGCATCAAAGACTAGTAAATAACCAGGTACCACACTCATCGTTTAAAAAGTAAGACAACTAGGCACATGCCTCATGGCCTAATCCTCCTGAAGTCAATAGGAGTTTTGTTATTGACTTCACTGGAAACAGGATTGGTCTCCAGATTTGTCAAAATGAAATTACAAGGCTTTGCCTCTAGTTTTACTTTTGGGAAATAATCGGAGCCACAAGGAAACTATCTCCAGAATTCCCACTGTGGACAGCTGTCTGCAAACAGTCTCTGATGTTTTCTGAATGAGGAATCAGTGGCAACTGGCTGGCTATTCAATGAAGTGATAGTGCTCCTTTGAAAGCTGAGTGTGGTGAGAAATATTGCAACAATCAAGCAGAGTTTCCATTCTTCATTTACTACTCAGTCCAATGCTGCAGTATCACTTATACAAGACATACATTTAGATTTCACCGTTCTGCTTTGACTGAGAACTGCCACTGGGCATGAGTTCCTCAAATGACTCTGTTTCTTCCCAATTCTGAAAATTGCCTAAAGATTAGAATGAAAGAGGTAAAGAGAGAGGCAAGCGAGAGTCCTTTTGTAATATTTTCAAACATCAGACAGACAAACTAGGACAGTGAACATGGGGAATGCATTCACATGTCCCAGACATGTCAGTAGCTCTTTAATATTAGCAGCATTATCACTAAATACACAGATTTTCAAGTTTGATCTTGATTTATGCATTTTTACCTGACGCTTGCCCCCTTTTGGAATTGCCCATCTCTTGAATGCATAAATAAGACGTTATTGCATGTGCACAAAAGGATAGGAGTGTGTTGACTGTCATAATCTAGCACTGGAATGCACTTTTTCCAAGTATAGTGCACTAGGGGAATCGCATAAAGAAAATGTCTGTTTAGTAATGGATCCAAGTCTCAAAAGTCTTATCTGTTTCTAAACTTGCAACAACCCAAAGTCTGATCTGTAGGTCATCCAAAGTTTTTGTTTGGGTCCATCTCTAGAACTAAGAAATTATTTCAGTCGACCATCACTAAAGTTTTTAAAAGATGTATAATTCAATAAATCATGAAATTCTAATTTTCATTGAAGAAAATCAACTTGGCACTTGAAACGCTGCTTCATAGGATGGCAGAACCCTGTGTGGCACAAAGTGAGGCAATTTTCATCAATGATCCTTCATCAACTATTGTAGATGCAGATAGGTATGAACGGGTTCTGTTGAATTGGAGACCTGAGCAGTTAAAGGCCCGTCTAAACAAGCTAACTAAAAATGTGCTATTAACAAAAGCATGAAACACTGTTGTTAAACACTGAAAAACTATACTTCATATACCTACACTAGAAATGGTTCCGCTGGCTTGCCAACAAATGCTTTGACACCCCACACCAATGCAAAAAGATAAAGATGATGGTACTCTATGAAAAAGGAATGGAATTAAGTCAAGACAGGTGGCTACAGAAATTTCTATATAAAATTATTTAAGGTGCTACTAAAGTATAAATGTTTGTTATCTGAGTATACTTACCTGCCTTGCCATCTATTTCAGAAGTGCTAAGTAATGACTAAGAAATATTATTATGACTTTTTATTGAGATAAGAGTGAATAGATGAAACACCCACCCAGAATTTAATAATTGACCTATGATTATACCAATATATTCCCAAATGTTCAATACAATTTTGGTTTAAAATCCTTAACTGTCATACTACTGCATATTAATGCTATTTGTCTCTGCTGAACTCACAAGAGCTTGTTTCACAACTCCCTTATTCTGAGTTTCAGTTGTAAGGGTGTGAAAGCCCAGGGAGTGTCTTATTTTTCTGCTTGGCTGCTCTTTGGTTGTAATCCTGAACATAAAGTCCCTGATATTAAAGGAAGTACATATCACACCAAGACCAGAGAGCATGGAAGAATCTGAAGACAGAAACATTTACGGAGAGCAAAATGCTTATATAGTTCTGGGGGAGAGAGAGCATGATTTTAAAACTTTGCAGGTGGGTTAATATTGTTGCTAGGGAAGGATCTGCCCTTTCACTGACTCGAGGGAAGGAAGAGTTGATGGGTAGAGAGCAGAGGCCTAGAAAGGTTTTGAAGGCTTTTTCTGGGAAAGAAAGGGCATTGACAACAGCAGCTGCCTGTAGCAAAAACTTCCTCTTTTTTTACACTTGACTTCTAATATGGATTCTAGGCATGATTCAGCACATGGGAGGGGAAGCGAGATTTTCCTCAGCATGGACTGGCATAGCATTAGAAAAACAATACAGAGGGAGACATTGAATAAAGTAAGGGGCTTCCTTTTATGTGGTCCATATAACATATGGATCTAATCAGACATGTCTGATACTTAATTTTCAAGGATTTTATGGGGCAATGAGTTATTCACCGAGATTCAGAATCTGTGCAACAAGGGCATCTAGGCTCACTTGGAAAAGGTTGTGCACTCACTCACATTTGCCTGCTGGGCTCAGAATGAAAAACAAACCTGAAATCTGCAGATACGTATAATTTGGAGATGGGTCTTATACTCACATCACAAAACAGATTAGAGAGAAAATAACTTTGTGAGCCCAGAACAAAAATAAATCACATGTAGTGCTTCAACGTTTTCTTATTGCAGACTTCTTCCTTGACTTTAATTCACCTTTCCTTAAACTGCTGAGAGTACACAGCTTTAATGAGAGAGAGATGCTTTCCTTAGCATCACAATGCCAAGAAGGCTCTGGGGAATGTGATACATTCACCATCTTCTGATAGCAGTCTATCTTTTTAAGTTTAGATCAAGATTTTCAAACTCGAGTACTGAAAATTAGGCAGCTAAATCTATATTTTGTCATCTAACTCAGTGCCTGATTTTTCAATGGTGTTGAGCTTGAAGTCAGTGAGAGCTGCAGAAGCTCCGCCCCTCTGTAAACCAGATTATGAGTGTTCCTCAATGAGGAATTAAAGTGCCTAACTTTAGGCACTCAAGTTTGAAAATTTTCAACTAAATGCACTTTTTTGCAATATAATAACATGAATAATTAGCCTGTAGGCAACTCCCCTGCCAACGATTTTGAAAGATATTCATTGCCAAACAGACTCTGTGTGGAGTAGACCTTGTTACATATCTCCTCATGTATTGGCAAGTCAAATAAAATAAATAAAGGCTGAGATCTAAAAGAAATGAAGCATCAGCAGATATCCATTATTTTACACTCTCGCTGATAAAACTCATATTACGTGCCATTCTATTGATGGAAATGCTCACAGAGTGGTGGATATTATCTACTGTACCAAAGATACACACAACCCCCAAATTAGCAATAATAAAAAACTACTACAAGTGTTCCAGTATCCATTCTGGTGACCATACTGCATTCTTTACAAGTGCAAAGGCACACTGGATATGCATAAATAGAGAAACAGACCTCTGCCTTCTGAAAAAATGGACACTGGAGACATAGTTTGAGCCGGAAGTGACTTCTTTCATCCATGTTTGTGGGTCATGGGAATCTGGCCAATCTGGGGGTGGCACTTCCTTTTCTGGGAATGTGGCAGTTGTCATATTTTGGCATACGATTAAAACAGTTTAGTGTTGAAATGTAACTAGAATGTGGATACTTTCAAGCAATTTAAGGTGAGAGCTACAGTAATGGATTAATCTTTTGGATTACAATCACCTTTTCTTAGACAGCCACTGCTGATAGGAATATTTTGGAAGTTTGATGCAAGAGAGGCCTGCATTGTCAGTCAGACTATAAATAATGCTGCAGATTCTGGATAACAGTGCAAGTGTGTTTACAATTTTGATTTCTTTTTCATAGGACGGAATCACCAAACTCCTGTGTCCACTTCTCCTCACCAGAGAAGTCAGTCAATATTGTCCCCTCTGCCAGAAAAAAACCACCTAGAGAGGATTGTTTAGAAGGAGAAGAGGAGGTCTCATGCTTTGTAATAAATTACTGTTGCTGGTTTCTGCAGACTTTTCTGAAGGGTGCACAGAATGCTAAATGGAAGTGGAAGGATAGATTTCTACAATATAAAGAGTTCTGCTGCTGTGCATGTGAATGTGAGAGGGTTAGCATTTCTGCACTAAAGTTTTAATAATGCTTCATTTTCTCTTAAGATTATCTGAGATGGAGGAGACTCATCCCCTGTGATCCCTGTGTTAATTATGCTGTTTATGATAATAAATTTCTAGATTATTTTGGATGATTTGAGTTCTGAGTCTTTTCTCATATATATCTGAGTGCATCTGCATGTTTTAACATATGAAAATTGCTCTGGTGTATTCTTGTTAAATTGCATGGTAATAACTATAACAATATCCCATGTAAATTGTGAGTGTACAGACTTACTTGTCCTTGCTTCAGCTAATTATCTTTCACTCAGGTTCACTTTTTTCATGCTGTCACTTGAGATGTCCATTTTGTACCCTCTAACTCTACAGCTACAGACGATAGCAGTAGCTACAGTACATTTCCCAATAATATAGTGAGTTACAGTTTGGTGGGGAAAAGTCAACAAGAGTTTAATGAATTGAAGCCAAAGATATTTTACTCCCTAGAAAAGGACAGATGATTTTGCGACATGAAATCCTCAGGAATAGTATGGAAAGGACTTACTCTATAATGAGTAAAGGCCTGGAGTTTCAAACTCCGATTCCTAAAGTCAGACACCCTAGGACCTGATCCCAAGACTTGATGGGCTTTGGATCCACATTTCGATCCTGATCCTGCAATCAGCTCTATGCAGGAGGGATCCTGCACCATTGCAGAGGTTCCCTGCAGGATCAGGGCCTGGGACACCAAAATAATAATGATGTGATTTTTGTCAGAGGTGCTGAACACTGGCCGTTTCTAATTATTTTAGCTTAGCAGATTCAAAAAATCAGGTCATTTTTATCAGGTGCCTAAAGATGGATTTAGGTGCCCAGCTATAGGCACCCATGCCTGGAAATGTTTGTCCGGATCCTTCCTTATTATCAGAACCCTTTTTAAAAATTCATTTTAACATTTGTAAATTAAAATATTTTTTCCTTCTTTCACTTTCTCCTCAAAATAAGACAAATGTAGAAATGAAGATCCAAAATTCTGTTCCTAAAGATACTACTGGTTTTAAGCACCTGTAGCATCTAATTCACTCACTTCACTGCTTAGTTACTAATATCCTAGCATATACAATGATCTTTTCCCTAGAAGCTTGTTTGCCTTTTCTGGATGCAGTGTGTATTACAAAGGAAACGGACACATTATCTGATTGCAATACTAAGCTGACAATGTCACTGCTGGCTTTGCACCTCTTTCATTATCATTGATTGGCTTGTCACTGGAGATAAAAATAGGTCATTCTTAGTAATTGCTGAACCTTAATTCTAAGTTGTAGAATCTTTTTCCTAGGACAAATCATTGGCGGGATATGTAGAAAAGATCTATAAGTTCACTGAATCACCCTCCTGCAAATGGAGATATTTAATTGATGCTACACTTTGATCTTAGCAAAGAGAGAACATTTGAAATGGCCTAGAGGGCTTCTTCAGTGGGCCTTTAGAAGATGTCGCACATGGATTTATTATCATTTGAACACCCTGAAGAGAAGTGTACTACAAAGTGTTGTTAATTATTGCTTTACTTACCAAAACCACTCAAAATGTACAGATATATGCAAGAGAGTCAAACATAAGCAGCTTTAGACAAACTTTAGACACAAGTAAAGGAGCAGGGCCCATATAAACTTGACTGGTAACCTGAGCTCCACCTGCCATCACTGTCTGAGCTTGCAAGAGATCAGAAAGTGGCACCAGGGAAGTGTTTTCTTCATTTGTAATATGTAAATGTTTGAAAAAATATATTGGTAAGCATTCTCCGCATAATCAGATTCTTTTATGCTGTGCAGTGTCTGGCATAATCCAGAAAGAGAGTGACAAATAAGAAAAGCACCACTCATGAATTTTCAAATACTAGTAAGACATCCCTTTTATGTGCAAAGGCAATGAATTTCACTCCTGGTGTGGCAAACCAGGAGAAAGCCCTGCTTAGAGCTTAGAGTTATTTCACAGGAGGATCTTTGCACCACCGTTGTGTCATAGAAAGGGACTCCAGGCCATCCCCAAATAAGCCAGTACGGTTTGTTTTGGGTGCGGATTGGAGAAACAAGGAGGCTTTCATTGAATTTGTAACTACCCTGATCCAGTAATTCAGAAACCCCATGACAAAGGTGTGCAGGATGGTGGTGGAGCCCTTCTGCCTGCCTGCAGGTTGGAGGAGTGAATTTTCCCATCAATGCCCTTGGAGATTCCAGCACAATGAATAACTTAGGCTACGTATCCAGAAGGTGAATTTCACCCTCAGTGATTTATAATTGATTTTTGGCAATCAGTAGACTGCATCCTCACTGAATCAATGGCCCTCCCAGCAAAACTGGGGTATCAATTCAGCAGTATCAATTAGGGCTCAGTTCTTCTGGAATTCTGCGCACAAGATTCCCATTGAAAGAAACAGGAGTTGTGCTTGCAGGTTCATGAACCTTAGCCAACATTCCGAATCCTCCTTTAAAATGTCATCATCGGGGGCAGATTGTACTGCAGCTCTTTCCTGAGCACTGCTAGTGAGACCCACCCCCACTAAGATGATGCAGAAGCTTGGTTGTGCTATCACAGTGAAATGTCACTGTCGGTTTTTTTAAAAACGTCTTGCTTTAACTAAAATTGCTCAATTTTATTTATCCTCACAAAACCCCTGTGGGCAAGGGAAGTGCATTTATCGCTATTTTACAGAGGTGAAACTGAGGCATGGACAGACTAAAGGTTTGGCTACACAAGTATTTAGTTTGTGGCAAGCTGGGGTCTGAATCTGCCCCATAGAAGCCTGCTGCACTCTAACTGTCCATGTCACCCTCCTTAAACTTTAGCTTCCACTGGAGAGCTGGCACCATTTGCTGAGTTGGAGTTGGCCAACACACTGCTGCTGCCAGTCCCCCTTTAACATGATCTGATATGGTCGTCACTAGCCCAGGATACATATCCTCAATGTGTCCTTTGCCAGCAACAGGTGGCCAGGTGGCCAGCTAGCAGCAATCAGCTGTGCGCCATTGTGCTGACTGCCACCACTACCCCAACCGTGTGCTTTGACTCCATCAATGGAGAATCACACAACAGGGAAGCGGGTTCGGGGTACGAGGAAGATGATGATGAAGACAATGAAAATAGCTCACAGCAAGGAAGCGGAGAAACCGGTTTCCCCAACAGCCAGGATATGTTTATCACCCTGGACCTGGAACCAGTAACCCCCGAACTCACCCAAGGCGTGCCCCAGACCCTGAGGGCACACAAGGGACCTCTGGTGAGTTTACCTTTGTAAATATTACATGTGGTTTAAAAGCAAGCGTGTTTAATGATTAATGATTAATTTGCCCTGGCAATCGCGGCCAGTACAGCTACTGGAAAAGTCTGTTAACGTGTATGGGGATGGAGCGGAAATCCTCCAGGGACATCTCCAGAAAGCTCTCCTTCATGTACTCCCAAAGCCTTTGCAAAAGGTTTCTGGGGAGGGCAGCCTTATCCCATCCGCCATGGTAGGACACTTTACCATGCCAGGCCAGTAGCACATAGTCTGGAATCATTGCATAACAAAGCATGGCAGCGTATGGTCCCGGTGTTTGTTGGCATGCAGACAACATCCATTCTTTATCTCCCTTTGTTATCCTCAGGAGAGTGATATCATTCACGGTCACCTGGTTGAAATGGGGTGATTTTATTAAGGAGACATTCAGAGGTGCCCGTTCCTGCTCAGCTGAACAGAAATGTTCCCCGCTGTTAGCCACGCGGTAGGGGGGAGGGGTGAAGTGATCATCCCAGAGAATTGGGTGTGTGTGGGGGGGGTAGTTGGGTTTGTGCTGCATGTTAACCCGGAAACCGCAGCCCCTCCTTTTACATTGCAAACCCATTTTAAATGGCCAACCCAACGGGTGCTTAGTATGGGAAATGAGGGTGCTACTGTTTGAAACCATTCCCACATGTTAAGAAGGTTAAAAAAGCCAAAAGATTGTGGCTTACCTGCAAGCCGAAATCTGTTGCCTGGCACTGCGTGAGTGATCTCTCACACCAAACCGGCAGGCCCTCAATATAAGAGGAAAAATGCGACCTTGTAACGAAAGCACATGTGCTGTGTAATGTGAACAGCAAAATTTATCGTGAGAGAGTGTACCCATTGTTCTCTAAAATGTGTCTTTTTTAACCACCTCTCCCTTCTCCTCCACCAGCTGCAAATGTTTCTCCTTTACAGAGGCTAGTGAATATTAGAAGGAGAAAATGGCGGACTCGGGATGATATGTTCTCAGAGCTCCAGATGTCCTCCCACGCTGACAGAGCACAGCAGAATGCGTGGAGGCAGTCAATGTCAGAGTGCAAAAAAGCACAATATGAACGAGAGGAGAGGTGGCGGGCTGAATCGCGGGCTGAAGAGAGCAAGTGGTGGGCTGAAGAGGATAGGTGGCATCAGCTTGCTGACAGAAGGCAAGAGTCGATGCTCCGGCTGCTGGAGCATCAAACTGATATGCTCCAGTGTATGGTTGAGCTGCAGGAAAGGCAGCAGGAGCAGAGACCGCCGCTACAGCCCCTGTGTAACCAACAGCCCTCCTCCCCAAGTTCCATAGCCTCCTCACCCAGACGCCCAAGAATGCGGTGGGGGGGCCTCCGGCCACCCAGCCACTCCACCCCAGATGATTGCCCAAGCATCAGAAGGCTGGCCTTCAATAAGTTTTAAAGTTTTAAACTGCAGTGTGTCCTTGTCCTTCCCGCCTCCCCCACCCCACCCAGCGCTTCCCTCCTCCCCCACCCCTCCCGGGCTACCTTGGCAGTTATCCCCCTAGTTGTGTGATGAATTAATAAAGAATGCATGAATGTGAAGTAACTGACTTTATTGCCTTTGCAAACGGTGCTCGAAGGAGGGAGGGGAGGGTGGTTAGCTTACAGGGAAGTAGAGTGAACCGGGGGGGGGGGAGGGTTCATCAAGGAGAAACAAACAGAAGTTTCACACCGTAGCCTGGCCAGTCACAAAACTCGTTTTCAAAGCTTCTCTGATGCGCACCGTGCCCTGCTGTACTCTTCTAACCACCCTGGTATCTGGCTGCGCGTAATCAGCGGCCAGGCGATTTGCCTCAACCTCCCACCCCGCCATAAATGTCTCCCCCTTACTCTCACAGATATTGTGGAGCGCACAGCAAGCAGCAATAACAATTGGAATATTGGCTTCGCTGAGGTCTATCCGAGTCAGTAAACTGCACCAGTGCGCTTTTAAATGTCCAAATGCACATTCCACCACCATTCGGCACTTGCTCAGCCTATAGTTGAACAGGTCCTGACTCCTGTCCAGGCTGCCTGTGTACGGCTTCATGAGCCATGGCATTAAGGGGTAGGCTGGGTCCCCAAGGATAATGATAGGCATTTCAACATCCCCAACGGTTATTTTCTGGTCCGGGAAGAAAGTCCCTTCCTCCAGCTTTTGAAACAGACCAGAGTTCCTGAAGACGCGAGCATCATGTACCTTTCCCGGCCATCCCACGTTGATGTTAGTGAAACATCCCTTGTGATCCACCAGGGCTTGCAGCAGCATTGAAAAGTACCCCTTGCGGTTTATGTACTCGGTGGCTTGGTGCTCCGGTGACAAGATAGGGATATGGGTTCCGTCTATCGCCCCACCACAGTTTGGGAATCCCATTGCAGCAAAGCCATCCACTCTGACCTGCACGTTTCCCAGAGTCACTACCCTTGATATCAGCAGGTCTTTGATTGCGTTGGCTACTTGGATCACAGCAGCCCCCACAGTAGATTTGCCCACTCCAAATTGATTCCCGACTGACCGGTAGCTGTCTGGCGTTGCAAGCTTCCACAGGGCTATCGCCACTCGCTTCTCAACTGTGAGGGCTGCTCTCATCCTGGTATTCTGGCGCTTCAGGGCAGGGGAAAGCAAGTCACAAAGTTCCATGAAAGTGCCCTTACGCATGCGAAAGTTTCACAGCCACTGGGAATCGTCCCACACCTGCAACACGATGCAGTCCCACCAGTCTGTGCTTGTTTCCCGGGCCCAGAATCAGCGTTCCACGGCATGAACCTGCCCCAGTAACACCATGATTTCCACATTGCTGGGGCCTGTACTTTGTGAGAGGTCTATGTCCATGTCAATTTCCTCATCACTCTCGTCGCCGCGCTGCAATCGCTGCAATCGCCTCCTTGCCTGGTTTTGCTTTGGCATGTTCTGGCTCTGCATATACTCCAGGACAATGCACGTGGTGTTCATAGTGCTCATAATTGCCGCGGTGATCTGAGCGGGCTCTATGATCCCAGTGCTATGGCGTCTGGGCTGAAAAAAGGCGCGAAACTATTGTCTGACGGAGAGAGGAAGGGAGGGGCGAGTGACGACATGGCTTACAGTGAATTAAAATCAACAAAGGTGGCTGTGCATCAGGGAGAAACACAAACAACTGTCACACAGAATGCCCCCCCCAAAAAAAATTGAACTCAAAACCCTGGGTTTAGCAGGCCATTGATTTCACAGAGGGAGGGGGAAGCAAATGAATACAGAACAAATCTGGTCCATCTATTTTTTACATCTTAAGCTGTCAGCAGACGGTGCAGCATGACTGATAGCCATCGGCATCTTCTGGGTGCTTGGCAGAAAATGCTGTATTACGACTGCTAGCCATCATCGTCAAGACGGTTCAATAGGACTGCCGGCAGGACTGAGTCTCCAGGAGACAAAACATGTCTGCCCAGGTGCCTCTGATTGAACTCACTGAGGAATATGATGATGACGGATATCAATCGTAATACACCATCCACTGCCAAAAGGCAAGAAGCTGCTGCTGTGTAGCAATGCAGCCCCACGTCTGCCAGCACCCAGATAGCCGATGATGGCTACCAGTCATACCGCACCATCTACTGCCAAAAGGCAATTAGCTGCTGCTGTGTAGCAATGCAGTACCACGTCTGCCGGCACCCAGATGACATATGGTGACGGTGAGCTGAGCTGAGCTGAGCGGGCTCCATGCTTGCCGTGGTATGTTGTCTGCACAGGTAACCCAGGTAAAAAGGCGCGAATCGATTGTCTGCCGTTGCTCTGATGGAGGGGGAGGGGCCTGACGACATGTACCCAGAACCCCCCATGACACTGTTTTTGCATCATCAGGCATTGGGATCTCAACCCAGAATTCCAATGGGCGGCGGAGACTGCGGGAACTGTGGGATAGCTACCCACAGTGCAACGCTCCGGAAGTCGACGCTAGCCTCGGTACGGTGGACGCGGTCCACCGACTTAATGCATTTTATGTGGGGACACACACAATCGACTGTATAAAACCGATTTCTATAAAACCGGCTTCTATAAATTCGACCTAATTTCGTAGTGTAGACATACTGCAAGAAAAGAACACAGCCTTCTAAGACTAGAACATTTGATCATGGGATCATTTACAATAGCAACGTCCTTTCGCTATTATTTTATTGAAACTATGTAAAAAGCTAAAGCATAGGATATGCAATTAGCCATCTGTTTCTACAGCAAACTGATTAATAGCATGCATAACTAATTCATAACTATTTTAATTAATAGGCATTATTTTTCATAAGCTTTGCAGAAGATTTCATCATCCTTTGCTCTTATTATTCTTGATTTTACCTCATCATATCTTTGTTTAAAGAAAAGAAATGACAACTTGTCTCACTGGGAGCAAAGTTTGTTCAGCGATAGATCAGGAATGATTAGGCCAAATGGTACTGTAAGCTCCAGTAGACAGAAATCTCCATTATAGGGAGCTATGTTGTTATTTCTTTGACCATCTTCCCATCAATCCATCCATCAACAAATTAAAGTTGGCTAAAGAGGCACTTATCTTGAGTGCTTTTTACCCTGATCACTGTCAATCTAGGTAAATAAACATTTACCCTAGGCAGAGTTTGCATATTTAACCATCTTTCAGGAGACAGTAACCTAACCACCAATAAATTCAGTAGAGAGTTGCATGTGCATTTGTGATGTTTATAGATTTGAAGCACCCACACACTACATCTTAATTAAACAAATCCCATTCCTTCTCCTTAATTCAATTTGTCTTTAAACACAGGATAACTAGCATAAAGTTGCATTAACACTCACTACCTGAAAAAATATGGAGATGGGAAATGGATTTTATTTTCTTAGACTGAAAATGTAAGATGCACATTAATAATAGATCAAATGTATGAATGATATATCAAAATAAAAAAGAACCTCTCATTTGTTTTTGAGAAATACAGAAATCCTACTGCATCTAGCTTTCATAATTTAAATCACTGATACCACACTGATACCATAAATTACTTCAGAACTTTATGATGATCATAAACATTGATACAAACTGCAGTATACTTGATATCTAATAAATATGTATGGGCAGATGAATACACTTTTACACATATTACATTTTTCCTTTTGTTTTTTACTTAATTGATACACAGCATAGTTTACAATTTGCCAGCTGCTTACTATAGACATGCAGGATAGGAACCTTGTTATTCATTATTATTTTAAGAGTGCTGGCTGTGTGCACGGTGCTTTACAAACCACACATCGAGAAAGGATGAAGCCTGTCTCAATGTCAATAGCAAAACTGCCACTGACTTCAGTGGGGGGCCAGGATTTCACCTCAGGTCTCTGCTGCAAGAAGCTTGCAAACTAACTCAAACAAATGCTATACAATGCACAAAGATTCAGAGTGGCCAGGGAAGCATTAGAGGAATAATAAATGGATATTTCCTGCTGAACAGCAGGGCAGACTACTGTCTTTCTAATCTATCTAATATAAAAGATGTTTGTAATGAGACACTCATTAACTGACTGACATTTAATTTCCATGTCCTGATTGAGCTGGATTCTTGACAATTGTACACTCATTCATTATAGGTTAAATCCCACATTTCAAATTTGCCCTATCCATCACCTATTTTTATCAGTTTTCTACCATTCAAATATCCTTTCATGTATATAAGGGTTAAAAAAAAAAAAGATTTCTTCCAAGAGGCAGCAACGATTGCTTCAGTTTAGCTAAATGAAAGTCATCTGAGGTCACCAGTTCAATTTAGCTGATTTTTAGCAATGAAAGCTTCCATAAATGATTCTGAGGAGGTGAGCTGAAAAAAAATTATACTAATTTCAGTGCTACATCCACCATCTAAGTCTACATCTTTACCAGAAAAAAATGTGTGTTCTTAACACAGGCTAACTAACATGAAGCAAAATCCTAGTGAAGACCAAGGCAATCTGTAGTTTTCACACAAGTTAGCAGGTGAAGGTTAACCCTCAGCTGCTCCATAGTCATTAACTTGACCTACAATGGGAGCTCAGAGGGCTTATAACTCATGTGAAAACTACAAATCTCCTTGTCTTGACTAGGATTTTACCTCATATCAGTTAAGAACACACCTTTTTCGGTAGTGAAAACAGGGCCTAAGAGTCTGTGGTTGCCCGTGCCTCGTTGTACTTTCTATAATCAAGTGCTCATATTAGTGGCAATGCATCAGTGTAAGGAAGGTGGCCGTATCCCTCAAAGAGACACAGAAAACATCGTTTTTGTGACATTGATGCAACCTGTCCTGCTGTTTACATGGTTGAAAATGCAAAAATGGTGTTTCATCTTTTTAAATCCTAAATGAGGATTATAGTAAAACCATCCCCTTTTTGATCACAGGCTTTTCTCTTCAATTAAAATAATAAAACTAAGCATAAGAAAGAGGTTAGTATCCAGATATTTATTATCCCAAATGTGGCAATAGCCCTTGGAACAGGAATTCTGATTTTCTAGATTTTTTTATATGTCCCTAAGATAATTCAGATAACAAGGTTTTATCCAATATTGCAATATTTAATTCAGAGCTTGCTGAGGAGAATGAGTATGCCACAATCTCCATCTTGATAGTTAAATCCACCCAAAAGGCAGACTGCTGTCATAGTCTCTGTGATATACTATATATTGGTTTGTATTGGTCATGTGCAGAAGGTGGTGCAGTGATACAGTAAAAGTGACTGGAGAAGATACAGGAAAGCTCAAGGGGGCACCTTCCAAGTTCATTAGAATAGGTGAGAAACTGATAAATTAGTAGAATAACCTTTTCCCTAACCCCTTCCTCTCCCCATCCAGTCACTCCTCCTTTCCTCTTACCCTTGGAGGAAAGGCTAGGTGTAACTTTAAGACAACAGATATAACTTTCCAATCTGCTGTCTTCTTAATCCTAAACCTGTCCTCCAATCATCTGAATAACAGTAGTTCACTTCCACTTACTGTACAGCTGAAGGTAAACAAATGAGGTAAACAGCTGAAGGTAAACAAATGGTTTTATGTCCCTCATGTTTCAATCAAACCCTACTGTAAAACAACTCCTTCCATGAGGCTGGTTGTAAAATTGATGTAGATTTTCTCCTGTTGAAGTCAATGGCTGAACTGCTGTGCACAGCGACAGTCCCAGGAGAGACTGGGCTTCCCGAGGTACAGTCTCACCCAGTGTTCCCCAAAAACAACAAGGAGTCTGGTGGCACCTTAAAGACTAACAGATTTATTTGGGCATAAGCTTTCGTGGGTAAAAACTTCACTTCTTCGGATGCACCCAGTGTTCCCCAGAGACAGTGTGTCTGCGCCATTCCAGCACAGGATTCTGTGCAAATGGCACAGTCTAGACCATGGTATATAAATATCTACAAACAGAGAGAGAGAGAAAGTCCAATGTGTGGGAGTGAAGGCGTTGAGGATGACTTACATAACTATGTACTAACAATTATATTGTCAATGAAAGTACAATAGGAAAAGGAGTAGCCCACGTTGAAATGTCCCCACATCAAGAGCAAAATCCTGCCCTCGGTTGCGCAAGTCCACTAAGGTGGGGAAAGAGGGCATGACAACAATGGCTATGAGAAATTTCAGCCTCTTGTTCTCAGGCACTACGATGAGAAAATGGCTAATGTGCTCAACAAAGCACCACAGCCCCAGAGGGCCATCTTGGCCCTGTGGTGAGAACCCAGGCCCCTGGCACATGGGCTGCTTTCACAGTAGGACAGTGTCGAAGCTGCTCCTTGTCAAAAGACCAGTAACATCCCCTATAGAGTATATTTCCCTTCCAGAGCCATGCTGACCTGCACTGGCAGGTTATCTCAGAAGCCCTCTAATTGCAGGCCACATTCTGCTCCCCCCACATTTCAATAAAGACAAGCTTTTTGCCCAAAAAGTAGCTCTCTTTCTCTCACTAAATCTCAGCCACATTACACATCTTCAGCAGTTGATATTCCTATTTGGCATTCTAAATGTGAGCTTGGCTGTGTCATTATTTGTTATTAATGTGTACACCATTATGAGTCTAGGGTACTGAGTCGATGGTATAGAAGCAGCTTCCATGTTTCAACGCTTGGTTTCCCTGTCTTAACTTTGCTTTTGCACTAGTTCTTTGCATTTATTTATCCTGACATTGAAGTGCCTGTGCAAATTGCAGCACAGACAGCCAGAACAGAAATGAGACATTTAAATGGTAAATAAACACTGCCTGTGCATGGTGGTGCTTTTATTAATCATATCCCCTTTTAAACCATATTCCCTGCCATATGAAAATGTTACTTTTCAGAATGTCTGAATCTACAAACTGTGAAACATCACACATCATTCTCTCTATATGAGTACTTAAAAAGCACATTAAACAATTTTTATAAGGGAAAGGACTAAATTATCCATGAATTCCGCATATGCATCCCTCAGTCTAAAAATATTACAGTAATAGTCCCAAATACTAAATCTTACAGCACTGATCCTACAGTGTTAGGGATATGTACCAGGTATATCAGAGTGAGGGATACATAAAAACTTACGCTTTGGCTTTGCTCTTGAGTAATCGCTACACCAAGGCCATGTGTAGAGCACATTAGTACTGTCTTAGAATCATAGAAGATTAGGGTTAGAAGAGACCTCAGGAGGTCATCTAGTCCAATCCCCTGTGCAAAGCAGGACCAACACCAACTAAATCATCCCAGCCAGGGCTTTGTCAAGACGGGCATTAAAAACCTCTAAGGATGGAGATTCCACCACCTTCCTAGGTAACCCATTCCAGTGCGTCACCACCCTCCTAGTGAAATAGTGTTTCCTAATATCCAACCTAGACCTCCCCCACTGCAACTTGAGACCATAGCTCCTTGTTCTGTCATCTGCCACCACTGAGAACAGCCTAGCTCCATCCTTTTTGGAACCCTCCTAGAGGTAGTTGAAGGCTGCTATCAAATCTCCCCCACCCCCATTCTTCTCTTCTGCAGACTAAACAAGCCCAGTTCCCTCAGCCTCTCCTCGTAAGTCATGTGCCCCAACCCCCTGATCATTTTTGTTGCCCTCCACTGGACTCTCTCCAAGTTGTCCACATCCTTTCTGTAGTGGGGGGCCCAAAACTGGATGCAGTACTCCAGATATGGCCTCACCAGTGCCGAATAGAGGGGAATAAGCACTTCCCTCGATCTGCTGGCAATGCTCAACTAATGCAGACCAATATGCCGTTAGCCTTCTTGGCAACAAGGGCACATTGCTGACTCATAACCAGCTTCTCCTCCACTGTAATCCCCAGGTCCTTTTCTGCAGAACTGCTGCTTAGCCAGTTGGTCCCCAGCCTGTGGCGGTGCATGGGATTCTTCCATCCTAAGTGCGGGACTCTGCACTTGTCCTTGTTGAACCTCATCAGATTTCTTTTGGCCCAATCCTCCAATTTGTCTAGAAAAACAACAAGGAGTCCGGTGGCACCTTAAAGACTAACAGATTTATTTGGGCATAAGCTTTCCTGGGTAAAAAACCTCACTTCGTTAGATACATGGAGTGAAAGTTACAGATGTAGGCATTATATAATGACACATGAAGAGAAGGGAGTTACCTCACAAGTGAAGAACCAGTGTTGACAGGGCCAATTCAATCAGGGTGGATGTAGTCCACTCCCAATAATAGATGAGGAGGTGTCAATTCCAGGAGAGGCAAAGCTGCTTCTGTAATGAGCCAGCTACTCCCAGTCCCTATTCAAGCCCAAATTAATGGTATTAAATTTGCAAATGAATTTTAGTTTTGCTGTTTCTCTTTGAAGTCTGTTTCTGAAGTTTTTTTGTTCAAGAATAGTGACTTTTAAATCTGTTATAGAATGTCCAGGGAGATGGAAGTGTTCACCTACTGGTTTTTGTATGTTACCATTCCTGATGTCCGATTTGTGTCCATTTATTCTTTTACGTAGGTACTGTCTGGTTTGGCCAATGTACATGGCAGAGGGGCATTGCTGGCACATGATGGTATATATAACATTAGTAGACGTGCAGGTAAATGAGCCCTTGATGGTGTGGCTGATGTGGTTGGGTCCTCTAATGGTGTCGCCAGAGTAGATATGGGGACAGAGTAGGCAACGAGGTTTGCTACAGGGATTGGTTCCTGGGTTGGTGTTTCTGTGGTATGGTGTGTAGTTGCTGGTGAGTATTTGCTTCAGGTTGGGGGGCTGTCTGTAAGCGAGGACTGGCCTGCCTCCCAGGGTCTGTGAGAGTGAGAGATCGTTTTCCAGGATAGGTTGTAAATCGTTGATAACGTGCTGGAGAGGTTTTAGCTGGGGGCTGTATGTGATGGCCTGACAGTAGGTAAAGTCTTGGCAAGAGGGTCTACAACAAAGACTGTCTAAAACCCTCTGTGGGGTGGAAGGGTGCATAAAGTAGTAGGAGCTCCACTGGTGCTTGTTGGGTAGGTGAGGAGAACTATATACCCTTGGATCCATATGTGTACTCAGGTTGAGGTTTTAGGACTCAGTGGGCATGTTCTAGACTATTGAAGATTTCTGCAGGCTCATGACATGCAGAAAGGATTCAAGTGAGAGCAAAAACTAGACATGGACTAAGGGAAAACACTTTTGTGGTGCTCCCAATAGAGGGCATGGTCATTAGGCGTGCAGGGGAAAGGGGAGATGTCCTTATGAAATACAATCTCACTGCATTGTGACAGCCACAAGAACGCAGTGGAAAAGTAACTCACAGTACCCACCCGTTCTTCTCTAAATGTAATTGTTCAGCCAGTTTTCCTTGTTTCGAAATGTTACCTTGTAAATGGAGAACAGGAAAACAGATTAGAACCTACACTTTCCCCATGTTTTCACTTCTGAAAAACTCTAAGACCAAGTAGTGAAATGTGATTAGGATGACACAGATTATTTCTAACATAAGAAATTATATAAATTCACGTGTTACTGGCATATGTATTTATCATAGATATGATTCTGGTTTGCATCATAATCACTGCACATTGTGGGCCAAATGATTTGCCCCTCTCTATGGGTGCACAGTGCCTTAACCATAATTGAAATGCTGGGTGTGAAACAGAAAGTCTGACAATCCGCTGCTAACCAGGAGAGCTCTCAGCACAGATGTGCAGGAGGGACAATTGTGGTGTGGCAGGGGGTATAGCCACCCACTGTGTATGGCCTGGTGGTGACTACTCACAATTGGCACATCATAATGCATATCCCCTAGCCCAGTGGTCCCCAACCTTTTTGTGGCCAGTAGCACATTCATGTTTTCAGAAGAATGTGGCGAGCGCCAACAATTTTTCAAGGCTTATTTTGTATTTGTACATTAAATCATACAAAAAACATCATATTTAATATTACATAATATATGAATCCAGAGAGAAGAGAGAAGCCGCGAGGACAGAGAACACCGGCGCCCGCAGCCCCAGAGTTCTTTGTCCCCAGCAGGCGTGGGGCCCCGGCGTCTCTCCCCTGCTGGGCACTAGGCAGGCCCCGCGCCTGCCAGGGACAGAGAACACCGGCGCCCGCAGCCTGCAGCCCTGGAGTTCTCTGTTCCCGGCAGGCGTGGGGGCCGCAGCTTCTCTCCCCTGCTGGGCACTAGGCGGGCCCCGCGCCTGCTGGGAACAGAGAACACTGCGCCCGCAGCCTGAGTTCTCTGTCCCCGTCAGGTGTGGGCCTGCGGCTTCTCTCCCCTGCTGGGCACTAGGCAGGCCCTGCGCCTGCCGGGAACAGAGAACGCTGCGCCCGCAGCCTGAGTTCTCTGTCCCCGTCAGGCGCAGGGCTGCGGCTTCTCTCCCCTGCTGGGCACTAGGCGGGCGCACATAAATGCCCCGGCGGGCGCCATGGCGCCCGTGGGCACTGCGTTGGGGACCACTGCCCTAGCCCCAAAACACCATTGGAATGGAGGGGAGTTCTAAGTTGTTCAAAGCCTGTAGTATCAGCTTCAGAGCAGCTTTGACACCAGCTAGTGGAGGCAAGAATTGAGGATTCTATGCCTCAGCTGCATTCATTTCCCTGACTTTTTCTGTTTGTGAATTTGGCCCCTGAGCAATTCCTAGTATGATTTGTTGTTCTTTAGAATACAAAGTAATAGCAAACCGTCTACCTTGTTTTTTCATATTACATCTAAGGCTGCTTTCCAGCACTACATTTTATAGTCACTTTCCTGTCATCTGTTGCAGAATAAACTGGTTTTTCAATACAGATGTAAAAACCCACCCAACTCACACACACTCAGTGGCTTATATACATAATAATGTGCACAACTGAGAGAGATCAAGATTCGCACGTCTAAATGCTTCTAGTGGGGATTTGTGTGGTTCAGTGGCACACAGGTATTGAGATAGATGGAATTACAAAGCATAGAACTCTATAAATAAATTCAGATAAAGCGCTAGAGAGGAGGTGATTAATTTAGAGGAAAGCGTTTCTAAATCTCAAAATTTTAGTAAAAGTGATGACACTGCACAATTTCAATGGCTAAATTTTCCCTGAATTATGGGCCAAAACATCCTTTGAAGGGAATGGGAAAAGTGTGTGTGTGTGTGTGAAGATTTTTAAATACTACATATTATGCAAGGTAATACTTGTGGATTTATAATGATATCATATGTACCATCCCTGCATACCACTTTCATCTATATTATTATTAGAGGAGTGGGTGGGAAGTGAAAACAAAATCCACATATTGTTTGCTTGTTCTTGTGATTGTAAGATTGAAGCTTCTCTGTGCTAACGTGACTTCCTGTCCTGCAATATAGTGTTAGCTCTCCAGTAGATAATTAAAATACATAGTTAAGTTTCACTATGACAAATGGATGTTAGTAATATAAAATAAAGGTAGCTGAGAATGAAGGATTGACTGCAGGGTTCATGAAGTTGCTGTTAGAATATAGAGTGTTTTACCTCTAGAACATTTGGGTCAAATAAAGTTTAGGTCACTTGTGTCCAAAAGTCATTCCCATGTGTAATGGTGGTTTAGTGGCCAATGAAAAATTAGCTGCTGATCTCAGTCCAGTACCAAATATACACACCACAAGGTGTATTAACTGGCACACTTGCTGGCAGTTTCAGAAAAAAATGCCCATAGCCGATTGTCTGAAATACCCTCCAACTGCAGCGATTGTCTCTCTTCAGAACAAAGCTGAGACATGCGTGTAAGAGGATGTGGAGAAGATTGCATTGCCGCTGACCATACAGTACTTCTTCCATGGTTATATAGAAGACTTCAGTTTCCCAGGTTGTCACCACATCACTTTTCCACGCACAGAATTCACCTAAAATTTTACTGATAAGGGGGGGGAACTTATACTTGGATTCTACGTTGTAAATTGTTTTCAGCACAAAAGTATTTGATCTTCTTTCTTTATCATCTCATTGTGGTTTTTGATGTAAATACAGTTTTGTATAAATGCTGTAAAGATGAGGGACAGAGAAAAAAATTTAATACTAGGGTGAAAAGGAGTGAGGCAAAAGACATGAGCGTTATACAGTCTTCTCCTAATGTGGTCTTGCAGAATGGATAATAATATAAACATTCATCCATTAGAAAAAAAACTACCCTTTACTGCCCCCCATTAAATACATTGGCAGTCCTATTAAAATACAAGTCAGATTTGTGTTTAATGATCTTGAAAGGAAAGTAATTGCTTGAGTATTACCATTCAAATGTTCTTACAGCAGCATATAGTATTTACCATCTAAGCTACACTTCTGAATGCTACACAGCCCTGGCAACTACTCATCCTTTTCAAAGATCCCGTTTAGATGAGAACGAGGGTACAAAAATGATATGATATCTGAGCATTGTAAAGACATGAGAAATAACACAGCAGTGAGCTGGATAATTTTTTCCTATTAATAAGCTCTTGAAAGGAAACATTTACCCTCTACATTCGACAAACACAGGACTTGAACATTTCAACCACTTATTCAAGTGAGATAATTTTACTCATATGGACAGTCCCATTGAACTCAGTGGAACTACACACATGAGTAAACTTACTCATCTATGTAAATGTTTTCAGGATCGAGCCTGAAGTCAAATTTTACAGTGTAGTTTATGCTATAATCTGTAACCCATGAAGCTAATTTACTATATGATAATATCAGTCATTGCTTGTATTCAACTGCTGCGTTAAATTTGGAAACAAATATTCTCAAATGAAGGTCATTGGGACTAAAGAACAGGAAGTAAACTCAAGATAAAGACAAAAATCAGCTTATTGTAGTGTCTACATCTGAACATATTTAAATTCAAAAAAGTCTGTGGGGAGGGGGGAAATGATTGTACACTGTTTTATAAAGAACAAGACAAAGTGTTAAATAGCTTTTTTTTTTCAATTTCAAACTTCTGCTCCAATGTAAAGAATAAGTCCCGAGCAGTGAGATTATAGTACTGCCTTTCTTCTACTCTTTGTCTGTTGTGTCTGTTTAGGACTCAGTCCTACAGTCCGCTGTCCCACAATGGGCTCTGCACAGACACAGTAGCGGTGCACGTGAATTGCAGGATCGGGGCCTTTGACTGTAAACTCTTTCGGAAAGAGGGTGTCTCTTACCAAGTGTTTGTACAGTCCTTAGCACAGTGGGGCCCCAATTGTTTGGGACCTTTGCACGCTACAGTAGTACAGAGAATAACTCATAAGTATTAATGAACTCAAAGTTTCAGAGGCCTGGCGTTCCACTGGTTCTGTGATGTACAATATTGTCATGATGGAGTAGTTTCACTAACCTCGAATAAAATTATTATGCCTCATCCAAAATAGGGAGAACAGTAAGGATGGGATTTAAAGGGGTGTGTGCAACAAGTTAAAGAGCCCTCCTTGGACTTATCATACTGGTGCCTTATGGCATTTTCTTCCTTTGTTCCTATTGGAATTTAGGGTCTGTATCAATTGTTGTTGTTGCTTTTAAATTTTATATTTTCCTGCAAAAGAAGAGCAGTAGTTCAGTGCATCACGTGTATAGATTTTGCTTGCAAACAGTTATCTCTGTTACAAAGTGTAGAATGTCATATCAAGTTATCTCTGAAAGTTTTTCAGTTTCAAGTAGTTCAGACAGATTGATTAAATAATATTTAAAGCACTTTGAAGACAGTGGGCCTGATTCCCAGTTAGATTAAGGCCCTTTTGCACCACTCTAACAATATAAAGAGGTCTTAAAGTGGATGTAAATATAAATTATGCCTACATTGTGGCCACTGTAAAATGCCAGTGGAGTAAAGAGACCTTAGCGTAAATAAGAATCAGACCTTGAAATTTCACATAATAAATACAGAAAGAGAACAAGGGGAAATTTTGTCCAGCTCATACAAAACTTTTCATACATTTTAGAAATAAGAAAGGTAAATGGACCTTTTGGTAACCAGGTGTACACATCTGTCTAGCAATGCATGCACTTTAATTTGTATATGCAAATCAAGAGTATTGTGCATGCCCATGGCTGTTTAGCCACGTGCACATGCACAAAATCTCTTTGGCATGCCAATATGCTGATCTGATAACTGAAAATCAGACCCAGAATCTGTCTGCCTTTGTTTCCTATGTTTGTAAAGTGTTTGTGATCCTTGGATCAAAGGTGCTATATAAATCCAAAATAGTAGTGGTACTTTTCTGGACCTTCTTCATCAATAAGATGAAAAATATGAGTGTGCTGTGAACCTGGAACTTAATAAAGCCCCTCCTCTCTGTAAATAATAATGTGCTTCAAATTCAGTAAGAATAATTTGTTTGAAAAAGTCTTCTTGTTGTGTATGTAACTTCAGACTTTCAGCTCCTATGATTAGTGTGTTCTAAATATCTAGATAGCTAGATTCGATTAGATAGAATCTTAACATTCTCAGATAAAAAATTGAACCCATGAAATTTTAATGTGCCTTCATTCAACCTAAAGTCAACTAAACATGTTCCATATAGCAGGACTACATGACACATTACTCTTGAGAGAGTAAGCACAGCTCTGGTATTATTAGTACAGTTCAGACTGGGTGTTATTCAAGCTTGATGACCAACTGGTGGTGCTAATGCTTCATTGGATGGGAGGTGAGGGTTCACTACCTCTAACTAAATATGTACATGCATTACACAGGCCCTCTGCACATTACAATGCTGCTTTCACCAAGCTTTGCAATTAAAGGATCCAGCTTGATTTAAAAGGCAGCTCCAAGAAAAAGTCACACATATATTTTTAATCCAAAATTTAATCTGACAGTAAATGTCATGACAGTCTCAAGAAACTTTAACTTGTTTCAGACTCTTGAAGCTCAGCGTTAAGGTTTTTTTGTGTCTTTAAATTAAACTAGCAACCTCCTGTAATGTGATATTTATTGGATGTGGGTTCAATGCTGGTTTGCCTGTGGAGGGCCAGGAGACAATACATTACCAGCCTGCTTCCACTAAATTTGGATCTGCATTGCCTCTAGTCATATTCAGGGCTACGCATTGAATTGACAAACTTTAGTCTCCCTCTATGTGGGGGGGAGGGGAGTCTCTAAAATCAAAAGTTACTGTATATGGCAGGCAGTGCAGCCATTTACTGGAGCAGAAAAATGCTATAAGAACTTCAGGAATGTGGAAAAATTACTCTCCCACTTATTCAAGTAACTGATGCTCATTTTAAAGAGCTGGAGGGCCCTGGTTTACACTTTGGTGGTGGAGTTTTACTCTCACAGGCTGTTTGATTTAGGTGAAAGTTTTTTCTTCTGGGTTTAATTACAAGGAAATGTGTTCTTTGCTCATTTCATCAGCTTTTACTCTTTTTTTTTTTCCAGAGATTTCTTCCTATGAATTGCACTGTAACAACTCAAAACACCTGCAACATAGAATTCAACAACAAATTGGGGATTGTCCTGCAACAGGATGAGAGGAGGGGAAGAACTGAATACCTTGACTTGCAAAACGCATAGTGTAGGTGTGAGGGGGAAATCCTGCACCGTACTATCTATAACCAATTAGTGTGTTCGCCCTCATAGCCTGCGCGGTAGCTATTCTGTTGCAGACTGGAATAAAAGCAATGCAAGGAAATGAAGCCTGATAGTTTCAAAAGGTGGAAAGTGATTTGCTATATATCAAATGATGACTGCCTGGTTTGCAGCATCGCTACTGTCTTCATTGTAATATTCCCTGAGACCTTTCTTCCTCTGACAGCAATTTAGTTCACACTTAAAATCTCAGGCAGAGTGAAACGGATCGGCAGCTCTCTCTCTCAAACTACTCTGCCGCTAATAGAACCTGTGATCAGATTGAAGGCACTACACAAGGGAATGCATACTCTGGTAGTCATCTCTGCAAAACAGTGTTACCCCACCTGCAGCATCCTGAGTAAGCAAAAATCTACTCACAAGCTTTCTCCCATCATATAGCATGCTCAGTAAGCTAGTTAAAAGTTACTCTATATAATAAAGAGTTGCCATTTTGATATATATCTGACTATTGTTTGGCTGGCTTATATGTGAAATCATACGGCTATGGAAATCAGAAAGATTACCTGACACAGTAGGCCATCTTGCATGTCCCCTTGCCAAAGCAGAATGTTTCCTACAGAATAGCTTTGAGTGTTTTGTTGAATCTGGTTTTAAAGCCAAAATTTTCAAAAACAGGAGACTAAATTATGCTCCTAAATAAATGGTGTGATTTTCAAAAGTGCTTAGCACCCAGCAACTCTCATTAACCTTTGTACAGCCCTAACATTGGTATTCACATCTTTCAGATACTTCTGAACATATTGAAATAAGATTATTTACTACTGAAGTTAGCTTTACTGGATGGGAAGCACCTGGGTTATGTTTTTTCTCCTCACCTTTTTTGAAGGTATAAACAACATTCGCTTTATTGCAGATTTCTGGTACCTGCCCAGTTCTCTATGACTTCAGAAATAATTGCTAATGGTTCAGTAAATTATCATCCTAATAATTACCATAAGACATTGGGATGTGGGTGATCCAGAAAGGTATATATTCTGCTGTTCCAAGTATCCATTTACCTGCATTCTATCAATTGATGAATTTATGTCTTCATTTATTATTGACTGTCCATGACTCTGTTTCTTGTTTCTTCACTATTGAAATCAATGAAAGTCTTGCCATTGACTTCAGTGGGAGCAGGACTGGACCCTTAATACACTATCTTCTTGCCCCATATTATGTTTCAAACAGCGCCACCATATTGCCATGTCCTGCCAGAAAAAAATCTGCTTAAAGTGTCAGTGACTGGTGTATTCTTTCTTAATTTGTGTTTCACTAAAATATTGTATTTCTGTAGGTGCAAGGTCATCCTTTGTAGCTTTGGTGGTAGAGCAGCAAGGCTTTTTCTTCATTAGGCTCTTTCTACACTTTCAAAGCTTCTGGTGCTAGGCTGTGTTTTTACTTTTATGGGTATCAGCTTTAGGCAGCAGCTGTGCAGAATCAGTGTAGTCAGAAAGAGACTCAGGCAGAACATATGAACATTACTGGTGATATGTCAACTTCTATAAGAAACGTAATCTCAACTATAACACAGCATTTTCTCCAAGATCTAATTGCCCACACATTCATCTGGTGACTCCCAAAAATATTAGAGACTTCATTTTCTCCAAATTCCATGGTTCCCTAAACCTCTGCTTCATCAGAGATGATTCTCAGGGATTTCTGCAAGGTCAACCTCACAAAGTATTCTCTACCTTCTGTAAGCTTGGGTTTCTTCATTGCAAAAGGGTGAACCAGCTCTTGGTGTCTTAATCCCCAGAACTTGCTTACCTGAAAGCCAATACCCTCATACTGTTCTGTTCTAAGAACCCATGCTTTAGTGTGCTGAATTCAGATATTTCATTCTCACTAGCACCAAGATTTTCTATGACCCTGACATTATTATTTCCTCCCTAAAGGTAAGATAGAGACCCTGGAAGGTTCACATCCAGTTACATTCTCTGCTTTCTGGATCACCAGGGTACCCTCTGTATTGCTTGGGAATCTCTTTGAAGCGCCTTCTTAGCTGTATTTGTCACCCAATACATGTCTGCACGGTTAAAGTCCCCCAGGAGTATTCTGTGGTTTATAATGCTTTTTATTATTTTGAACTCTCATTCTCCTATAGTCCTAAGGGAAAGTAATTACTGCTAACTGTAGTTTCTCCTTTCTCCTGCACTCTTACACTTACTTTGCTACCCCATATCCTATTTTAATGGTTTTCTATATATTTTGTAGATATAGTGGCACCTCTGCTTCCTTTTTTTCTCTCTCTCCTATAGAAAGAATTTTGATCTATAATGACACTCCATTTGTGATAATCATCCCATCAAGTCATAAGCGCCATCATTTAGTTTCCCTTCTGGCTTATTTTCCTTGTTTCCCATACTCATTGGATTTGTTAACAAATGCTTAAGATATTAATACTCCAGTTCTAATTGTCATTATTTGTCTTTTGTTGCAGAATATTTGTCTCCTGTATTATTACTTAAATTGAAAAACATGCCAGATTCTTTAATTAAATGAAAGCTTCTTTTCTATTCTTCTTTTAGTTATCTGAAAACTCCCCTAATAAGCTCTGCTACTTTTGAATGCAGGATGTCCAAACCCTAAGAGACATACACAAAAATGTTCATGAAATCGCTGAGCGTGGGCATTAGATGCAAATCAGAAATTTGTATGTGCAAATGACCAGTTAAATGATTTTCTGGATATCTGCGTGCATAAATACATGATCTGTATGTGCAATCATGTCAAACTGTCGCTGCTTTGTACCCTGCTGATGACGCAGTACTGGGTTTACAACTGCTGGGTGTCACCAGAGCAGTGCAAAGCAGGCAGGGTGTACTAGTGAAGCTGAACCCAACATGCGTGCACATTTTTGCAGGAAGTCCTGGGCTCCCGACATTTGCAGATTTGTCTCTTAATCTCTATTGTACAGGACTGTCTGTCAAGTAACATTCTTTGGGATGAGCTGTTGGGACCTCAGATTTCCAACCAAACATTAATTATTCTTCTGATTACGCTACTGACAGATCAGATACACAATACAAATGTAAGTAAAGAAATGAGTATGAATCATGTTCTGTGCTTGAAATCTAGAATGAAGCACCCTCCAGGAACAAAATCATGTACTGTAAGTATATGTGTGTTAAGATATAACTGAGAGAGATTCTCAGATGGGTAAATCCGCATAGCTCCACTGAAGTCAACTGATATTTTCATCTGCATAAGATCTGGCCCTACTGTATTTATTCTAAGTAGCCAGATGACAAACCTGGATCACTGCCACATCTACCAAGTGGTTCTTAGGAAAAGCAAAGGCTGAATAACAAATAAGTTATGTTGCTCTTTCACAGTGTAGAGAGACTTTTAAAAGTCACTCTTATGCAAGCAAATCCTCAGTCAGACAGAAGTAGTGTAGGCCCTTAGAGAAGTTTTGGCCAGTGTGTAGCCACTCACCAATCTAAGTATAGAAAGTAAAGAGAGTTTGGCAGCCTTATAAAAGGAAAGAAACCATTCATACCTTTTTGTATTTTCTAAACATAATGAGCCAGATCCTCAGCTGGTGTAACTCAGCATAGCTCCATTGATTTCATTAGCACTATGCCAATTTGAGGATCTGACCCAGCACATTCCATATATGATGGAAACCTTGTAGCAGTTAATTTTATTATAGCCTTGTGCCTGTGTTAAACTGGAGTAGTGATTAAGTATTTACATTCCAATATACACTCTAGATGTATTTTAAAGTCAATATGTGGTAACACATCTCAGAATAGAAACAAAAAGGACTAGTGAGAAGGATAAAATCCGAGTTAAAAAAATTATGTAAGGTACAGTCTTAATTTTTTATTATTAAAATCACAGAACATTAAATATTAAGAATTCATAAACTTTGTTTTGTGCAATGATAAATTAATAATATCTACACAGACATGTTCTTTTACAATAGGGAAGCTAGGAAACATAGTACCAGAGGGCTCTGTGTTGACAACTGAAACTGTTAGAATAGAACCCTTAATCTTCAATCATAAAAAAGTAGATAATGTTATTCCTTTTTGCTTTAAAATGAAAAGTGCCTTACCCGGGAACATACATGTAATTACTGAACATAAGTACTGGAGAATATTTTGAGCAGCATAGAAAGAGATGTTATCAAATTTACATCTTGAGATAAATCCAATGAAAGATTCTCCATCTACTGTTTGTCAGATTACTTGCCACCTATTCTTCTGCTATTCCAGAACAGATTGCATCGGTTTGTAATTAAATATAGACACTATAACAGTTTAACATTAGATGGTATCCTTCTGGGTACCGTCATCAAATAATGTAGTCTTGTAATGTTGTAGGTTCTCTCATTTTAGTGAAAATGGTCTGCCTTCTTCAGTGCTGGAGGGAGAAATGAACTATGGGTTTCACAGTGCTAGGGAACAACATTGCACTTATTAAAATCCACGGAATTTTTGCCCCAGTCACACACCAGGCTAATTTTGTATGGTTCAAGATGCAGAACCAAAAAGAGGAATAGCTCCTTGTCCATAATCCTGCTGGGCCATGGAGTCAATTTATCAGAATTAAAAAATTATCTGTATGAAGGGATTATTGAATTAGCCCCCACTATTTGGATAAAACTGTAGAAAAAAAGCCAGAAAAATGGCCTGGGTTTCCTATTGTTTTAGCCAGAAGAGTGGTTATTATCAAAATCCCTGGAGATGCAGCATGGTCTAGGGGATAGGGCATTTGGGTGGAGCTCTTGGGAACTGGGCTCTATTCCTGGCTCTAGAACTGACCTGCTGTGCCTTGCCAAGATCACACATCATTCCTCTGTGCAGTTTCCACTCTGTCTCATCTATTTAGATTGTAAGCTTCACAGGGCAGAGACTATATCTCGCTATGTGTTTGTACAGTTCAGGGGACAATAGGAGCCCAGTCTTGCTGGGGGTCTCTGAACACTTCTTTATAATAATAATCATTAATAATACCTAGTATCTTGTCTAGCACCTAGTATGTGTTATCCAGACAGGATTTTTTTTCCAGGCAGTGACTGGACAAGTTCTGAACATCCCAGGTTCATTTGGAATAGGAGAAAGGCTAGGCCAGGACTTCTCACAAAATGAAACATGGGTCAATGCAGACCCTCCACCCATGGATTTAAATGGATTTCCAGGCCTTTCAGCCAGCTTAGCAGGCTAGCAGGAGTTTGTTGCTTCAGTAGGAGATGATGATGGACATTAGAAGCACTCCATGTGCAGGCCATCAGAATCTGCAGCATTACTCCATGGAGTGCACTTCCTCTCATACACACACTGAGTGATACAAACTACAGGCATCTTTGCAAAAAGCAGAATGGTTAGGAAGCCTGCAGTTAGCAGGTAGGGCCCGGCAGAAATGTGCCACAGAAGTGCTCTTGGCACTCCACACAAGAAAACTGGAAGGCAATGGGATGAGTTAAGAGAGGCTGCAATGATGCAAATGAGTGGGAAGAAGGAAGGAACATGATAGGTACGGGAGAGAAACAGAGCGGTGTGGGGCAGGGGGAGGAGTCTAACACATGCCTCAGCAAAGAGAAAGCATCTGCCTATGGCTGGAGGCCTAGATGACTCTTCCTTCTGCCAGGAGAAGGAGCTAAAGAGGAACAGCTATAAGTGGGAGGAACAATGAGGGTTGGTGTGGCACTGCACTGCTCAGAAAGTGCACTTGCTGTACCCAACAGCAATAAGGTACAAGATCATGGTGCATGGAGTCTGATGGTGGGTGGAGGGAAGAGGTGCCGTGGGCTGCACTGCCTGGATGTTATCAATGGAAAAAAAGAGCTTGACAAGCAGTGACTTATCACCAGCTTCCCCAGGAATGTGACGACAACCCAAACATCTGCTGGTGTTCCAGGGGGTCATTTACATGAGGTCAGGCAACATCGTCTCTATTGGTTTAGAGATTAATTGACTATTTCTTCCTATCTATTTGCACAAAGGTCTCAGTCTGTGCCTCTCACAAGGATTCTCCCACTTCCATCTGAGGAGTGGTGCAGCAAAGCTTCTGCGGGTGAAGGATAAGGTTCAGGGGCCTGGATCGGTGTCTGTATTCTGAATCCATGTTGGGTTTTTTGGATTTGAACAATTTGTTAGCTGTTTGTAACACCGTCCCTGGTTGGGTTGCCTGTGATGAGTGAACATGGGACTTCTTGACCTAAAAAGCACAAGCCTCTACTACCTGAGCTAAAAGCCTAGCTCCATTAGCCGGTAGAAAGTAACAGACTCATAAAATTTTATAAATGGTCTAGCCACTAGAGGACAAAGAGACACATTGCGTTAGTGTGACCATGCAACTACATTACCCTTTGATTTTTGAATGCTAGGTATTTTAAACGCTTTCTAACCTTTGTATCAAAAGATTTAAGATAATTATGTATGAACAAATTAAAATAGATTACCCTTACAAAACATTCTTGTTTGCTAAATCTATGCAATGGATAAAGTTTGTCTCCTGAGTTCATCTGTATAGCGTAGCCTGCTAAACCACCTATACAGTACATAAATATAAAACTAGATTTGTAGTTACTTTCCAGTCCCTTTGTGCTACCTGAAAAGTGCAATGGAGCCAAAAAGCAGCCAGATCAGCCGAAATGAGAATTCCGCAGGTGTAGGAGAGCTCTCAGGTGGCCAGAGCGACATAGTTAACTCCTGCACCAAACCTTTTCCACAGCCCTGGCTTAGGGGACAGGGTGGGGTGTGGCCAAAACACAGCACACTCCAGCTCTCTTCAGTTGGCATATGGTCCCTGAGATACCTGGTCAGCAGGCAGAAGGTAAAACAGCCCCTCTGCCCCCAGCTGCTCTGATCTATACAGATCCATCCTGAGAATCAGGGAACCGTAACCAGCTTCCAGATAGACCCCTCACTCTGCTGTGACAAGCAGAAGCTTAGTACAATAGAGAATCTGGGCCATCCTGTCTAATGTAATAAATGTATATAAGAGATGAAAGTTGAGACTCACAGGCAGTCTCCAGAGTATCCCAAGAATTGTACTTTGTATCCTGGGCAGATTTAAATGTGTAGCATTGGCCTGGCAAATCCTGAAACTGGAGGCAGAGGGTTGGGGGGAAGCTTGGCTCCCGTCCCATTTTTAAGAAATATTTTCATGCCGTTAGTTGTAGATGAATCAAGTTCTCTGTCAACAGGGTGACCATTTTGGCATTGTTTCAAATAGAGGAGAAGCTGGTGTGTCTGCCTAGTTTTGCAGTCTAACTCTTTGCTTATTACAGGGCATTCCAGTTGTCCATTAGATGATACTCATTGGTAAGGTTTTTTTTCTCTCTCTCTCAACAGAGAGAGGGAACCTCATTCCCAAACCAATGTCTCTCTTCTGACTTTCAGTATTTTATAGAGATGTTTACAGGTAAGCACCCACTGTTTAACTTTATACCCTTCTCCCATACATAGTGTCACTGGGATGTCACAAATCAACCCCACCATTCAGCAATGTGAGAGCTATTCAAGGGGTGACTTGCTTCCCACAACAAAAACTTCCCACTCATGGGGCAGCAGCAACAAAGGGAGAAGAGGAAACTGAAAGAGAAAAAGGGAAGATGAAAGGGGAAATGAGAAAAGAGCTACGGAAAAGGAGAAAAGAAAGGAGAAACAACCTCTAATGCCACAATTCCTCTGGCCCATTTTTCCCCTCACAGATACCAGCTAGTTTCAAACATATACCCTTGCGGGTCACAAGCTCACTACATAAAATAATTATGCAACATTTATTTGTGGTTTTAGCTCACTTTAACTCTGAGCTGGGACTGAATATTTTCCAAGAAAGGGAAAAGTTTAGAATATGTTTTTGCATAACATTAAACTTCATTTAGCCCCTTGTGACAGCTTCTCTATTAATCATCCTTGTGTTGTCTGACCAAACTGAAAGACGATTGACATTAATATTTAGTACGTGTACAGCACCTCAACGTTCAAAGTGCTTTACAGACATTATTGAATTAATTCCAACAGGCCTCTGATGCAGGTAAATAAGTATTGGAACCCCCATTTTATAGCTGGGAAACTGAAGTTAAATGACATGCTCCAGGGTATGCACTTCAGCCCTGGGATTAGAACTCAAGTGTTTCTATCCCCAGTCCTGTACCCCAACTGCTAGACTACACTCTTCTTATTATATCAATAAGAAGTTGAAAATATAGAATGAGGGGAGGGATATTGCCCCTACAGGATTAACCTAATTTCTTATTTAGTTCAGAAAATAAAAGGGCTCTGAGCCAGAATTTCTTGTGCTCTGTCTACAAAACATGATATATTAATAGGCCATAGCAAGTTGTGCATTAAGTTATTGTTGTGCATAGGTTATTATTAGTGCATGCCACTCATGTATTAGGCCCAGACCCTTTAACCACATGAAAGGGCATCAAAAGCCCACAAATGCACATTCTGGACTGACTCAGCGCTATTAGACTGGAAGATATTGTCTAAATTTTACTTTATTTGTGGATTTGTTCAATATATCCTTCTGATATGAAAAGTTGGTCCTAGTAAAAGGATCTAAGAAATGAGTAGGGAAAAGATTAGAACACTCTTTTCTCTTATTAAACATTTTCTAACCCTTTCTTTCTCTTCATCTCTCTCTAGCCTCCATCTGCTAATATCTCAGATCTAACACAGCATTAGTATCTTGGCAGTTAAAATGGAGGTTTCCATGTCCATATAGCTGATAACCTCATACAATACTGAACCTACATTCCCTGTACAACTAAAGATTAAATCAATTGACTTGATTCTTCTCTGCCTTGCACCTGGGGGGGTGTTGTCATTGCACCCTTATAAAATGAATGCAAAGTGGGCGTAGACCACAACCATCCTGATCTGGTGCGGTCTGACACTCACTTTTCACAGGTGGGACTACACAAGGAGCAAGGCTATGCGGAATCAAGCCCCTTGACTTTAATAAGAGTTTTAATTGTGCAAGGAATGTAGTATTGGGCCTGTCACCACGTGCTTTCTAAATTCCAACCATGTGTCACTCTGTGGATATCTTCTCAATTGTTATCTTAGATTAATCTCAGAATAAAGCCCTTGAGATATCTGCAAAGAGAAATCAAGCCACTTTAGGAAAAAGAATTGATTTCCATACACTATTTGATTAAGGTTATTACTGAATTACACTTTCCCACTGTCTCATCAAGCAGTTCTGTTTTTTCCTGCTTTCTGTAATGTACTTATGTGCTATGGCACTATTTTGTCATTTTATTTTATTTTTTAACATTATCAACCTTATCTAGCTGGACTTTTCAGCAGGAACCAAATTGTATCGCTGAAGAGGTTTTCATTTGTATACTGGGGAGTAATTTGGTCAAGTAAAGCTGTTGTATGTAAACGCTGCATTCACTGCATAACAATTGGAGTGAAGTTTTTATGCGCAAGGCTTTTTATTTTCCAATCAGAGGCATTGAGTTGGGACTTTTGGGGTAAACTGGTAGCTCTGGGCAGCTTTGAAGCATCACAAGTGGAGGTTTTTGTCTCCTGAAGATTTACTAGCAGTGATCTTTTATTCAATCGTTTTATTAGCCTCCTTTTACATATGTATAGCAGTGAAGGGGGGAAAAACCCGCTTGGTGGTGAAGTAGAGAGTCTATTTCCCCTGTGGCATTCACAGAAAATGTGTGGCCTCCCCAAATACTGAAATTCAACTCAACATTGTGAGTTTTTCAAACACTTCAAGCCTTCCCCCTTCCCTCCACCTCTGAAAGGTTGATGCTGGGGTAACAAATTCTGCCACGAGAATGGCGAACTTGCTGTTAGCCTTAGTTTTTAGGGCTGTTAAAATAAATCTATATCCCCGTGAAAGAAATGGTGAAAAGTTTTCACCAGCTTGATACGGTTTTACAGTTTTCCTTGGAAGTTCTTGTTGAATCAAGCCCTGTTGCATGGACAAATTGAACAAGAAAAGTTTAAATGTTACCATTTTGGCTTCCCTTCAAGTGGTGCTGAGCACAGATGTTTGAAGGGGCCATCATGTCCCTATAAGAATGGGGGCATTGTGTGTATAACCTTACAAAGGGCAGAATGGCCCTGCTTTGCTGCCAGGCACAGGATCATCCTATCTTTATGTGTTGATTTATTAGGGCAGGGATGAATGAAAACGTAATTAATATTACTGAAGCATTAGAGTCTATTTAATTTAAATGCCACTGAATATTTCACTTTCAGTTGGGATTGACAATGTGTTCAGGACTGTTGGTGAAAGCCTCAGCCATCTGTTACCCCTACTAAGAAGGGAAGACAAGAGAGACACAGGGAGACAGAGAGCATTGAGCTTTGTGGCTTTTCCAAGGGTCCAGGATCATCATTCAACTCAAGGGCAGCCAAGAAACATTCCTGTGCATGGGACCCTCGGTGTATAGGGATAATGCTTAAAAGGGTGTGGGGGCAAAGGATTCAACACCTCCCCCCACACACAGATACACACACACAAATGTATGGCAAGCAAGTGCCAAGAAAATAGAACAAGGATAGACTAGGAAAGAGGCCAAGTTACAGCTGGTCTAAAAAAAAATAGAAAAGGGGGGAGAAATCAAAGCTGTTTTTGGTGTTATTTTTAATTAATACAAGCAGTGAAGCTATGAGGATCCAGCTCCAGCACGGTAAATATTGATGCTTTGATTTTGACAGGCATTCAAATATTGACTGATGTGATGGATTTTTTGTGTTGTTGCTGTGCTGCAATCCACACCAAAATAAAACAAAGGAAGGCAAGGGTGTAAAACCTGCCTCCCCCCTGGAGAATTGCTCTGTGGCACCACGTGCATGATCAGAAAATGTTCCCTTTGCTCCAGCTGAGGCAAAGGGGAGAAGTTGAGGTCCCCACTCGAAGTTGAGAAATACCTGTGGTCAGGAGGAACTATGCCTGCAGCTCTAGCTTGCTGGGGCTGTGAGTGAGGGGAGGGGAAGCAAGAGAGATTGGTGCTGGGAGGCTCCATCCTTCCTGGGATGATAATTAGCACAGTGGGTTTTCTTATAATTGGGATCATTTGTTCTCCCACTTTTTCTCCTACAAACTGATTTCATGCCAGAGGGAAGCTGTGTGACTCACACCTTGCCATGCCAATTAGCCAAATGTAAACAAAGATGGCCTAATTAAGACTAGTCACCAAACCTCTGTGTGCATCTTGTCTAAATTGCACCAGCATTTTGCATCCAGACTTATTTTCTTATTTGCAGGAACTAAATTAGCGACTTCTGCGCAGTAGTTTCTTATCCTCCAGAGATGTATAGTGCAGGTAATGAAGAAAATTGATAGAGGCCAGAGTAAGAGACAGCAGCCTGTTCATCTTGAAACTAATGTATTGAGTCAGTCAAGTGCTGTTTATTTAAGTGTAAGATCTTTCTACAAGTCACCTGATAAGACTGGTGTTGTCTGACACTGAAAGCCAAGTAATCTTGTAAGTTTACAAGAAACGGTGGGAGGAACTTAAAAGTGTGGGTACACCTTGCATTGAGTGTAACCATTTCCCTCCGAGCCCTCCCTTTTACTCTAGTGCACATCAATTCCAACCAATGTAAATATAGACACTGGGGTGTAGGTTGGAGAATTTGTGGGTCCATTCAATATTATGACGTTTTTTGTACTACTCATTCCAACCAATTTAAAGAAACTACAAGGAAAAAAAAATGAAATCAACAACTAAGAAATGGCCCATTGGCAGCAGGAGCTTAATAAGAGTGCAATACTAGCTGGCTGGTGAAGATTGTCTCATAAATTAGCCCCCCATGCCAGCAGAATTAAGGGTTCATGTTGAAGGTAAAGCTTTCATTGCTGAGGCAAATGTTGAGTTTGAGATTTTGCATCAGCTGGACAAATAAGAGAAGTAACAGTTTAGGAGGTGCTTCACTTTTATCCTGCTAATTTGAGGTGGGTGATGAGATGTCCAAGGGCCAGGCCATGGGGAATTCATGGTGCTGATAGGCAGTTCTTCAGTGGTCATGACTGGTAATATTTTGGAGGACTCATCTTACTTGTTCTAAAGCCAGGAGTGATAAAGGCTTGAGATCTTCCTTCTCCTCCCTGCAATTCTGGATATCGTTCCAAACCTGGCTTTCTGCATGCCCAGTTGTGTATGAGGAAAGCCATAGGTGAAGCCAGGCTCAGCAGTCATCTGGAATTTTAAAAGCCTAAGATGGAGGAAGAGACTGCCAAAATAATGAAAAAACAAAAACAAAATTAATATATGAACAGAAAAATTGTTGAAAAAATATCTTCCCCACATTATGAGAACCACCCCCTTTTAGAAACCAGAAATGGTTAAACAGATTTTTTATTTGGAATTTGGTCAGGACATCAGAGAAACAAAGTAATGTTTGCCTGCCCTCTACCTAGAAAGCATTTCAGGAAAGAATCTGGGGGAATAGGTCAGGTTATAATAACCGTGTTTAGCCTTAAAACAGCAAATGTTCCCTCAATATACAACTATGGGGTTTTGGCCTTCAGAGTCCCACCCTCCCTTTCATTTCCAAGATGCTGAAAGTGGCTTTGAAAGTAGTTTAGTAACTATAGCCCCGGCTGTCTGAAGTCTGGTCTACACTATGCTCCAAACATTTTAAAACCAGTTTCAATTTGGGGTGAAATTTCTCTACTGTAGGCCTGTCCTTAAAGGGAAATTGGCCACAAACTAACCACAAACAAAAGTGAAACTAATTAGTCTCTTTTCAGGGTCTGAGATGAATAAATTGTTAAGTGCAAACATAAGAACAGCCATAGTAGGTCAGACCAAAGGTCCATCTAGCCCAGTATCCTGTCTTCTGACAGTGGCCAATGACAGGTTCTTCAGAGGGAAAGGACAGAACAGGTAATCATCAAGTGATCTTCATTCCCAGCTTCTGGCAAACAGAGGCTAGGGACACCATCCTGCACATCCTGGCTAATAGCCATTGATGGACCTATCTTCCATGAATGTATTTAGTTCTTTTTTGAACCCTGTTATAGTCTTGGCCTTCACAACATCCTCTGGCAAAGAGTTCCACAGGTTGACTATGCATTATGTGAAGAAATACTTCCTTTTCTTTCTTTTAAACATGCTGCCTATTAGGCCTTGTCTACACTACGAGAGTACTTCGATTTTAGTTAATTCGACTATGTGGAATCGATATTACTAAGTCGAACGTGTGTGTCCACACTAAGGACAGTAATTCGACTTTGTGAGACTTTGTGAGTCCACACTAACGGGGCAAGCGTCGACATTGGAAGCGGTGCACTGTGGGCAGCTATCCCACAGTTCCCGCAGTCCCCGCTGCCCATTGGAATTCTGGGTCGAGCCCCAAATGCCTTCTGGGTAAAAAAATGTGTCGAGGGTGCTTTTGGGCGCCTGTCGTCATCCGTCCGTCACTCACGCCCTCCCTCCCTCCCTCCCTGAAAGCGCCGGTGGGAAATCAGTTCGCGCACTTTTCTGATTACTGACAGCGCGGACGCCACAGCAGTGCGAGCATGGATCCCGCTGCGACCATCGCTGCAGTTGTGGCAGTTCTCAACGCCTCGCAGCTTCTCCTCCACCTGTACCAGAGGCAGCTGCAGATAAATCAGGAGAGGAGGCTACGGCACCACCGTGACGGCATGAAGTCGGACACTAGCTCCGACCTCTCTGAGAACATGAGACCCAGCGCCCAGGACATCTCGCTGTCACTGGGTCTTGTTGATACTGTTGAACGGCGATTCTGGGCCCGTGAAACAAGCACAGAATGGTGGGACCACATAGTGCTGCAGGTCTGGGATGAATCCCAGTGGCTGCGCAACTTTCGCATGCGGAAGGGGACTTTCCTCGAACTGTGTGAGTTGCTGTCCCCTGCCCTGAAGCGAAAGGACACCCGGATGCGGGCAGCCCTGACTGTCCAGAAGCGAGTGGCCATAGCCCTCTGGAAGCTCGCAACGCCAGACAGCTACCGGTCCGTCGCTAACCACTTTGGTGTGGGCAAGTCTACCGTGGGGGTTGCTGTTATGCAAGTAGCCAGGGCAATCGTCAAGCTACTGCTATCTAAGGTAGTGACCCTGGGAAACGTGGAGCTCATCAGAGATGGCTTTGCCGAGATGGGATTCCCAAACTGCGGTGGGGCTATAGATGGGACTCACATCCCTATCCTGGCACCGGACCAACAGGCCAGCCAGTACATCAACAGAAAGGGGTACTTTTCCATGGTGCTGCAAGCACTGGTGGACCATCGGGGACGTTTTACCAATATCTACGTTGGATGGCCTGGCAAGGTTCATGACGCTAGGGTGTTCAGGAACTCTGGTCTGTATAGACGGCTGCAGGAAGGTCTTTACTTCCCGGACCACAAAGTAACTGTTGGGGATGTGGAGATGCCTACAGTCATCCTCGGGGACCCTGCATACCCGCTAATGCCCTGGCTCATGAAGCCCTACACTGGCGCACTGGACTCAGGGAAAGAACTATTCAACTACCGGCTCAGCAAGTGCAGAATGGTGGTGGAGTGTGCTTTTGGCCGTCTCAAGGGGAGATGGAGAAGCCTACTCACTCGCTGTGATCTCAGCGAGACCAATATCCCCATTGTGATAGCTGCTTGCTGTGTGCTCCACAATTTGTGTGAGAGCAAGGGGGAGACCTTTATGGCGGGGTGGGAGCTTGAGGCAAATAGCCTGGCTTCTGATTACGTCCAGCCAGACAGCCGGGCGATTAGAAGATCCCAGCGGGACGCGCTGTGCATCAGGGAGGCTTTGAAAGCCAGGTTCCTGACTGAGCAGGGTCTCCAGTGACTGTTCACTTTGTGGACACAGATACTGAACCTGCCCCCGTTTCTTTACCCAGTTACTGTTGACTATCCTTCCAAGTTACATACCCCCTTCCCCACCTTCCCAACAAATAAAATCTGTTCCGTTTTGTTACTGAACAAGGTTCTCTTTCTTACTGTTTTCGCGGGAATGTTTTAAACCGGGGACGCAGACTGTGGCGGGGGGCTGGTTTATTGTTTTGATGCAAATGATGCTTCTAAACTCCGGGAATGACAGGCTCCGCAGTGCTGGATTGGTTGTTTCAACGCAGCCTGCCAGCAGTCCTGGGCGGGACTGCATGTATGTGTCGGCCAAGTGACTTTCTGGCAGGGGGCGGAGGGTAACAGATCCCCTGCTGCGTGGCTCTGTGATCCAGGATAAGGACCGCGGCAGAAGATCTGTAACTGCCCTCCCCCGCCACAAAGTCACAGATCAACCCCCTCGCACCCCAGAACATGAAAACCGCCTCCCAGACTGACCAGGGTAACTGGTGACTGTACTGTGTATGTGTCCTGATGCTGGACCTGCCCCCGCCTCTGTAGCCTGCTACAGGTGACTGTCCTGTCCAAGTAACAAACCCCTTCCCCCCCTTCAGACAGAATCCCCTCTAAAAGACACTCTCGGAAACAGTACTTAACAGAAACAGATGTTTTATTATGAACCGCACATGAAAAGGGGGGGAGGAAACTTGGACGTGGGCTATTGTGAGATGGGTAGGAAAGGGCTTTTCAAACTTTGGAACGAGAGCCTTCCATTGCTGCAGCAGTGTGCAGGGGCCGACTGAAAGTTTTAACGGCCCTTGCCGCCCCTCCTTCTTTGGACTTTTGGTGAGGGGGGTGTGGGACTTGGTGGCGGGGGAGGGCGGTTAGAGATAGACAGCAGCAGGGCTCTGTCCTCCTGCCTCCGGTCTTGCAGAACATCCACTAGGCGCCGGAGCGTCTCCGTTTGCTCCCTCATTAGTCCAAGCAGGGTTCGAGTAGCCTGCTGGTCCTCCTGGCGCCACCTCTCCTCCCGTTCCATGACTGCTCTGTGCATTTGTGACAAGTTCTCCCTCCACTGTGTCGTCTGGGCTGCCTGCTCTCGTGAGCACTCCATAAGTTCATAAAACATGTCTTCACGCGTCTTTCTCTTCCTTCTCCTAATCTGCGCTAGCCTCTGGGAGTGTGATGCCAGGCTGGGTTGGGAGACAGTCGCAGATGTGTCTGTGGGAATGGGAAAAAGGGAGTAAATTCCTGAGACAGATAAATGAAGTTGCTAACAAAGAACATAGTCTTTCTCTGTGAACAACACCATGCACTGGACCTTTCACATGCGCACACAGGACAAGGTCGAATTTTCGGCCCTCGCCTTCAGTGCCTGGGGTCTTGCAGTTGCGATCAGAGAAGCGTGGCAGGACACCTCTACTTTTGTTGCAGGAAAACATGGTAAGCCGTAGACTTGTGGCAGCTTAAAAATGTAATAGTAGCACTGGGCTCCTTTCGCACTGAATGCAAGGCCACTCTCTGCTGGCAGCAATCAGGGAAGCATGAGCTCTGCCCCTGTCCCACCACCTCGCGGCTGTCCCCGGGAAAGATCACTGTATGCTGCCCCTCTGCCGCCTCCACCGCGTGGCTGTAAAGCAGTCCCAATACTAACATTCCCCTCCCTAATTTAAAGCAGGGCGTCATGTGCGATATAACTCTAATGAGGATCTCGGAGAGCGAGAGGGGAAGAATGCTTCGGGAGACCATGCAGAGGCCAGGGCCGTATGCCGCCATGCTGTGCCGTGCCATGATCCCAGACTACTTACTGGACTCATGGCGTGGGAACGTGTGTTACCACGGTGGACCAGTTATGTTAAAATTACATGTTTAGATGTTTAAAGCACTCACTGCTTGATCCTTCCCCTGATTCGGTGTCCGGGGTAACGGCTGTGGATGGTTGGTAGGGGATCTCGGTAAGGGTGATGAAGAGCTCCTGGCTGTCGGGGAAATCAGTGGTGCAAGCGCTGTCGACTGCCTCGTCCTCCTCATCTCCTTCCTCATCTTCCCCGTCCGCTAACATTTCCGACGAGGAACCGGCCGTGGACAGTATCCCATCCTCTGAGTCCACGGTCACTGGTGGGGTAGTGGTGGCGGCCGCACCTAGGATGGAATGCAGTGCCTCGTAGAAACGTGATGTGTGGGGCTGGGATCCGGAGCGTCGGTTTGCCTCTTTGGTTTTTTGGTAGCCTTGTCTCAGCTCCTTGATTTTCACGCGGCACTGCGTTGCATCCCGGCTGTATCCTCTCTCTGCCATGGCTTTAGAGATCTTCTCGTAGATCTTTGCATTCCTTCTTTTGGAGCGCAGCTCTGAAAGCACGGACTCATCGCCCCACACAGCGATGAGATCCAAGACTTCCCGATCAGTCCATGCTGGGGCCCTCTTTCTATTAGATTGCACGGCCATCTCTGCTGGAGAGCTCTGCATCGTTGCCAGTGCTGCTGAGCTCTCCACGCTGTCCAAACAGAAAATGAGATTCAAACTGCCCAGACAGGAAAAGGAATTCAAATTTTCCCGGGGCTTTTCCTGTGTGGCTGGTCAGAGCATCCGAGCTCGAAGTGCTGTCCAGAGCGTCAACAGAGTGGTGCACTGTGGGATAGCTCCCGGAGCTATTACCGTCGATTTCCATCCACACCTAGCCTAATTCGATATTGCCATTTCGAATTTAGCGCTACTCCTCTCGTTTTCGAGGAGTACAGAAGTCGAATTTAAGACAGCTCTATGTCGAATTAAATAGCTTCGTGGTGTGGACGGGTGCGGGGTTAATTCGATGTAACGGCGCTAAATTCGATATAAACTCCTAGTGTAGACCAGGCCTTAGTTTCATTTGGTGACCCCTTGTTCTTGTGTTATGAGAAGGAGGAAATAACACTTCCTTATTTATTTTGTCCACACCAGTCATAATTTTATAGATCACTCTCATATCCCCCCTTAGTTGTCTCTCTTCTAAATTGAACAGTCCCAGTCATCTTAATCTCTCCTCATACGGAAGCTGTTCCATACCCCTAATCATTCTTGTTGCCCTTTTCTGTACCAACAGAATGAATGTGGAAACTTATGTTAGATTTTTTTAAAAATTGTTTCTGTTCTAATAATATCTCGTATTATTTTTAGCGACTATATAAGGAAACTTGTCTTTTATAAACCTACAGGGTGGGATTCTGAAGCACAAAAGGACTTCAAAAGGAGCAAAGTTAGGCCAGTGCTGAGCACTTTTGAAAATCTTCCCATATTTTTTTAAGCTGTTGAAGTTTCTTTTAACAAATTCCTACACTGACATTGATAACAAATGTAAATGAAACAAAGTGCTATACTTGTATGTTCTGTTTGTGAACTACACTCCAACCCAAACTCTCAAGAGCTCTATGGGTGGAGACCAGAACAGCTGGGGAAGTGGAATGCCCCATCACCACAATCTAGGGTAGATGCACAGCTTTCCCGTGGCTGCTATTCCAACTATCAGTATGAAAGAGCAGCCATAGTCCCGCTGCACAGGACACTGAGGCCAATGGATCACATAAAGATGGGCCTGCATCTTCTTCATTGGCTTCCCATCCACTATGGTTTTCCATGATGGGCTATGTGTGACTGGTATGGAGACTCTTTCCATGGTAGCCGTGCGGAGGCATTCCCATGCAGCCACTCCCCTGGTGGTCTTCCTGTGCAGGCCTTATGGGTGACTTAAATGGGGCAGAGGGCTTTGGGCTGGCCTTCTGCACTGAAAGTGATTTTCAGCCTGCAAGAAATATCAGAGGGAAAACCAATGTCTATTGGGAAAGGAAAATACTGGTGGGGGGAAATGTTATTTTCAGATTCCTAAAAGGATATTGGAAACAATGGAGAGTAAAGAGCAAACATTTATAAGCTAATGTTAAAAAAGCCCTTAGTGTGTCTCTTTAGTAAAAAGACCAAAAATGTTTTGAGGATTGTGGTTGAGTCCAAAAGATTAAAAAATCACATTTTAATAAATATATAAAAGGAGGTCAGAGAAAAATAACAAAAGTTTCGGTCATGTACCCCTGAGGGAAACGTTTTTACAGGAGACCAGAAACTGTGGGAAATGAGGGCTTGATTCTCCAACACTTATGCACATGAGTAACTGTACTAATGTAAGAATCTTATTGGACTCAAATGTTTGCAAGATTCGATTCCCCATAATGTTATAGCTCAGCTGCTGACCAGAGCTTTTTCCATCCTGTGGTGGTTTGCACTTAGTTCTTCTGTAACTGAGCAGATTTTATATTTAAGTAAGACTCTAAAGCTTAGCTTCTCCACCTTCAAAAAGCAAGTGGAATGGTAACATTAAAAGGCTTTACGCCTCATTTATGCAAAATGATCCTCCTACTGTCCAGTTTATAATGTGTTTTCAAATCTGATATCTCTTTCATCTTATCTATTATCTATCATCTTAATGTATCCAATTATACTTTTGAACTATACATACTTTTGAAGCAACTTTGTGGAATGTCAGATTCCCTAATTAATGGCCCAGTTATACACCATTGAAATCAACAGGAATTTTGCTGCTGACTTCAGTGGGGGAGGATCAGACCCTGGATAATTTTATTGTCAGTAATGATGACCCCTCTTCACAAATGAAGAATACGCATCCTGAACCATGGCCGTCAGAATGTAAACCATTTATTTTTATAGCTGGATTCTGCCCCAAAGTGGGATATTTTGTGCATGGTTAACTTATCTAGGGCTTTAAATGCTTGCCAAATGGCTTTAATAACAGGATGTTTAAAAAGATTGGGAAGGATTGTGAGCAGTAATAGTGATAATTGCCAAGGAGACATAAATGAATCTTCAATCTCAAACCAACTTGGCTTTAACATTGGGTCAGGAGGGAAGAGTCAGAAAAATCCCCTGTCTAAGAGTAAACACGTAATGATAGTTTTGGACTTAGGGAAGTTGGCAGCTGTCTAGATTTTTGGATAAAAACATCTTTTAAGGCATAATACGAGTAGGTTTGCATTTCCATAAAAGGAATGAAAAAATCTTTTCCCTTGTGTAGAGAATTTAGAATCACAAAATGAAGTACTGTAGCTGAAGTTTAGTGGTGTGGGGATGAAATGGACAATAAGTGACTGATAATAAATTTATAAATTTGCATTCTAAGGTAGGAGTAATCAAGCCTTATGGTTAGGGGTTTAACTAATCATCAGACGGGTCAGGAAAGAAAATTTTTACCCAGCTTACAATTAGACCAATGCATTATTGCCTCCCTCTGAAACCACAAAAAAATCATTGACATAGGCAGAATACTGGACTTGATGGAACTGCTCTCTAATGTATTCAAAATAGAAGTGGTATCATACTATGAACATTTTATTTATTTGGGGGGAGGAGGGAATGCAATAGTCAATCCCATTAGACCAAAAGGCAACCATTTCAATCAAGTACTGGGTAGTATTTGGGGTATTGTCTGACACATTGATTTTTCAGGTCAACTTTTTAAAAGATTAGTTGCTATTTAAAGTGTGCTGCAAAACAAACTAAGGTTGACTTAAAACAAGATTCCCGTGCTAAATGCACCCATGCTGCGGGGAGCCACTCAGCACAGAAGTAACTTTTAATGTATAAGTTTTTAAACAAAGTGTAGGCTCTTTTCCTCAGTAAAATGCTCTGTGTAATTCTTGGTTCACTGAAAACACCCCCCAATACAACATCACAAACAGTAGAAGCCTCGTTACCTTCTCTACAAGCCATGGGATCTGTGGCACTTTCTGGGATCTTATCCATGAATCTGGAACCAGGGGATTTCACAGAGGGGAAAAAGATTTTTGTAAAAGGGAAGTAATAGCTCATTTCTGTGCAAAATGCCTGGTAAGCCTTTTTTAGTGAAGGATATTCAGCTTGTAAATAGGCTTTACCCAATTTTCATTTCTTTACCAGTTCATCTACTTCCCTTCTGGGCTTTATGTTCCCAGCTGAGCCAAACTTATACAACGTCCGTCCAAAAGCAACATTATTTTCCAGAGCAAGAGCCTTGGACATTTGCGAATGATTTTATATATTAATACTAAAGGTAAATTCTGACCCCATTTTTGCAAATATTTTATTGGGAAAAAAAAGGCAAACAGAACAGAACATATCTAATGTCTTAATTGGATGTTCCCCAGTCTAAATCCCTTTTTCTCCCTTCCTGGGATTCCAGCTGCCTCCATGGCACTGGTAAAAGTAATGGAGAAAGTTGGCAGCTCTGCACACTTATTCCTCTCAGCACACTCTGACTGGACATCAAGCAATTAGTAAAACTTCTAGTAAGATTTTTGAAAAGAGTAGCTAGCAATCAAACTGGGACCAAAAACCGACCCAATGCAAGTGAAAAAAAATCTTGAGCATATCATATTGTCACCTTGAGAAAGGTGCCTCCCCTTACATGCGTGAATTGTAGACCCATTTCCAATTCAGGGAACTACATTAAAAAAAAAGAGCTTAAATCGTCTCTTTCAAAGGTACACAGACTTTACATCACATTGGGCGGCTAGCTGTCTGGTATTATACCATTAAACTTTGAGGTCCCTCAGGGTTCTGTTCACAGCCCACTTCCCTTTAATATTGACATGCTCATACTTGGCGGTATTATTCAGAGATTTGGGTTTGATTATCATATTTATATGGATGACACCCTGATCTACTTGCCTATTCCTGTGGATTCTATTGAAGTGCTGTCATGGCTTATTACCTGTCTATCTGAGATTCAAGCCTGGATGACTTTTAATTTTTTTAAGCTTAATGCTGAGAAAACAGAATTGCCTTGGATTGGTTCAGCTCTCCTCTTGGCTTTATATATAAGCATATCATCCATGTGCCATAAGAAAAATTCCTAATACCATCTCAGGAGCTTCTCCAGCCTTTCTCCCATGTTAACTTGTCACAATTAAGAGATGTGGTTCATGCTTTGGTCTAATCTAAACGTGTGTATCGTATCACACTGATAATTGGAAACTCTTCTCACTCTAGCATTTTCAGCTGTGGTAAAATTCTGCAGCTAATGTCATAACAAGAATTAAACTGTCTCATCATATTACACCCATCCGAGCTGACTTCACTGGCTATTAGGGTGACAGTGCATTGATTTAAAATTTGTGTTAATTGTTTATATATTACGGCATTGTCTTTCTTCAGATTGTTTTAGTGCCCAACTGGTTCTCTCCCTATGGATTATCTTTGCATTCTGCTTTATCTGGATTTATAAAAATACCATATTTGTTTGGACCACATCATTAAATTCTCCCAGCCTGTGGAATTCTTTGGCGTAATGGGCCCTCATTTGCTTATTTTCAAAGCTAAGCTAGTAGGGAGAGGTAGCTGATGGTAGCTTTACCGTACTTGAGCGAGGTTGTTTTGTTTTTTACTTGCTTTGTATTGGTGAATTTACTGCTTTGAATTGTCCCTGGTTGCTTGCATCAGAAGTGCTCTATAACATAAATAAATGTATTGGCTCGGCTTAAACTCACCTGTTATAGGTTCAACTGGGGCAGCTATTCTTTGCTTCCTCTCCTCAAACCACTCTGTTGTGTTTTGTTCCTAGTCAAAAAGGCTTCATTTATTCAGGGGGTCAATTGATCCCTGTATAAACCTTCTGTAAAGGATGAAAATTGCTCTGTGACAGAGCCTGTAGCACCCACGTGCTTGACTCTTTAAAGTGAGTGCCAACTCAATGTGAATTTGGCACGTGTTGTGATAACAGGATTGGTAAATATGAGGTATTTTAATTTTATGCCTGGTCTAGCTCGCCACATCCCTAAAAATGTGTTTCCCCAAAGATATTCAGAAGTTCAAGAAGGCATTTTGTGTCTTTGCGACTGTCCTAGTGTTTTTACCCTCCTGCCCCCAGAGTTCTGCGCTTAAAACTCTAATTTCCTTGTGGTCACCGTGTCCCACTTTATTCTTCCTCCTTTTATAGTAGAAATTATTAGAAGTTGGATCTTTGAGTTATCCACTCATTTTAATCAAAAGGAAATTCAGATTTAAATGATAAAAATGTATTTCATCTATTCAGTAATAATAATTAATAATAGACGTTGGTGTTTCTAAAGCTCTTTTGCACTTCGGTCCCAATTCAAAGCCTATAGAAATCAATGGAAATCTTCACACTGACCTCAGATCTTGAGTACTTGGAGCAGGAGCACTGCAGATCATAAAACCACTTCTAAAAATAATTGGAAGATATTACAATTATGAAACATTCTGGGTAAATTTAAAAAAATAAAGAAAGAAATATACACACACACACACAACTAAAATTCTCCCATTTTATATTGGTAGTGAAATCAGTGAAGGGTAGATCTGAATATTCTCAAAAGGATAGTACACTTTACTCATTTTTAACTTTGCAAAATATTACTGAACATTTGAATTCCTAGTGTTTATATCTGGGGAAAAAATTAAGTCTCCCAGCAGTCATTAGAGATCATTTCATTAAAAGAAACATGCACTATTTATATTACATTTTGAGCAAAAATGTGCCACTTGCTTTTATGAATAAAGCATATGCTTTTCCAGTCCATATATGGCTATTCCCGGCACACAAGTGGCCTCTACTAATTTATGCACCCAAGCATTACAAAGCATCATAAATGGAAAAGAATTAGCTGTCACACTCCAGCAACAGGTATCACTTCTGAATTACAGTGGGGCTGGGTATTTTTGTTGCTGTTTAAAACAAGAGCAGTAACAAATACTATATTTAATGTGAACTTTTCTCCCTTTAAAAGCAATTTTCATTACGTGCCAAACACACTTAAAATGTTATAAATGTCTATTGTTTCTGTTTTGTTTTGATAAACTTTTTCCCTTTTATGTGCATGTTAAAAGTTAACTGAGACAGAATGGACACAATGGTTACATTGTGGGAGATGAGGAGGTGATGGGAAAACATAGTATAATGCATTATCCTCTATCTCCCGTATGCCACTCTCTTGGCAGGAGGCAGCAATGCTATAATAAAAGTAAATGTGAATGAAGGTATAAATATCCTCCTGGGACTTTATTTGATGTGAATGGCAAAGCTCCTGTTGATTTCAAAGGTAACAGAATCAGAGGTCCATTATGAGCAGAAAAGGCATATTCCTCTAGACCCCTGATTCTGCAGACCCTTGCAGGTGTGAGCTCCGTGAGACTGGTCACATAGGTAAAGTTACTCATGGGTTTAAGTGTTTGCAGGATCACGATTAACTAGGTTTTTCAGAATGGCCCTCAGATTTCATAAGAAATATCCCCATTAAAGGCATCATGGTCTAGATTGTGTCTAGGACTATATACCCACACAGGGGAGTAAGAACCTCCTTAGATAATTGTGTGGGATATCTGGCCTTTGAGTATGGGCACACAGGATTAAGTGGGCACTGTCTGCCCCGGCTCCACCACTACTTGCATAGCTGAGTTGGCATAAGGGGTAGTTATTTTCTGCTGATATAGACCAACACCTCCCACCCCTACTGCCACCGGAGCAATGAGGAAGTAGGGGAGGCTTTGCAGCTAAGAGGTATGTCCTTGAATCACAGTGAATACTGAGGCTACTTTGGGGGCAGAGCATCTTATCCTCCATCCCTTGCTTAGGATTGTACCGGAAGCCAAAATCTATCCTTTAGTAAAGCAACACCTAGTATTGCTATCTCTCACAATTTTATCATGAGTCTTGTGGTATTTGCTCTCATTCTTCAAGCCCTCATTTCTAGCCCTCATGGTTGTGGACAAAAGCTCAAATAACTAGAAGAAAAAAAGAACCCCAACATTTATTATTCTTTTTAAATCCCCTCATTGTTAAGCCAATCACATTTGTTGGGGCATGCCTGACTCATGATTTGTGAACGATTGGATTTATGATCACAGAGCAGTGCATGCTGGTATTTATGATCGGTATCATAAACCAAATGAGTTTTTTTCTGTGTGTGTTTAAATCCCATTTTATATTTTGTTCTACATTTTAAAAAGTTATCTTTGTGGGATGATACCTGTTCTGTACTTTGGTCATTCTAAATGTGCTTTCTTACCAGCAAGTCCCTCATCTTGACCACCAGTTTTTAAAGAAATATATTTTAAATGCTGAAAGGTGCTTTATTGAAAGCCATGTCTCATTATTATAATTTAACATTCATTTACTGCAGTAGTTCCTAGGATCAGAGCCCTGTTGTGCTCATAATCACATGGTCAGAGACACTCCCTGCCACAAAGAGCTTAAAAACTCAGGACCCCTGGAGACTAGAGTTTTCTGTTTACCCACTATCAGTAGCGTAAACTTCTCCCACATTGCCTCAACCCTGTTCTGGGAGGTAGTTAGGCCTCCATGCCCACTGAATCTTTGGCCTTTCTGCTCAGCCTGCCTAGCAGGGTGATAATCAGCTAAACGTAGTGTTAGTTCTGCCATATGAAATCTGTTGACTAGGAAGGGACTACCACTAGACTGAGTCCACCAGCTCATTTCACACTGGCCACTAAACAGCCATCAGACTTTGGCATAGGCGTGCGCACGGGGTGTGCCGGGTGTGCCCAGGCACACCCTAATGCAGGGGTGGGCAAATGGCTCCACTCCCTGGTGCGGCAAGCCGCGGGGTCCCCACTCCCGGGCTGGAGTGCCTGATCTAGCGCAGCAAGCCGCCAGCCCCTCCCCCGCCTTCCTCCCCCCCCATGAGCCATGCTGCCGCACGCGCAGTGCTCTGGGGGCTGGGGCTGCGCGCTCCCGCGGGGCAGTATTTGGCTCCGCGGGGAGGCTAGGAGCCTCATCTCATGGTAAGGTGTCCGGGGCCAGGGGGATTGGATAAGGGGTGGGGGCAGTCAGGGGACAGGGTGGGTTGGATGGGGGTGGGATCCAGGGGGGGTTAGGGGCGGGGGTCTCTGGAGGGGGCAGTCAGGGAGCAGGGGGGATTGGATGGGGCATGGGAGTCCCGGGGTCTCTCAGGGAGCAGGGGGTGGATAGGGGTCAGGGGACAGGGAGCAAGGAGGGTTCTGGAGGGGTAGTTGGGGGGGTCTCTGGAGGGGGTGGTCAGGGGACAAGGAGCTGGGGGGGTTGGATGAGTCAGGAGTTCTGCGGGGGCTGTCAGGAGGCAGGGGTGTGGAGAGGGGTTGGGGGAGGCAGGGAGCGAGGGGGTTGTATGGGTCGGGAATTCTGGGGGTCCTGTCAGGGGGTGGGAAGCAGTTGGATAGGCATGGGAGTCCCGGGGGTCTGTCTGGGGGCGGGGGTGTGGGCAAGGGTCGGGGCAGTCAGGTGACAGGTAGGGGGTACGGTCCTAGGGGGGCAGTCATGGGACAAGGAGCAGGGAGGCTAAGGTAGGGGGTGGAGTCCTGGGGGGCAGTTAGGGGCAGGGGTCCCAGGAGGGGGTAGTCAGGGGACAAGGAGCAGGGGGGGTTGGGGGTTTTGAGGGGGGAAGTTAGGGGGCGGGAAGTAGGAGGGAGTGGATGGGGGCGGGACTAGGGCAGGGCAGGGGCGGGCCTAGGGCGGGGCTCCCTGGGTGCACACCCTAATGAAATGGGCTGTGCACGCCTATGGACTTTGGTAACCATGTCTGGATTTGAACTGGTGACCCTAACTGTAAAGTTTTTCATTCCCCTTACTAGTCCCATTTACCACCCAGTCTTCTTTCATCCATAACATTAGCTCCACCTGTGACAATAAGAGGTTTCCATACATCATGTCACATATAAAGGTACTGATTTAAGCCCCGATCCAGCAATGAGCCTGTGACCTTGAGAGCCCCATTGACGTCAGAGGGACTATCCCTTGCAAACACGCCTAGGAAAAAGATAATTGATGGCATCCATCATACTCCATGACCATAGGCATTGCTTTATTAACAGCTAAACTTGGACACCAGACATAATCCTGAGCAAAGGGTGGTGCATAAGCTGCACCCACTGCCCTAGGTGTATTCCCAGTAGGCAATGTGATTCAGTGGCATATCGCTGAGTCACAATGCTTGCCCTGCTTCCTCCTGGCCCTGGGGGAGTAGAGTCGGTGATTTGCTGCTGGCATCCATCTGCAACAAATTACAGTGCTCCCCACACCAATTCAGCTGCAATGGTCAGCAAGTAGGGGTCTGGAGCTCAGGCCTCATCCATTCCCAGGGTCCCTGCTCTGGGGAGGATGTAAACAGGTATACAGCACCTCTTTGCTCCAATACATCCAGCTCCAAGGTGTGTGTAACTAGACTATAAGCTCTTTGGGGTACGAATCATCTTTTATTCTGTGTTTGCACTGCCCCTTGTACAATGGTGTATTGGTCCAAAACTAGAGCTCCTAGCAGCGACGACAAAACAACTAAATGGAAGGAAGCGTTTCTTCTTCCGAACTGTGAGATCTATTCTATAAATAGAAAACACATCTGAACCACCAGACAGTCAGCACAAAGCTCATTGCAGGATCAGAGCCCTAGGAGAAAAATGATAACAAACACCAAATGAACCCATAGAAAGGTATTTATTTTATTAAAAAAATAATAATAATAATGGAGATATCCTATCTCCTAGAACTGGAAGGGACCTTGAAAGGTCATCACATCCAGCCCCCTGCCTTCACTAGCAGGACAAAGTACTGATTTTGCTCTAGATCCCTAAGTGGCCCCTTCAAGGATTAAACTCACAACCCTGGGTTTAGCAGGCCAATGCTCAAACCACTGAGCTATCCCTCCCCTCTTTATGTCGCTTTATATGGCCTTTGCCAGGTACAACTTAATCTGGGTCACTCCCTTACAAGCAAATTGTACTTTGATATTTTGCAGACTTGACACTAATAACGAAAAGGCTTTGGGAAAAAAATATAAGAAAATTATTGATGAAGAACGTATTAATAAAATCCAAGTTTCTTGGGGTTCCAAATGTTCTGCATTTTTATTGGTATTTTTAAGAAAGCACAATTTATCTCATAGTATCCTTATTCTTTGGTGAACTAACTTAGTTAACATTTCTAGAAACATAGGAGGTTAAACTGCACTCCAAGCCAATCCAATCCATTGCATACTGATATTTCAAAAGTCCAGACAATATTAGTTATTTCTTAATATTATCATTTATTTGTCAATCAAACAACAATTATTACTTTATATTCAAAAAACCTGATTTTTAAAATAGGTTAACTTTTTTGGCATGGGGGGGCTGAGAGAGGGGAGCTAATAGCTGTATGCCCCAACTAACCAATCTGCAATTTAAATGTACATAAGAATCACTAACAACATCACTGTTAACCAATTCCAGCATCTCATGGCATGTGGTATATGGCAATATTAGAGGCATCGTGTATAAAAATACATATATTGTGGAATCTGCTAACAGCAAACTCGGATATAGTGAAACGGTATGAAAGTCACATGCAAATTGCAATGAGATTGCAGTTACAGTGAACTTTTGTTGCTCTGTGAAAAATATAGCTTGACTGTGTGAAAGTATATTTCTTTCAGGAATGCCTTCTACTATGTCCACAATGTGAAAAACAAAAAGAAAACAAGTCATAGCAGACTTTCTCCTGCAAAATGAATTTTTCAGGCTCTGATGCATTTTGCTGAAGTGTAAGAAACTTAAATAAAAGTGATCATGAAGTTAAGAACCTGGCTTCAGGGCAGAAGCTATTAGGGATTTCATTGAATGTATTTGCTCTTTTGAAAGCGGGAGTTATAGCCTAGTTTTATTAGTACCATTGCTTTTTACTGGTACCATAGAAAGGCATTACTGGGCTGGGGAATCTCAAGAGTAATTCTGCTTTCTTTCTTATGCCCTCTCCTGTTTTAGTGCATGTTGCTTTGCATACACTAAGGAAAATAATTTATGAAATAACCTGACAAATCAAGACAGAAGCAGGGGATTCTTTTTGTCGGAACTGCATGTGTATTCCTTTGTCCATCATAATTTCCTTTATACGTGTGTTGTTTGCAGGTTTTTATTCAGACAATACAATTTTCATAGGCTAACACTTGCAGAATCAGGTCCTAATTCTGTTGGCCTCGGCTTTTGGTTTCCCAACTTGAGACCCCTTTTGCCTGATTAAACCATAATGTGGTTACAAATGAAAAACATGAATATGGTCAGAACGTTAAGGTTTGAATAGTGGCTGCTGCATGTATGGTACTTCCATAGTATCTTTACTGTCTGTGTTGGTGCTTTAAAACCTTCTTTGGCTATATCTGATCTGTACTGATACAACATACGAAATGATGTTAATATTTGGAATGTTTATGCCTGTTACGAATAAACCTTTCACTTCTAGTTTCCAGCAACCCAGTTGTACACAGACATAAACATATCTGTTCTGTAATAAAGAGCCTATATGCGTTCATTTATGTTTATGGGTATGCTCTGCTGGGAAACAAAATTTTAAACGTGTAAAATTAATGCATTAATTATTACTGGAGGTAAAATCCATTGGGGAAAAAATTGCTGCAGTCTATTGACTAAGATTTTTGATGCTGAAAGAAAAATCAATTTCTGCAGATTTATAGATGAAATTTTACTGGCAGTTGGTCTATAAACTGGTCATTAACAGTTGAAAGAAAAATGTGCATTATTAATGCAAAATATTAGTATTAAGCAAGCTCCTGTTAGAGAGTTACTAACTTCTGCTCTGCAGTACCTGATGTCAATAAAATAAAATGATTTCAAATAACATAAAATAAAAGCCATTCACAAAGAAGTATATCACTGCAATCTAAATCCCATTCATTTGTATCATCCATATTAATATAGCAGCTTCAATTTTACCTTTACAATAATAATGTATTTGATTTCAATATGTATGAGTACTTCTTCTAAACAAAAAATCAGCTATTTGCATGTAGTTACAGTACAAATCTCTGATCCTGCAAAGACTTAAGTATATGTTTAACTTTATGTATAGTACACATTCCCCACTGACTTCAATGAGAGAACTCACTGTGCATAAGGTTAAAATAAAATATAAAAAAAAAATATGTGGAGATATACCTATCTCATTGAAATGGAAGGGACCTTGAAAGGTCATCAAGTCCAGTCCCCTGCCTTCACTAACAGGACCAAGTACTGTCCCTGATAGTTGTGGGGTGGTTGGTTTTTTTTGTTTTTTTGTTTTTTTTAATGCCTCACATCCCTAAATAGCCCCCTCAAGGATTGAGCTCACAACCCTGGGTTTAGCAGGCTAATGCTCAAACTACTGAGCTATCCATCCTCCCATACATGCATATGTTTTTGTAGGATCAGGGCCCAAATAAGTGGCCTTCAAAGATGATCAGCAGGCTATAAGAAACAATTACTCTCTCTGGGTTTAGAAGCATAGTATGAAGATAGGAAAAATCTATCACTAAACATCAACTTTATTTAGAATTGGGGAGGGGTGAACCTTGTGCAGTTTGAGATTTTTATGAATTTCACCGCCCAGAGCACCTATCCGGCAATCTTGTCCACATGAGTGGCGTGCGTCCCACTGACGTCACTGGAGTTGCACACAACCACACGGGCCTGTCGGTAGATGGCAGGATCAGGGCCTGATTAGGAGAGTTATATGATTCCGAAGCTAGTGGACATTTGTGCACTTTTACTCCTTTAATTTAAACTAATTTTTTTGCCCAAGGAGGAATCAATGTTTTAAACAAAATATTTTGTATGCCAAAGGAAGCCTATGCTATGCTCGCCCAGGCTGGTATAAGTGGTTGTCCCATATAGATATGCAGTATATTTATTTTTTTCATCTGATTGCTTCCTTTATTCCATCTCTTCTTTTTATATATATAAATATCTCCATATTTCTTTTACACTTGTCTATCCTTTGCTGTGTTAATCCCCATTTTTATTGCATATTTTTTTCTGTTCCTCTGTGTTCCTTTCCCACCCCCCCACCCCCATTGACTCTCTTACTGTTCAGATTTAAATCTTATTTTCAAATTCAAACTGCCGGTCTGGGATTGAAATTTAGCTAAATGAGTTTCTTCATCTTTGTTTATAATAAAGCACGTTGTTCACATCAGCTACATTTCTTTACATTATATTTTTTGTGATTAAAAAGTCAAATATCACAACATTTTGTCCCTAGTTTTAGATCCTTTCTTCAACGTCAGACATGTGCTTCAGTGACTTGTAATTAACATAGATGCTAATTACCCTTCCAAATATCTATGTAAAGGAAATATTGCTAGGGGTTTGGTTGAAAACAGCAAAAGAAAAAGAATCATTTTCGAGGCTGCTGCAAAATCCTTTCTATGCAAGGATTTCAGCACATGCTGTACTGTAAGATCCTCCATCACACCTTCTTCTACGTGAGGATCCGGAACAGATACGTCTTTCACAAATATGGGTTACAACTGCATGAACTGTAGCCCAGAGTTCTAAACAACTATGTTGGTATCATATGATATATAGTCACAGCTTGGCAGTAGAGGGGAGCTTTTTGGTTAAATAGATGAAGTCAAGATGTGACTCAGAGGAATCACTTGGGATGCTGGGACCGCCTGAAAAACCCTTCTCTCTTTTGGAAAACCTGCTCACCCAACAACAAAATCTATGTCTCACACTGCCTTCCATCTACATGCAGATTGTGGATCTAATTGAGTATCTCTGCATTTGAGCAGAGCAGTTAAAGGGTGAAATCCTGTCCCCATTGAAGTCAATGACAAAACTCCCACTAACTTCAGTGAGGCCAGGATTTCACTCATATGGTTTTGTACTTCTTGATTTTCACATATATGTGTAGATCTGGTTTTGGACAAGTTTTCTATATGCAAATTCTTACCAAATATGGCCAGGGTTCTATCCATATACTATGTAAATCAGTACGGATCTTTGATTGATGTTCTTGGATCCACCATAATCTTCTGTAGTTGTCCAGTTCCTGTTCTTTATTTCTATTTTTATTTTTTAAATTATATCAGTTATAAAAATGATTCATACATAAATAGGTCTCAAAACCAGAAGAACTCTGTTACTTAAAGTGCAAAACTCTGTTGCTCATAGTAACTACTTAGCATTATAAAAACAGATCAGCTTAAATATGAGCCTATTGTTTTAATTATGTGAATAGTCCCATTAACTCCTCTGATCACAGCATTTCTCACATTGAATTATTTGGTACTAGTCACGTTTTTTAAAGACAGATGTGTGTTTAAGTACCTTGATGAACAGGGGCCAATGAAGAATAAATTATTTACAGGTGAAACTGCAGGATCAAGCAAGTTACTTATATGTTATAGAAAGTTATTTATATGTCCAAGAAATTATATATTCTGCACCCAGATACTAAGTCAGAATTGTGTGAGATGTTATTGCAAAATAAATGTAGCCCAGAAATATAATGTATTCTCTGACATTTTGCAGTAGGTTGCAGCATTTTATCCCTGCAGTCCATGCTGTGCCTCATCCAATAACACGCCTTCCACTTCCTTAAGAGGTATTGCACACCCCACAAAATACTCTTGTCATTCTATTGTATTTCTCCGCATGATGATCTGAAATGATTGAGTATAATGAAGACCATCAATACTGTATCTGTCACAGATGAGACATCTACGTTCATGGATCAGTGTAATCCATTCATTGATTTTAGGATTCTAAGTCCTCCAGAAACAGTCACAAATCCATAGGATGTCCCTGAGTGCTAGGTTTTGCTTTTGGATCTCTGATTTAGCTGGAAAAATGTGTAATAGTTAATGTAACCAGAGAGCTCTCTACTGACTGCACATTTGAGGAGGCTCAAGAGCCTAAATTTCTTCCAAAGTCAATCATAGTGTGCTCTGCTAATTAAGAGCCACATCCTCGTATTTCCATCAAGTGAATATACATAGATCAAGGGCAAAGACACCTGTTTCAGCCACTAACATCAGAATAACTTCACAATTTGAGAAAAGTGACTATAGTTTTGCCTGAAACATGGCTTGTTTTGGAAATGGGTCATAATACGCGAAAGAAACATGCAACTCAGGATCTGTGCTTCTTCTGGAGAGCCACCTGGAGAATGTGAGAAGAAAATTTGGCTCTGTGTCTATTAAAATGCATAATCTATAAATATATACTATACAGAAACAAACAAACATTTGTACCTATATCTAATTGTGTGTGTGTACGCGCGTGTGTGTGTGTTTATGTAGTACTGGCCCAATTCTTGTCCTGCAGCATGTGTTCCACTGAACACTGAGGCCTAGATTCACAAACAAACTTGGGTTTGTGTGTACTCGTCTATGAGGGGGCCAATCCTGTGGGCGAAGTCTGAGCACGCTTACCAGATCAGGCCCCGCAGGCGAGTTAGATTGAGGAACGCCTACCTTCGACCAGCTCATGCATCACTCTGAAGCTTAGGCAGCCAGACACCTGGCATGGGAATACAGTGCGCATGCGCAGAAGCAGCAACATAGGCATCTACAGAACTTCTACTGCAAAACTTTAAGAGCTAAGCAAGTTTAAGCGCCTACAGTGTTTGGCAATTTTGTGATTCTCAGCAGGGCCTGATTCTGGGATTTAGGTTCCTAATGTGGCAGTTAGGTGCCTAACCCCTTTTGTGAATCTAGCTCTGAACCTCTATAACAAAAAGATATATTCTCTTTCTATTGGACACAGGGAATTTTAAAAGACCACCAATGTAGTGGTTAACACTGTAGAGGAAATACACACAGACACACACACATTCTATTCTATATAGGTTTTTACCCACAGACCATGTGATTTATGTAACTGACAAACACAGAACTGATTATAAATGTTCACAAAGAGATGTTTTCAAATGATCTGCTGACCAAGAATAATTTGTTGAAGAAACTGATGAAAAATTCTGAATAGGAACTTAAATTTCACAATCTCTTATGTAAGCAGAAAAAAGGCAAAATTTGTAATAAGTAATAGCACTAAAATAAAAATAACTTTTCAACACAGTTAGTAAACATGTTTACCAAGTAACTTTTCTATACATAATGATAAGGATTATAGGAAACTTCCTAATCACAAAGGACTGACTTAAGGTAGTATAGCAAACTTAACTCTGAATTTCCTAGCATTTATCAATTTAAAGCTGATTACTTTTGTTTCTTGAGCTTGGGATGTGTGTGCATGTGTGTAAATATATACATACATGTATCCATGAAGAAGGACTAGGAGCGTTTCAGCAATCCAATAGTATATAATGTCCTGTAAATAATTTACATTAGTGATTCTAAATATATCAGTTTTCCACAAAAGGATATGCCATTTTCATAGTACACCAGTTAAGGCCAAGAGGAATTAGAATTCCTCATGTGATATAACATGAGGCTAAAAGAGATTGATGATTTTAAACATGAGGTTATTCTGCATTTCAAATATGGAGTTTTATCATCATAGCCATCTTTATACAAACAGCTTGAAGGTGGTGACAGAATCCAGGCCTAAAATTGGAACAAATATTTTACCCATTGTAAAATAAAGTGAGTATACAGGCTACAATCTATTCCATGCCATATTTAGATAACAGTACTTATTCAGATGCTGACATTTTGAAATCATAAATTATAATATTACTAAAAAAACTGGGCTTGAAGATTAAAGGGCATCTGCAGAGGTCTTTCCGAATAACTAACCTCTCATGAGGTCCCACCTTTGTCCCACAGACAAGGAGTTTTTCTTATTTCTTCAGTTAGAGCAGGATGATACCCAGAAATGGTAATGAAAATGGATTAGAAGACATAGTGGTTAACACAAGTCAGAATGAAAAAATGTAACACTATTAATAAAGTGTGTGTGAAAGTGTGAATGTGTGTCTGTATTTGTGCACGAGGTGTGTGTCTGTATTAATATGTCTGTGTCTGTCGTGTGCTGTGTGTGTCTTGGGGGCCTAGTGGATCCTTGGGCCTTGGGCCCAAATCCTGCAGGGCATATTGGAGCAAAACGCACGTTGGGAGTTTTGCCTGAGAAAGAACAGGATTAGGATTTAAGATTTTGGCCTTGTGTGTAAGAAAGAAAGATGCACACTGTGTGACTGTGCATGTGTGTGTATTGTTCATGCTGTAGGTGTTTACGTCTGCATCTATGTGTGTATCCACTTCTATGTTTTGCGTGTGTTTCTGTTTCAATATTGCAGGCAGGAATGGGAAAATCTGAGTAAGGTGGCACCCGAAGTTTTCCCTTTCTGATTTGATGTATTGAAGACGGCCTTCCATCCACATTACAGCTCTGATCAACGTATTTCAGCCTGAATGTGAGACAATACCTAGCCCAAAGTTAATCAGACTCTGCAGACTTTTGTCATGCATTTCCAAAGGGGATGGATGAGGTGGGGGACCATGAAGATGATTAACAGGTGACAGAAATGGCCCAACTTACAAAAAAGAGAAAGAGAGAGAGAGCCCTCAATAGTGATTTGATGAAGTGTCTGACATATAGATTCCTTCTGTCCCCACATTCAAGATTAACTGCAATGATTGTTTTTAACCAACAGCCTCACTTGCAATAGTTCTGGTATCTTGCCCAAACCTGCTCAAATACTTAAAACTCCAAGGTTATATGTTTAGCACAGGACTTTGGCAAAACGCTGGAGAAGTGCATACTTTGAACTGGAGGTAGTCTTAAAAAACAGTTTCTTGATTTTCAATTATGTGTTTATCCACTGAACCAGAACTTGATTTTTGTAAACCCTTACACCCGTAATTTCTTGATCTCCTAATGCACCAGCCAGCTTCTTGAAACCAGGCTATTTACAAACAGTTCATACTGGTGTATTCCTGCAATCCTAAAATATGCATTGTAAATAGCTTACATAGACCCATCAGTGACCACAGATTACTGGGATGAAATGCCCCAGAAAAATCTGAGAACATAGTGCTTTCTCCTATTGCAATGGCTATTGCTTTTTTGTTTGTTTGCATTCACTAATAAAAGGAGGTTTAAACTGATGCAGGTTGAGATTTCATAGTTTATTTTCTCAGCAAATTATGGGTGAAATGGTATATTTATTTCCAGGCTCTTGCAGAGAAATTCTGTGATGCCACCATCATTCAACCTTCTTAGTCTCCCTAATATTTGAAATACACCTTCATTCTTTGGCATAGGGCAGTTAGATGATTTGGAAATCTCTCATGATGAGGATTACTCCTTGTGACTTTCACTTACTGCAAAAAATAAGTCCTAAATGAAAATTAAAACACATCTCCTCAAACCCTTTTGGGGTAAAGATCCAACCCTCCAGTGCTAGATAATTAACAGCACTGTTGTTTCCGTCACTGTTACACTAGCTGTGGTATTTTAAAGCGTCTATTAAAAATTAATTTCTTTATTTTGTTGGAGGCCCATCACCCGATCATGTGACGCCCTGTCATGTTTCTATCCTTCCTACTCATATTCGAGTTATGCCATCAAGCTAATATATTGTGACTGCTCTTCTCTCTTGTGACAAAGCCTTGCAGCTGCCTCCAAATCAATAGATGTCAAAGAAATATGAAAACAATCATGACAGAGAACTTAAATCCTGGCTAGAGTCTGCATAATAAAAAATGTGCTTCTGTTCTCAAGGCAGCGGATTAATTTATCCTAAAGTTTAGTCAAATTTTATTCCGGTACCTTTTTCCCAGCAGATAGAGCTACATCTGTTGGGTTTGTAATGTAATTTGTAATTACTGCCCTTCATGTGGTCCAATGCCTTGAACCATCTTTAATTAAAAGCATAATTAAGGGAAGATCTAAAGAAAGACAATTACCAGATGGTCTTTTTTTTTTTTTCTTTCTTTCTTTTTTAGAAACTGTTAGTTGTGTTGAGGATGTATACTGGGCCATTTCTGATTTGGATTAAAAGACAGGCTGCCTACTACACAATCTGCAAAACCAGAGAGAGACAGAGTCAGATCTTTTGCATTCTGTGCAAAAACACCATCTAATATTATGAGGATCAAAAAAAAAATCGTATTCTGCAATGTGTAAGCTGTATGGTTAACACTCATTCAGCAAGGAACTTATTCTGACTTCTTTCCATGTCATTACTAAAATAAAGCCTATGTAATAGTTTGAGTTCTTAATTCTATCCACCATCTGTAATAGAGACATCTTGCCATTCCTTTCTTATTTAGGGAATTACATGTATTTATATAACACCCTCTTGTTGTAATAAAGAAGGTAGTGACTGAGTTAAGGAACAATGGTTTGAACTTTGCCTTTCTTTAAATGTATATGAAGTCCTCCCCAAACGGGGCAAATCAGTCATCAAAATAATCACTCAAAATGTACACATCTGAGCTTTCAAGATCTATGTAGCAAATACCCAGCCTCTCCATTTGTAGCTGCTGCAAACTGAACTAAGATGCATTTGCCAACTAAATTAAATAGGATGCACTTTATTCTAGGGACGCTGCGGAGCTCTTACTCAAATGTAAATGAATTTGAACACAGAAGGAATATTTTCACGTGTGGAATATTATCTCCACGGGACTCGAAGAGGCTTGAGCATCAATCACTCAACTTTGGCAGCTATGTCTAGGATATTTTTTGTTGTTGTTTTGCTTTTACTAATAGGTTAATCACATTTCAGTCGAGGTCAGGATCGAAGCTTCAGACAGCAACTCTCTGTAGACCCCAGTACGTCAGAACTGAGTTCTTTTTTTTTTTTTTTTTTTTTTTTTTACTTCCTCCCAGAATATGCACCATAATCTGGGACTGATAGGCAACAGTCACTCTTCATTTGCATCTACACCTTGAAGTTTCAGAGGAGACCATTACTGGGGAAGGAAGAGGAAAAACAATACCAAAAAATATGAATAATGCATCGCAGTACAGAATTATGTATTAACACAAAATTTCTAGGGGAAGCTGGGCATAAAAAAACCTCAAGCAATGGTATAATGTAAATTAAATTTTTGTTGTATTACTAAGATTTCATTATTTGACTGTTCATATTCAAAGTACTGCAGCAATGAATTGTAATCATTTCAATTATCTTCAAGATACTTTCTTTAGGACACAAGTTGTCAAAGATAAAAAAGTACATTCCTGCTGCTCCATGGATCCATTTTCCAGACGGTTTGTCGTTCTTGCTGCATGATTTAGTTTGGGCTTTTTTGCATACTTGGATTCTCTTACATTTACTCCCATGTAAGCAGCAAGCCTCCATCTCTTTATAATGCATATCGACAAAATTGGTGTCGAATTCATCAGACGCGAGTGGGGCTGACGCCTCTCCATTGCATTTTTGTTGCTTTCATGTTTAATTAACTTTGAACAACAAATCTTTTTATCATTATTCCTGCTACTTTTTTGTCTCCTTTTCTCGAATATTTCAGAGCCAATTAGTTAACAAAAATCTGTTTGCGCTGGGAGGAAACTCAGAGGGGTAAAAGATCAGAAGAGTCTGACAACTTTTCCTAAGAAGTAGCGCAGAAGACTTCTAACGAAGCAACTCTCTCCTTTATTGCAATCTCGCAAATATTGTTTTCTTCTTGCTAATCTCGGTTGATTTGTAATTTAGCTCCGCTCCCCACGCAGCAATCGATTAGTTTTCTTTAACCATAGACCAAATAACACACAAATGCCTTTTTACTGCCGTGGCGTTATTTATTTAAGTAGCCGTTCGAAACCACATATATTTTTATTCCAGTTTCTTACAAGAATATTGCCCTTCAGATTTTATTATATTGATTTTTTTCTTATATAGACGGTTTCCGAATAAAAGAGCACACTGCTCTCCATTAGTCATAGCTAGAGAGTTTACTTTTAGGCCTTTCCTGCATTAAAAATAAAGCTTCAAAAGGACAATTCACCATCCACAGAAATTATATTTGTGAAATGTCCTTTTTGTCGAAGCTTTTAACACCTTCTCATAACGAATCATTTGTTCTTTTCTTTTTAATTTTGATAGACAATTAGCCATCAAATATACACCAGTTGACTGTAACCGAGCATTAAACTAGCCTTTATTTAACGCTAATTTAGCATAGCTGCTTTGTTTAACTTTGCCATATAAGAACCAGGTTTTGTAGCAAAAATAGGTGTAATTTTATGTGGGGATTCATTTCTTTTGGCCCTCTACACAGCAAGCCCTCTCCTCTTTGTAAACCATTCTGCTGGGCAGGAACACCATTTCCTAGTGCCTAGCACCTGGAGTCTGGGAAAAAATTAGCATTGATATAGATTTAGTTGAAATGTAATCTCTTAAATCTGTCCAAGATTCGGGGAGATAATTACACTTTCACTCAATTGCCAGGGGTCAGCGTCTCTGTGGACCTGAGGAGTTGATTTACTAACAATAGTGTTACATAAAAAATGGTGTTTGAGATTATAATGTTAATAGATGCAGTCACTGGGGAGAGCAGGCAGGCTAAAACTAATTCGATGGAACTTGTTTTTTTTTTTTTTCTTTACAAGGATTCGAATAACTTCCAGAATTTAATTTAGAGGAATGAGTTTGGTAGTAATTACAGCAAATGGAAAGGTCGCTTTAGAATATTAGCTATTTTTGTTAAATTGGGACTTGATTTTTCTTTCAAAAATGGCTACAGAGACATATATCTATATCTCTCTATCTAGAGAGAGAGAGAGACTCTCTTGCCATTTGTTTCCTCTAGACTGAAATAAAACTAACTCAGATGAAAGAAACCGAAATAAAAAATGAATGCTCCCTAAGAGAAGTATTGTATGGTTTAGCTAATTACAGATGTTAACTGGGCCTGTTACGATTCAGGTTCCTTGGCTTGCAATTATCTGAAGTGTGACACTCTCTCTGCTAAAGAATCTTATTATTTTGAATTTTAACATAGAAGTTCTATTCTGCCCTGGAAATTGTGAGAAGGTGAAGTAATAAATGACTCACATATAGCCCTGGTCTGATCTAGCATAAGGATACAAACAATTTGAATGTGCAGTGCATCAATTATTTGCACAAGAGACGCATGGGATCTAGTAGTTCCCTTAAAGATCGAAGTCAAATATTTTATACAAACATTACAGATCCCTTTGTGTTCTTTATTTCTTCTACTGGTGGCTAAAGACCTGAGCAGGTTTAAATGCAGTGTCCCGGGCTTTCCCAGGTAAAGTTTGCAAATTGATCAGGGTTAATGTTTGGCCATTTTCGTTGACAAAATTGTCAGATTCTATAAAGAGTTTAGTTTAATGAGATACTTAATTGATTGTTGGGAGGAGGGGGGCTAAAATTTGCCTATCAGGCTAGAAAATACAATTTGTCCCAGAAATTACTTTAAAATGTAGTTAAGTAACCGATCAGCCTAATCCCTGGGTACTTCTCATTTGTGTCAAGTTCTAAAAACCCAAAGCAAACACTTTAAAAGGGTGGATAGAACAAGTTTTTGTGCCACAAAAAAAGCTCTACACTAATCAGCTTTAAACCAAATGAAACTTCAGCTCCCATTATGCTTCCAACACCCAATATGGGGATGGTCCAGCAGCCAGCCTCAAAGCTTTCAAAATCCAGTGTACGTTTGATAGTATTCTCCTTTCGGGAATACACTAGAATTCTTTTAGAATGGGCTGTAAATACTAAAATACGAGGGAAATGGCTCCAGGCCTAGCTCAACTAAATGAGCATTTTGATATTTGCAGAGAGTATTTGGTGACGGTGCAAACCGAAAGGCTGTGGCCGTATTCAAATATTTGTAAACCACATATGATGTAAAACTATATATTATTCTGTTCACTCTGACATTTAAGACTAATTTTTCCCCTAATAAATCGGAACAACTGTTTATAGACATCTGACATTAAAATATTTTCTTCATATCAGACTGTCCTGTGTGATGCTTATAGGTCATAATGCAAACCAGAGGTATCAGATTGCAAGAAGCACTCTCTCTTTCAGTCCTATCAGAAAGATAAATAACCCCATGGAGCTGTGTTTCGATGGGGGGAGGTTTAAAAGGAATAATGCATAACCCCACTACAATCGCTTCACTATATATATATATATATCCATCCTGAAGTTACACTGAACCTACATCTCACCTGCTTATACACACAAAAACAAATCAAGAGCGTGAACTTTTCTACATACACACTGACACATACGAAATGGTTCGCTCTACAAGTTCGCGCGATGTCTTATCGATCAAAGTGCTGCACGTGCACCCATGTAGATCGCCTCTCTCCACAAATATCCTCCAGGAGCAATAAATTCATATCAATTACCTATAAGACAAACCACAAATGGCCGTGTTGTCAGTACGTGCCAAGTTGAAGGAGATTTATAACCTGACAACTGGCACGCTACAAAGCAACTAAATACCTGTATGGTTCAGACAACACACCACATGAAAGATGCAATTACAGGGTCACCCTGGATCCTTTGCATTTAAAGCATGGGGTTTCTTTTCTCAAGCTGCGCCCACATTCAGTCCACAACGCAGTGTCCTGTCTAAATAGCAAGAAACAGGTCTTTGTACACTGCTTACATTGTCCAGCACCCCGAGCTGGCACAGTGAGTTGGGTGGCTAGTAAGCAGGAAAATATGAATTGTTCTGCTTAGTAAAGTGGATGGCCTTTCTTGAAATACTGAGCGCCTCATTGGGTCGGGAGGGGAAACTGACCTCACAGTTATGCAAAGCCAAAATAGGGGAGGCTTCCGAGGTACAGACTCACAGTACCATACTGTCATAGCGAAGGGATCTGCAGCCGTTCAGAAACCTGTCACAGGTTAAAAACAGCCCTGATCAGGAATAAAAGCGAAGGCACTTTTGTGCCTCTGTAACCCACCGCGTGTTCGTGAAGAGCGCTCCGTGGCTGTTGTCAGGCCAACAAACGAGGCAGAAGCTAAGCAGTAAGTTTATTTAGTCTAGTTCTCAAAAACTTCTGCTGGGGTGCGGTGTGCGCCTGCCCTTTTGCCACCTGCAATCAGGCCAGTTAGGAGGGCTTTTGTCAGAGCGTTTTTACCCATCAAAGCACGCTCTTTCTCTCCAGAACAAACTGCATTTATGCCTGAACCCTTCCATGAGCCTCATAATGGGATGGGAGAAAGCGATTAGACTTGTGTGGTTACATAACATCAGCCATTGAAGCTGTGTCCAGCGAAGTCGGCAGAGTCATTCAAACTTCAGATATGTTTAAATACCCCCCACCCACCAACCGCCCCGCACACCTGCTAGTTTATACCCTAATGAGGAATGAACTAAGTTGTGAGTCATTTCCCTAAGAGCTCACCTAGCTGGTTACCGCAGGTAGTAAAACACGGTTTGTATTAGGAAGACTGATACTGAAGTTACTGAGATGTTTCCCTGGCACGGGTGATTTGGTGACATCTATAGATTGCTTTGCTGTCCCTGTGAGCGCAGAGCTGCAGAGCAAAGCAAATGCCAAACAATATTGGAGCCCTCCAAAGATTTGAAGTTTATGTTTTAAGTCCTCCTTGTCTTATATGTAACAGCAATATATATGTTAATTGAAAACTTCTGAATTTAAAAAAGGTTGTGACAAGTTATAATTTGTCTTGTCAATATCTGGGATCCTTGTTTAGCTCTTTAGTTTTGTCTGCTGTTCTTGTCTGTCAGCTAACAGCTTGCCTAACACGCTGGCTTCCTCTCTTATGGCACGGAAATGACAAATGTGCTGTTTTATCCATACAATTTATTTCATTATTGTTGCCAGCACGAAGCATCACAATCAATCATAAGGAAGTCCAGTTGGCAGGTGTCAATCTTGGTATGTTTTTGTACGTCTCAGTCTATATTTAATCCAATTACAAGGGTCATGGAGTAAGTGCAAATCCCCTTGTTACAACTCACATCTTATTCAAGATTTAAAGTAAAAAGTCAACTTGATCACATGGGCGCTTTGGGGGAGCTCCGATACCTTGTGAAACTTCACACACACAACCACAGACAACCAACCAACCAACCACACACACATTTACATTATGCAGCGATAGCTTTTTATTAAAGAGTGACTGAGGGTCGGGGGTTTATTTTTGTTTTGTTGTTTTGTTTTTATGAGCGTTTGTGTGCAAATGAAGTATCTTGTTATTTCGCTAAAGGAGAGCGAGGCTGTAATGACGGGAGATCTTTCCGCTCATTGCCCTTTCAAATACAATTGTAGATCGAACTCAGCCTTGTCACGTTGAGGAAAAGTGAATTTCTAACATCCAGGACGTGCCTGTCGACTTTCAGCGAATTGCATCCAATCACCCCCAGGGAATTCAGCTAATGTCTCAGGCTAAAACCGGGATGAGGGGAGAAAAACAAATCAAACATTGTCCAGAGTTACGCTTATTATGAAAATGTTTTAAAGGAGAGAAAAGGGAAATAATTCGAGACAATCCTGAATAAACTTTTAGACAAATTAATACCATTAGGAGTCGTCGGGAAGAAAGGGGGGAAACCCAGACACAAAGTTAGGATATATTTTTCTACCTTGAGCATAAGAACTTTTAAAATCTTGCTCTTTTTTTTATGAGAAGACAAGGCGTACAGCGTTGCAAATAATAGACCTATTATACAGTCATCTACGTCGGGATTTCTTATGATGGCAAATATTATCTTTGCTAAATGTCTGTCTTTTGGACGCTTCAGTTCACAGAAGTCTCTTTCGGCATCTTGAATTAAACCACACAAATACACACGCAAAAAGTCTTGCTAAAACAAGTTTAGGATTTGGAGAGGGTTTTTTTTTTTAATGATGTAACGTATTAGATGCTTTATATTAGTCTTGTTTGTTGTCCACCTTACAGAAATAGAGACAGAATTCTTTATCAGGCTGAATGGAAGCCCTTTAGGTGGGATTCTATATATAACGTGGTGAAATAACTCAGATTTGTAGATATTAACACAGACACAAGCCATTTTAATAATATTTTAAGTATTTTTTCTTTGAAAACACTGGCTTATCCATATTCTATTGAACTGCAACAAAACTGAATGTACAGGATAAAAACATCAAATTACATTTCTAAATCATTCAACGTTTAAATGTAATCTTGTATGGAAAAGATAAATATCAGACAATCTGAACAAACACAAAGTATTTAAAAACACATACCTTGGACAAGGGTAATAGATCCCAGCTAAAGTGCTAGTCAAGTGTCTCTTTCCTTGAAAGCCAAGCCACATTTCTACTCGCAATATTTCCCCCCCTGTTCTACAAGGTTTCCTTTGGTTTTTACCGTTTATTGTAGCTAGTCTTGGACCCTGCAGTCTGTGCAATGCCACAGTAAACAAATTGTTCTGATGTGCTTATTATTATTGCTCAAGTTCTGCTTGGATAGAGAATTAAAGCTCATTATTACAGTGTGTGTTGAGAATTGCTCAATCTATGCTAACACAGGGGTTTGGGGCATCCTTAAAAAAATCCTTCACATCTCTGTATAAATCAAATATGTATAATGCTTATAAATTTGTAACACATTATTGTATCTCTGCCTGCATCCGATTCAGAGTGGCTTCGCAGCTTTCAAGTATTCTGCACATCAGAACACTGAACAGCCAACGCTTTCATTGGAAGGCTACTTTTTCCTCCCTCCATCCAAGCTCGGTTCCCTCGTTAGCAGTATATGGCATGTGAATTTCTGCACAATTTTATTATAAAGGGATTTCGACTACTTCTCGTTGGGGGCCTCTCACAACCCAGGTGAAGGGTTTAGACCCAACGAGCACAACTAGATATAAGAGAGGCTTTGCGGTTTTCTAAGGCACAATTATCTGCCTGAGAAAAACCTGACAAAAACATTTCCATTTAGGGTGATGACTATGATCACTTGCTGCAGTTGTTTTTCAGTCTGCTGGGTTTTTAAACTCCTTGGGTTTCATGACAGGTAGTGAGATACTCTGTTATTTCAGACATAATAGTACGGTTATTCCGCCTCCGCCGGCACCCACCCTTTGTTTGCAATGGTTAAAAAATCGTGGTTTAAACAGGCCACCTACAAGTGCCATGGATTCTGCCGTGAGGCTGAGCATCCCAGGTCGCTGTGCACTAGTGAGCTGCAGAGGGACTGGGATTATCCTCAGCTAAAATGTGTGAGAGAAAAACGTGTAAATGAAACAACCACGGGATACAGCCCGAAACGCGGCGTTATGCTCAGAAACCCACTGCCGTCCACCCCCGAACTCCACGGCCGTGGGACAGATTGCTGTTGACAGATTGACTTTCCAGCTTTACTTTGCAGCCCTAAATACTGCGGTGATCGTAAAGCCAAACACGGACTCTGCTCCCAGCTTACCCCCTTCCTTCCTTTCCTTTTTTAGCTCTAAAAAGGCAAATAGAGCAACGCTCTGGTGTTGGCTAGGGGACTGTTTGTCTGCCTATACGGAGGGCCTGGCCAAGCAGACTTGGCTTCACGCCTGATCAGTTTCTGGAGAGCTGCGCAGTTTGGAGAGAAGGGAAGGCAGCACCTGGCCCTGCTTTAGGAGCCATCTCCTTTTATTGACAGCCAGATAAGCAGGCGGGAGCCGTGGTGTTTCCAGTGCTTCCTTCAAGAACCCTGCTGGGTTGCAGGGATCCGGAGTCCCTTAATAGCAACGACTCCAAACAATCAGTGAAACACCTTCCTGACAGCCCGCTCCCTGCCTCGCCTTTCAACCAGAGCAGCATTAGCCACTCGCTACCTTGCAGAAGAAGGGCGCTTGCCCCTCTGCCCGGTGGAAAGGTGAGCAAACAGACCAAGGAGCGAAGGTGGAGCCCTCCAAATAAAAATTACATTGTTTGTTAACGTGCACCAAAAGCCTTCAGATGCAGAGCGACATTTGGCACGGTCGAGAACAGCAGATTGGTGAATGTTCCCCCCGCCGCCTCCCACACACGCATCCTATAAATGTTGTCCCAACACTTAGCATGCGACCACTCATTTTCCAGGGTGTTCTCTCCGCTCAGCACAACAGTGAGCAAATCCTTATGCCAGTGCATAGGAAGGGAAAGAGGCTTCACAATTCCTAACTCCCAAACAGTTGTAAATGTCATCAAAATATTGGCTTTTGGAAAACAAGGACGATCAGCAAAGAAACCTAATTCAAACTGGCAAAAAAAAAAAAAAAAAAAAAAAAGACCCTCCCTAGCCCAGGGGTAAGTCTATATATTGTAACCAATATACCGATATCCTTGTTCCAGTGGGGTAGATCCAATACAGGAATATATTCTGCAAAACTAGTCACTGAAAACCGATTACAAAGATACTGTCCAGAGGTCAAATATACCTAATATTTTGTTAGTTAGAGAGGGAGTTTAGTGAAGAGAATGTGGGTGCTCTGTAATTAAAAAAAAAATCCCTTTCCAAGACTACCTCCAATTTAACTAGAACTCTCAGACAAATCAAAGACAGAATGCGGGTTCATGGAACATTTAAGTTCAGTTCAATAAAACTATCGTCTAGGGTGTACCTCTTTTCTGATAAATTATTTACCTCGACAAGTATGTGCAAATAATGGTCTCTCTGTCTTTAATGGGACAGAATGCAGATAAGAGAAAAACCTAGTGGGATAAGTACAAATAAGGCTCTCTGGGTAACTAAGGAGCATTTTTGTCCTTTCTTCAGGATTTCAAGTAAAATACGTGATGAGGTCATCTACAAAAGCTATTTTAATAAGACGAGTATTGATTACTGTAGTTTCTCCAATAGCCAATTGATGGCAAGAGAAACTGCCCAACACTGTGACATGTAGAACAAGTCAATTTCACCATTACCCATAAACTTTAATACATTTTAATTTTTAGGGTAAGAAAAGAACCACACCTGTATTCTGCAGAAGTAATCGTTCACCATTTCCCAGTCCCTGCTAATGAAGTTAGACATTGTGTTTGTCACAGAAACACTAAACAGTACGATCTCTGTTCTCCCCAAAAATTTAAGAATTACATTACAACTGAGTTAGCCGTTTGAACCTAGTTTTAAAAAGACGAACTGAAAGGTAGATATACACAGCAAGCAGTTCCTGCTAGTAAAAGTTCTCGAAGAGCGATTGGTATATCTTATAAACCTTTGGAAGAAATTGGTCTCCCTTCTCAGTCCTTCTCACCTGAGTATTAAACAGTGCATTTATGATCTAATTTTTTAAAAAATTCAAGGGAAAAGTCAAAACTCAGCATGAATTTCTTCTTTTAAAATAGTTAACATGTATTGGCATCCAGTTTGATAACAAATCGACCCATTTTTGACTTAACTTTACAGACATGTATTTTTAGATGACGTCCTACTGCTTAGTAAGAATTGTTTGGATATAGGAGTGTATAATCTTATTCCGACACTGCAATAATCCAGGTAGCCAACCACAAGTAACATTTTTATTTTCTACCTGACTGGACCTATTCAGTAAACAGAATCCGAGAAGCAATATAGCATCAATGTATTTTTATTGATAACTGGGTGACTGGATATTTTATGATCCATGCAGCGAAGGCAGTCGGGTCAATCCGAAAGTAGAGTAAAGTTACCTTTAAATTCGGACAGTTGGGACTGCCTCGCTCTACCTATTAGTTCACAAGAGTCTGATAGTTGGCATCACAACTTCTGCTTTGAAACAGGCTGTATCATAATTAAAACCTCAGGAGGAAGGTTTGTGTCTGCGATAAGAAGGCAAGCGTTCCTCTTTGAGAAAGATGGGGGACGGGGAGGATGGGCGCAGTAACCACATAAGATTAGAAGGTGCTAAAAGGCGAGACAGTCCGAAACGACGGGGAAAGGGTGCAGAAGGTTGAACTTGCATATTCGAAAGTCTGGCCACTCTTCTATAGCTAGCTTTTCTCTCAGTAACGTCTCTACACCACCGCTACTGAAGACAGCTGTATGAACCCACCTAAATGGTATTTTACAGTGTAATCTATAATGTCATATTTGCCTTACAATCTGGAAATGTAAGGATAAACAACTGTGACTGGTAGGCGTTGACATTTCCATAGAATAACAGTTCCTTAAAATACTCACTGGATTTAGGAGGAGCATACAGTGTGGGAAAGATTTTAGGCCCTATATGCTCGTGTTATCTAAAATTTCTTATTAGCTGAGCTCTAACTACTGTCCTCCGTGACGTCACCGCGGCAGCCCAGCCAATGAGGGAGGCGCTGGCGTTGATATTAAGGGAAAGTTAGTGCAAAGCGAGACACCCTCTTTTTTATTGTCATTGACATTTAAACTGTGTGGCAGATTCTTATGTAGAAATTGGCGATCAAACCTGCCAGTTACCTACTATCGGCAATTTAATAGTGTGGGAATCGGCAGGTCAGGTTCATCTGTCTGCACTCTCTGTAACAGGTAACATTTTATGCTCCTTTTATACATTCATTTTCAGTGCCACCGGTTTGCTCTTAAAATAATAATTCGACCCGCTCTCTCTCTCCTTTGCTGAATTCTTTGCCTGTTTTGATGTAAGCTTTGTTTGTGTTTATCTGATTGTCTTAGAAATGGGCCAAGTATAGGAACTTCTTTAAAGCTTTGCTATTCTCTGGTGCTAGGATCTTTACAATACATCAGTGCCTATCAGCTGGCCTGAGCGTGGAGTCTAACATATTTGGGGTGAGGACTTCTGCAAGTATTAATTGCTGCTTGAAAACATGGTCACTTCTAGTGCAATTCAGTTAATCGTATAGGTTTTATCTTATATATATGTGTGTGTGTGTGTTTTCTCACCTTTTGTGTAGTTTTTTGTAATATATATATATACATATTACAGAAAACCCTATACAACAGGTGGGAAAAAAGTATCTTGTGATAGCTTCAGCTTGAACAATTATCTCGCCTGTTTGGAAACAGCGGCTAGAATTAGTGTGAAAGTTTCTACCGTTTGGAAAGTGTTGATACTTGAACTACCGAACGGTATAAATATTTGATTCGGTTCTCAGAATTCAGATAGAAATGAAAGAATGCGGTTCACATAGTTTGGTAGCATTTTAAATCCCCCGACCGTGTGATCTGAGCTTTACTTAGGAAGACCTAATAATTAACGATTTCCATTGAGGTAGAACGAGAGGGATTCAAGTTACACAGTGCTCCGTCACACCCTGCTCTCGCAGCGAGGCACTAAGGCAGGCTGTGGTCAAAGCAAAGGGAATCTGCTGCACAATTCGCAGCGCGGGGGGGACATTGACGAGTTTGATAAGTTACAGTGTACAGTGAAGTAAATCTTGAAACCTTAGAAATTGCTGACTGATTCTCAAACCTACCCGCGTCCTATGCCGTGCGTGCGGATTGAAATGTATTTCATGCACATTCTATGCAGGTGTGGAGATACGTACAACCTTTCTCAGACAGGCTATGCATATATATGCGTGTATATACGTGCATGCACATATGCATACAGAAAGACACCTTGCTATTTCCTTCCACATCTAATCTAATGAGCTAACACGGGACGTGTTTAAAGTTTCAGCATAGAAAAAAAAAAGTTTCCACACTACTGCTGTAAGTGAACTGAAAGATTTTGGTTGGGGTTTTTGGGTTTGTTTGTTTTTTTGGCGGGGGGTGGGGGGGCGAGGGGAGATTAAAGGTTCAGCAGCATTTTCAAACCCACACACTGAAGCGCAGTTTTATTTGGAAATGCGAGCTAAAAGTGGTCTAGCTGGAGGCGGGAAGGGGGGGAACTAGGTTGCACATTTTAAATGTTTCGTCTTTTTGCCGTGGCGTCTAGTTCCCTTGCTTTATAGTTTCGAGATCTGATTAGTAATTGTTTCTGAGGTTTAGCCACTTTGTTTATAATGAATTCGGGAGTTCACAGAAATTCTGTAGACTATCTGAATGGAAACATACCCTAATCTCACAAGCAGGATCTTGCCTTGATAACTTCAGCTACGTATATTAAATAGGGGTGATAGTGAAAGGAAAAAAAACCTCTACTATAGAAAAGTGCACTATGCTATAGTGATCATTCTTCCGTTAAAAAAAAATACAAATGTAAATCCGGAAACACAATTTACCTACCCTTCCTCTTTCCCTAATATTCCTTAAAGTACTTTAGCAAGAAGGTTCACGATAATCCCTCACTCTAATACACCGGTAAATGGACATTCTCCTTCAGTAATAAATCAAACACCATCCATCTCAGATCCTCCTCCCTAATTAGAGATGTTTATTGGAGATTGTGTTTATCCAGCTGTCATGCCGAGAAAAAGCTGTGACATAATTACCTCTGACCAGATAGTCTTTTATATGCATATCTCATTGACATATAATGCAATCGGTTTGCATTAAAAATGACAAGATCAAATGTTGATTTTACCAGGTGTAATAATATTTCTGATTATTACATTAATAGAAATTCATCTTTCAGACGGTCCAGAGTCTAGTAACGGATCGTGAAATTAAAACGTGTAATCATTAATTTAATGATGACATCAAATAATGGTGAGGGCGAAGAAATATGGGAAGTTACTGTAACAAATAAAAACTACTTATTTTTTTAAAAAGCTAATTAATCTCCAATTAAATAAAATGCTTTATATCAACCAAAGAGAAATCCATACCATTTTCATATTGCCACCGATTCCACAGATTTACGTTTTGCTTCTAATCCAAAAGGCCAATCTATATCTAGAACCAATTGTCTTGACTTTGATCTCTATTTAAGATTAATAATCTTACTCTTAAAATGTGCATCTAACTGCGGGGAATAAGATCTTGATTCATTTAGTTCCCTAGTATTGCCAGCATGTGTGTAGCCATCTGTGCGTGTCACTGTTAGGCAGTGATGATAAGCTAAGAATTACTCTGTAATTGAAAATATATTTTTGGGGAAAACTGGTTTTACAAATATCAAGAGTGTAGGCTTTTGATCCTTTCTGCTGCCTGTGTTCTCCAGTCGCTAATAAAACTCACATTGAGCTCCTTAGTGACTTGATTAACAGGCAGATTAACTGTTACGGGGGGGGTTGAACAGCTTGTCCCAATCAATAGCATTTAAAAAGCCCGTCAGGATGCGCTTAGGTCTTTTTTCTTTTTTTTTAATAGGCTTTTCTAGCAAGTCCGTTTGCACGACATTTTTCACATATAGAATCAAAGGCTGTCCCGTATGGAAACATGTGTGTTCGTCTTCCAGATTCAGAGACTGCAGAATGACTTCGTTAGGGTCCAGAAATACGTTTTTATTCTTGTACACAAAGCTGTGCTTTATGCAAAAGGCCAACATAAAAGAGGTTAAATCGATTCCAAACTTTTTGCAGATTGTTTATAAACTAGAAAAGCTCCACTTAACTCAATGTCCTGTGCATTATAGGTTTCAAACACTGTTCCTATATATACAAATAGGCATTAAGTGTCCCGAAGGCAGAAGCACTGTAGTCTAACACGTCAGGATTTGTGTATCTCTTCAGTTTTAGACTGAACTGGACAAGAGGACTTTAAGCATTTTTCTGGGTATTAAAAAAAGGTAGTTTGCAACCCAGATATTAATACAACAAGACGATACAGGAGTACTCAACTCAGCAATTCCTGCTCCTAACGCTTAGCAATAGACTAAAAAGGGAGCAAAATACTGGGTCTTAACACAAATCAATAGATACGCTTCAGATCATGGGATCATGTAAAACAATGACAAATTATTTTAGTCACATTTCTGTTTACCTTTCCAGAGAAAATAAATGTTCTTACCTTGTTTTGATTAATGGACGTGAAAGCAAAAAGATTACAGGACAAAAAAATTAAAATGACTAATTACAATAGTAATTTTGGAGGTATTTTAAACAATATTCTCAAGCCATGGTTGAGTCCATGCTCCGAACAACTGGAATCACTGGGCATTTATGCTGTTTATAGTACTAATGCAAAAGTGATTTATTTTATCCGAAACATATTAGGTGGTTAAAGGTGTCTTTTAAAAAGCTCTAACTTTTGTAGAAAATGTGGGGTGGGGGGAGGCAGTCTTCTGGAAAGCTGTAACGCAAATTACTGATTCCTTAGATCAGTGTTTATTTTAGTTTTACCCTCTCGATCATTAACAAAATGAACAGAACGTTTTTGAAAAGTCACATCTGGCTGTACTAGAAACGGAAGACAATATACCGAAACTGTCCCAAATCAGCAACCTAGGAGCTGTCCGGGACTGCTAACCCTCTGGAAAGGGTAAGTGTGTGCGGAGAGGTCCATTTGGTAACAACAAGGTGCGTTTGCTGAGGAAATCTCTCTAAATCCTGCGTTCTGCTGCTGCGGTTCTGAGTGCTGGACTGATCTAGGTAAAGTGCTTGCCTTCAACGGAACCCGCTAAACTCCTTCCAGATATTTTTGCCCTGGACAAGAGAGATTGTGGGTGAATCTCAACGTTTTCCTCAGCTCTTCTCGAACCCTAAAGCAAACTGCTACTAATCGCAATCACCACAAAGCTACAAAGAATCACTCGTCACCCTGATATGGAATATTGATGGCCATTCCTACCAATGGTTCATCGATTTGCATTTTCCTTGCTGGATTGGGGGGGGAAAGTAACAACAAAAAACTGCTTGGATTAAAGATCAAGTGCAAACCAGATGCTTTGCATACTGCCCCGTTTCATGCCTAACCCGTAGGAAGCGTTTGCTTTTGTAAACCCCTCCTGGACTGAAAAAAAAAGCCCCTTCTTAAAACCTGAACAACTAGAGGCGCGTTTACAGGCAGCTGGAGTTAAAATGGCGTCCTTAGAGTTGTGCCTCAACTTTGCGGGGACTTCCTTGTCTTTACATTTTAGAGCAGGTACATTTCAGATAATCCTGGCGTGTCACGGTGAGTCAAAAGGGAGCAGGGTTTCCTCGCCAGGGGCTGCCTGCGAGCGGTGTAGTCCCTGCAGGGGAAGGCGCTCAAGGCAGGAGTGGCTCTAAATTGGACATTCTTGGGACTGGCACACACAGACTAACTCTCTCTCCTTCTCTCGCTGGCTCACATACGGGCGCGCGCGCGCACACACACACACACGTTCTCTCTCCCCCACTTTCTCTCTCTCTCTCTCTGATCCTCTCTTTTCTTTCTTCCAACTTTTTTTTTTTTTTTTTGGTGGGAGGGGGTCGCTTCTGAGGCTCCTTTCCCCCATGTCCTGCTAAATCAGTAGCAGTGTGGCTGTTTCTCAAGACCTCCTCCGCCCCCCCCTCCCTTAGCCCCAGAATGACGTCAGTTTCCCTCCCCTCCTGATTTTTTTTTTGGAGGGGGGGTTAAAAGTTTTTTTGGGAGGGGATACAAAGTCCACTGCGCCCTAGGGAAAATAGCAACAAGATTACGGCTTCTTTATTCTGGAGACGAAGCCTAAGAAGGTGCTAATCCAAAGGATGGCTAATTGAGGGGTTGTAAAAATGATATTTGCCTGAAGTTCCGGACAAAGTATTTTTTTCTCTCCCCCCCCCCCTTAATACCCTGTGGACGAGAGTTTAAAAAAAATCCTTGGTTAGAGAGAGAGAGAGAGAAGCGAGGAGTCGGCGGACTTCACTCCAGAAAAGGACTAGATCCCAGTTTTTAAAATCCCCTTGGAGCCTCCCAGATTTGTCGCTCTTACAAACAGAAGCCTACTTCTCCTCCCTCCAGAATGCGAGCGGAGGGGACTCGCAGTTTGGGAGAGCAATAGCTACTAGGGTCTTTTCGGGACAATTTGCCAAGTTGTCTCGCAAGCAGCAGCAACACTCTGGGGAAGAACACAAGCAGGACATTGGTTTGTATTTTCTTTTTAATTTCCCTTTTGCCTCTTGCAAAGATCTCCTTTGTGCACTTGAAATCAGGTTTATCCACATAGAGAGGAGTTTCCTGTACATAGGTTAATGTGGCGCCTTCTTAACGGCTTCTATTCTGATGGCTTGAGAAGGGGAGGGGGGAGAAATACAGAGGACGCCAAGTGTTGAGAGAAGAGAGATTTCTACAATGTGGTCAGTAATTGTACATATACTACCCCGCCCTCGGTCTTAGAGCTGGGCACACCTGAGTGCCAGTTTTGGGAAAGCACCTTTGTTAAATATATTCCACCCAGTAACTAAGATTCTATTGCTCCTACCTTACCTTCCAAGGAGATCGTATGGACACAAAAAATGCTCACCTTTCCATCACTATAGTCGGCTCCGTTTTTATGAATATGCATGACTAGGAAAAAATGCAGATTGACTTAGGCCTGAACTATTGCAACTGCATGTCAATGACTTGGCCAGGCAAACGGTGCATTTCCAAGAGCAGCACAGATCTCCTTTCTTCCATCATCTTACATGTCCTGTGTTATTTACTGGCGTTGCAGTGTTGGATGAAACTCCCCAAAGAGTTGGAATGGGGAGGGGGGGAATCCCCCAGACCGGTGTCTGCAGCAGAGTTTTTCCAGGCTCCCTGATTGCAGAACTGAAGGCAGATCTCCTTCCCCTTTACACTGTGAGCCAAAGAAAAGAGTTTTGCTCAGCTAAATCCAGAATTCAAGGAGGAGACCTAGGAGAAACTCCTTCTTGAAACCCCTGCCTTCCAAAAAATACACATTAGAGATAATCAGTATCAAGGCAAATTGGCATAAGAAGAAAGGGGGGGAGGAAACAACCCAGAGGAAAAGCCAGTAGTCTCTTAAGAGCCCATTTTGTGCTATTAGGAGCTGTGGCAGCTTCTCTGCAGGACTGGAGATGACAGTGCATGACGGCCGGGCAGCCCATTATCCAGCTCCTATTGAGGCGTCCTTTCACTCACATGCAAACTCCTTGGCAGAGTCGTTTGTCTCCTCATTGTACTTTATTTAAGAATGCAATGGTTGTCAGGGCTCTTATTCAATTTCAAGATACTTTATTGATGAGCTTTGACTTTTAGCACTTTTCACATGTCAAGAGAAGTCAAGTGTATGCGGCTACGACTTCATTTTATGCTTTGCGCGTTCATGCTCTTCACTTTTCCTCATCGAAGCTTGGATTTTTTCCCCTTGTCCCCCTCTTCCCCCCCTTTTTTGTGCTGACTGTCCCCCCCCCTCCTCGGACCACTCGCCATAAACGATCGGGACACCCTGAGCTCAGACTGGTGCTCCCAGTGTAACCTTAAATGCATGCGCTGAGGGGTTGCTTTGGAGTTTACTGAGGTGTGTCTTAATAGTCCGGCATTCAACAAATGTACTTGTGGTGTGTGGTCAGAGCAGCAAAGTCATTTACTTACTTTCCCCCTTGATTTTCTGGCAGCTACTCAAGGGGCGCTGCCTTTGCAAAACAAAAACAAAAAACACCAACACCTCCGTGGAAAGGGGAACAAAGCTGGGTGCAACGCACATCTCTAGCCCTGCGGCTCACACACGCGCACACACACACACACACACACACACACACACACACACACACACACCATTGGGGATATTTCCACACATACCCCCATGGTGTCTTAAAAAAACTTCTGTTAGTCTTAAAGGTGCCACAGGACCCTCTGTTGCTTTTTACAGATTCAGACTAACACGGCTACCCCTCTGATACTTAAAAAACCCCAGCAGCTCTTAGTCAACAAATGGCACGTGGAAGTTTGTGAGTGTTTGGTAAAGGACTCTTCAGGGCCTTTCACAAGAGCCCTCAATACACAAAGTAAATTGTGTATTTGCTCTGCACTTTCCAGGCTGGGAAGAGCCTTCCCTCTCCATCACGTTTGGAGAAAGAAAGAAAGAAAGAAAGGGGGGGGGGACTGTAAAACTTGGATAGCTCTAGGCAATTCACAGTTTACAAAGCCCCTGTCTCCCAAATATTTATGTCTTTACCATTTGAATGTTATTTTTTTCTTATCTCTATTGTCTGATGGGAGCTAACTGTTTAAATGCAAATTGATCTCTTTTTTCAGCCCTTCCTCCCGCGCACACACACACACACACACACACACACACTCCAGTATCCCCAAAAACATAAAAAACCTAGGTCGTATTGGAAAGCAATGTGCTCTTTTTTTCCAAGACACATTATTTATTTACTGCAGTCCCTAATTTGAATGGGGGAGGGGAAAGTAGAGTGTATGTTTTAGTTGGGAAAAGACAGGGGGGTAGTGGAGATAAAGTCCGGACAGCTCCGATGGCTTTCAGACGCTATTTGGAAAATTTTTTCCCCAACATTAACGTTGTCCAAAAGACAAAACTGCAGATAAAGTGACTGTTCACTAATAATCTGCCCAGCGCCTCTGAGCGCAGGGATGATAGAAGGGAAGAGGAAAAATCTATGCGAGGAGCAAAAAACAAGTGCATTCATATTCAAACAAATGGGCCAATTGAACCAGCCACTGTGACTGAGCATCCAATCGGCAGCTGGGAGCAATGGCGTTGCTTTGCATAAAGCAATATTTTGTGTGGGAGAGAGCAGAGCATTTGCATGTGTGGAGTGATTAGTGGGTTTGAAAAGCGAGCCCTGGCTCAGCCTCATTTCCCGCTCTGGTTAAGGCGCAGGGAGGAAGTGTTTTGCTGGAAGATGATGACAGAGGTCAGGCTTTGCTAATGGGCCAGTGAAGAGCAGTGGAGGCGAGGCAGAGACCAGGCACACATACATTAATACACTTGAACCATCACCAATCAGCATAGGTGTGCTCTGTCTCTCTCTCCCTACTCCACTCACACACTCTTTATCTCTCACTCTCCAGTCACTGACAGCCCATTTTATTGTCAATCTCTGTCTCCTTCCCAGGAATTCAAGATCACACAACCAGCAGCTTCAGTGGAGAAAAACTATTTTACTGGCAACTCTTTTTAAAGCACCATCATTTCAAATCAGTGCGCTCTTAAACTATTGACAGGAGCTTTGACAACAAGACAGGATGCCTCATAAAGGTGAGTCTGCTCATTTCTTCTCCCCACTTCTCCCTTCATTTCATTTTAATATTTAGACAGCTCTCTCTCTCATCCCCCACTTGCATTCCGGGAGAGCTTCCCGGGGAACTTTCCAGTCCCGAAGCTCACAAACTTTCTGCTTTCACTTTAACCCATGTCCTCTGGAAAAGCTAAAGCATCTGACTTGGAAATCAAGCCAAAACGAGCAGCAAGCAGCAGCAGCAGCTCCAATGTATTTGCTGGACAGAGCGATCACAAATGCTTGTATTGCCATTCATAGCACCCCCCACTTGCCAAAGCCATGGCTGGGGAAATGTGTTCTGATCACTGGCTAATCTTTGTACACACAGCGCTCACACACCCGAAATATACCTTGCTCCTGACCCTTTCCTACGCTCCTTTTTGTTGCTGTTGTTATGTCTATTACGAAAGGGAAGTGACTCCTCGGCGATCCTCGCCAGTTGTTTTCTGGGGGGTAGCCGGGCGGATCCAAGATCCGTGTCCTTTGCTTTGTGCTTCCCACAGCCAGTGTCATGGGAAAAAAAGTCTTATTTAGGGAACACTCGCCTATAATTGTAATGCTTACTCACCACCAGAACAGAGTAGAAGGGGGAGAGAGAGGGAGAAAGAAAGGGAGAGAGAGCGAGAAAGGGAGACCGAGAGAGGTGGGGGAAAAAAGTCACATTCTAGGCCAAGTCAATTCTCAGTAGTTGTATCCGGGAAGCTCTGAGTAGAGCTGAAGGATTGTCAGTTTCAATCAAGCAGCCGGGAGATCTCACCGAACTTGTCCATAATACCACGAAGAACTTTCCAACTTACAGATCACACGAGGCAAACAGTCAGTAAAGTGCAGTCTGAAAAGCCCCTAGTGCCAATAGCCTCTCGGAGATCCCAGTCTCTTCAGTATTTGGCTTTTCTCAGAAGAGTACTATTAGCATTCTCTTACCATCAACCTGCGATCGATATTCCTTTTCAACAAGTTTCTGGCCGGGGAAATCATTTTTTTAAGGAACACGATTTTTAAATATTTTTCTTTTTTTTTTAATTTTAATCTCATTTATTCTGCAAGAACCGCTTACTTTTCCTTTGTAATCCAGGAGGGTCTCAGATACCCAAAACAGTAAAGTAATTTTTAAAAGTTGCAAACTCTTCGCCGTGCATAAGATTTGATTACATAAGCGCAACAATAAACTTGATTCTTCTCCTTTCACAAGTGCAATTAGAAAAGCTGGATTTGAATTTAACCTTGTAACGCTTTGTAGTTGGGTGTTAAATCGACTCGTAGACCATTAATAATTTCTAGAAAGTTTTAAAACAAAGTTTCCTGAATGATTAAATGTACCTGGCAGATGCTTCTTTGGGGGTAACCCCCCCCCCACAATATAATGGATGAGAAAAGTGCCTGCATTTTATCCATCTTTATAGACATAAAATAATAATTGTGGTCTTTGACAATAAATTTTTATAGCTGGTGACCTTTACAAATGTCTAAACGCAAATTGATTTATTTTAATCTTTGTCTTATTTGACCTGTGAATGTAAAATTTTGTCATCTTAATAGCTAATTATGTTTTCAGTGGGGGGAAAAATCCCAACCACGATCAGATTATATCAGGATTTTGAGATTAAAAAACGACTTGCAGATTAGGCCTGGCCTATTGAGATTGATTCCTAGGGCACGGCAAATTTAATTTAATTCATTACTTTAAAGCTAACTGTATTCTGATTTATAAATGCTTATGTGTAGATCTACATATCCACACTTATAAAATCCAGCAAAAACAGGTTATGCTATGGGAAAGCGATTTTATTATCAGACTGCTTCCGGGTGCTGTTTGACTTTTCTTGTTTTTGTTTTGCTAAATGTTGCTGGTTACTTAGGTCATTAGCGAGTTTCCAAGGAAAATGCAGAATCGCATCTCTCTTTCCTCTAACCTCCTTAGTGAAGTACTTGACTACCCTGTTCCTGAAGTATAAAATGTATTTTGAAAAAATCCCTCTATTATCATTTCTAGGATACGTGCAGGCAGAACTAGGGTTGGAAGTATAACAATAGCATTCTGAATTTCTTCTTTAACCCCGTATTCTCCATGCTTATGAGTTGTGCATTAAATATGTGAGCAAATTCTGTCTGAGGAACTGGATTTTCTGTTCGGTGAATGTATATGCAGACGTGTTTAGTGTATTAAAGGGATGGTTCCACGTTCAGTTAAGCTAAAGGAGATATTGCCACGTCTCCATTGAAGTACAGTGCAGCTTGCTCTGTTGCTAATCAGGTAGTTCTCCAAAGAGCAGTAAATATTTACCAGTTGAAGTCTTCACGCTGCGAGAAAGTACTTGTTTGATGTTTATTTTTATGGATTTAAGATTACTAAAAGCTATTTAATAAATTATACCATGGCTAGTCCTGAATAGGGAAACGTGCCTCTTTGAATTCTCCATCATATGCAGGAAGAGTAAAATTAATATTCATTATAGGCGCAAAAGAAAGAGAATGAGTATTTTTAGGTTTAAAAAAAAGGGAGAGAAAATGAAGGCTGCGACTATTTCATTATTTTACCTCCTCTTTTTTCCCCGCAAACCTCTTGAATGGGCTCTTTATTGTAATTGTCTCTCCCCAATTGAGCACCCCACTGAGCTGTTGTATCTTTTTACAACCCCTAACAACTCACACCAGTAACACAATTACCTCCAGATATTTATAACGAGAAATTACTTTTCCATTTTCACCCGCAAGGGTTTAAACTAAATAAATAAACGACCATATAAATAAATACATGGAAACAGGCGATTGGGGTTGTCCAGGCTCTGGGTCAAGGCAGGCACTAATGAAGGGAGTAAGGGCTTGTTTCTCTGCTCTTTGTAAGTTGGAGGGTTGTTGGTACGTTTAGTTGGGAAGCTGTGCTGCCGGTTAAGGAGACTGGGTTTCTGCACTCTGGGTTTGGGTAGAGGAGCAGAATGGAAGCCATTGTTCACATTCTGTAGGCTTTGTTTAACAGTTCTCACCCCCTCCTGTTCTTACTTTTTAAAGCACTGAGGCGAGGTAGACAGCGTGTGTCACAGTACAGTGAAAAAGGGGAAGATCTAAAGACCAAAAAAGAAGTTAATCACAATAAGGAGAGTTTTGGGGGTTATTTGTAGGGGGGGAGTTGTTAGTGCCACTAAAAAAACAACAACTCATAGCCTTACTCCGACCACGGCAAACCGGACTTGTTTTAAATAGAACAACTTCAAAGATGCAGAGTTCCAAAGTGTAAAAATGATCTAAATAAGCCTCGTTTAGAAGTGTACATACAAAAATATCCATATTCTGGTAAAAAAAAATCCTATCACTCCACCTCTAACACTAAAAAGAGCACAGACCCACGCCGCTCCCTTCATTAAATAACACCGGTTCTGTGTGTAAATACAGGCACGAAAAGTGTCAGAGTCCAGAACTATTTAGACTGGAATGGGAGCTACAATCTACTAGTACTTCTGAAGGCTTAAAACTTTGATTATTATTTTTGTAAGTGTTTCAAATCTCAGCCCTCCAGCCCCGTGCTGCATCCTACTGTGAGGTTGCGCTGTGATATAGCATACATTAAAAAGTATATTTCCACACCATTAATATACTTTTTTTGCTTTGTCCTAGAGGGAAGACTTTAACTAGTGACACGCAGATGTGTGAGTCCCTAAATTGTATGAGAGGACAGTCCACCCAGATTTCAGGCAAGTTTAAAAACATAACTTCGGATTTTTTTTCTTCTCCCCACCCCCCTCCTGCAATAGACCTGTTAATAAGGATTATTTAAAAAAAATAATAACAATCTGAGGCAATAGACCACTTGCATGCAATTTTTAAATATTTGGAGGTTATTTTTATTTATTTATTTTGCCTTGGGCTGTAAAAAGTTAAACCTTTAAATTAATTGGAGGAAACGTCTGAATATAACAAAATAAGCCTTTGAGACATTAACATATCTACAATTTAAATGT